>NC_136872.1:15280013-15737410 GCF_951799975.1 Gobius niger | reverse complement strand
ATCGTATTTTTCTTCAGATTTTACTTTTACCTTCTACTTTTTTTGTTTTTTTGTGTGTGTTTGTCCGGATGAATTACGCCATTGAAACTAGCTCACGTCCAAACTGTTTTCCTGCCGGACAGTTTGATGTTCCCCTAAAGATCTATGCGTGGTTCCCGTCACATTAAGTCTGGAGTTAATTTCGGAATGTGACTCGGAACATTTTTCTTGTTTGCTCGCCTGCAGAAAGCCGCGCCAAACAAAGAGTAATTAATGATGACAGTGATGACAGACGACGGCGGCAGATGTTCAATTTTGTCCTCAATCTTTTGTTTACGCTGTGGCTCGCTTCTTTTAAGTACGCGAGCGTGAGATCAAACGAATTGGAGAATCACACGGCAACTTAGTCCGCGACACAGGATCTGAACAAATGTGTTTATGTGTTTGTTTAATGAGCTCCTGAGGCCCCTGGATCGGCCATAGAGCTGGGAATTATTAGATATACACACCATGCAGTATAGGGCAGTGTTAACGACAATATCTTATGTTATGTTGCTGTGGTGTGAAGATCAATTTGATGTAGTTATACACAGCATGCTCTTATTCCGATTTTCAGGTTTGGATTACGCACAGAGTGAAATACATTGATTATTGAATGGTCATAAGTCCGACTAAAAGGAACACCTCAGCTGTCACTTCCTTTTACTGTTGTGAATCATCTTTGTTATTCCAGTTTTTGAACATTTTGAAGAGGCTACTTGCTATTTTAAACTGTTCAAACCAGTTAATCTTCACACAATCCAAAGCGTGACTTACTTTCCGGCCAAATGGACGGGAGTGGCGCACGTCTCCATGTCGTCCCTCCTGATGAGCCTTCTTAACCACAGCAGTTCGCAGTTGCAGTGCAGTGGGTTCCCGCCGAAGTTTAGGCTGATGACTGCGTTGTAAGGAGTGGGGCTTATAGCACCTGTCTGGGACCTGAGAATATCCAAATATAAAGAAGATTAGAGTGAGGAAGTAATACCTATGTGGGGTATGAGGGTGAAGAGTAGTTGATGACCCCGTGAAAGTTTATTTCATTTTTTTAAAGGAAAGGAGAAGTGCAGTGATAAGTATCTTTTAGCCTGTTGGAATTCATTACAATTGACCTAAAATGTGCTAGAAATAGTCTTTGGTTACATTTAGCTTCAGTGTGATCTACATACAAAGCTTGACATACACCCACACCAGAGCCATAATACACAAAGCAGCTACATAATACATTCAAAGTTCTATGAAAATTGCAAATACTATTGACATCAGATTAGCACTTCTCTTGACAAAGTAAAAAAAAAGAAAAAAATCTTTGGTAGCAGGTGGGTTTTGCTCAGAAAACAGTGGGTAATACAAAGGGAATCTATAAAACAGAGAGAGACGACCGTCGCTGCCTGCTCTGACGCTACTCTCCTGTGCCTCATGCCGAGATAAAAGCACCTGGATATATTTAAGCCACAGAGATTCATCCATCAGCTAAACAATCAGAGCATTACATCAAAAAAGGTGTTGTCTTTGAAATCCAAACCAAACTAGCAAACACACATGTTTGTACCTCTGACAAAAAGACTGATTGAGAGAGTGCATTATCTCTCATTACAGCTCTGCACGAGCCGTTATCTTGACCCTCCAGTCAGCACTTTTTTACTATTCAACACCTTCACTGGTCAGTTTGTCACTCAAAGACTGTGGGCTCCCAGAGAATTTGGCGGGAAATCTCACTTGTTCTGAGCACAGTTCATTTGCGCCATGTCGCAGCTGGACTCTTGAGATATTTCAGAGTTACTGTGAGCTCGGCTGGCAGCTCCACAATGAGCCGGATAGTCCTCTCGTTACCCCCTTGTAATTGGCGTCTGTTTTGACAAGCCTGTGGGCAGGTAATGACTGTTATGTAAGGCTTTGATCTCTTGGATATACACCGCTTTTTCTTTTACATTGTGCGATGCGGAACACTCCGAACATTATAAACAAAATCGTGCATGAAAGGTGGAAAGTAAGATGAAAGAAAAATCAAGACTTTTTAAAGATTTCTGACTCAGAATCCCCCGTGGGACAAAAGCAGCACAGCCTGTATTACACACAACTCCCTAAATAATAAGTGGGAGATATCTTGTCATAGCGTTTAGTGCATGTTGTGCATGGCTGAGTAATTGTTTTAACTCTTCTAACTTTCTTAACTGACTAAATTATGATCAAAGTTCAATAGATTGAACATTTTAAAGAAGAAAGACGTTTGTTAACTATTGCTCTTTGTGATGCTCTTCTTGGGTAAAGTCTATTTAGTAATGCTTGCCTTTACCTCACAAAAAGAAAACATATAAAAAAGTTACATTTTACAAACAAAATAATACATGAAAGGTGGCGGGTAGATGAAAGAAACTCAAAGGCTTTTCAAAGATTTCCGACCAAAAACCACCTGGAGATGAGACGAAAGCTGGAGGGGAGACAAAAGCTGCAGACAGTGGGCTTAGTTCCCCGTATTGCACACATTTCCATAAATAATTAAATGCCTTCACAGCAGTACAGTACTTGTTACGGTGCCAGCGGCCGCTTCCCTTGCTCTGCAGTCTACCACAACAAACCCCACCATAAGCCACTTCTTAGGAACATTGTGACGGGAAAAAAAAAAAGAGGCGGAACTTAAGCCATACCTGGCGAAGAACGGATCCGGCGGAAGGGTACGAAGCCGGTTGGAGGTCATGTCCAGCCGGGCCAGCTTATACAGCTCCCCAAAGACCCCCTCCGCAATGTGGTCTATCAAGTTATGGTCCAGGTTGAGCGTGTGCAGGCTGGCCATGTTCTGAATGGACTCCCAAGGAACTCTGCGGGCAATAGAGAAAGTAGTTACAGAGAGATTTGGCACTTTAATAAACAGAAAAGAGCCGCGGTCCTCAAGCGTTTCACGGAAATGGAAACAGTTTGCTCTCCAAGTAAGTACCATCTTTGACTCACTTAAAAGGGTAAACCAGGTCCAACCCTTGCAATTTAACATGACCGTATTTATGCTATAAATCAGGACTTAAAGGGACTATACGTAGTTTAAAAATGTTAAAATTATGTATTTTCCTCTCCCTACATGTTCCAGTCATGTCCTAATGTGTAGAATGAGCCCAGACCTGTTCACCACAACTGCCTCTAAAATCCTGCACTGTCACTCAAAAAGGTGTTAATTCGGGTCCGAAGTGCCGTCATGCACGAGCTTAATATAGAAGGTGCAGTTACACGTATGACCTGAGGTGGCAGTAGTGAGTGTAAAATGGCCAACTTGCATAGAGTGTCTTTAAGTAACAAAATAGACTGACAATGCATGTGACAAAATGTCCTTTGCTGTATGGATAAAGTACTGGATAAATGTGTCCCAAGGCTTGCACATAAAACTAATTCAGGATTGAACTATGCCTAAACAAACTGAATTTGGTCCATACCAGGATCATCAATGGCAATAGAAGGATTAACATGTGAACTAACCTGAAATGTCTTAAAGCAGCATTGAATTTGGTCTAACTTGGGCCAGCACTACCAAATCAAAGCTAAAGGTATTACAGTTACTACTACTATAACTACTATAACTACTAATGTTATCTTTTGCAATATGTAATCATGAATGTAGTTTTTTCATGTTCAAAAACATTGATCATCATCTTTTGATATGCACTAACCGTACATCTTGTCCCGTTTGCTCCGCCGCGTAATGCACACAGCTCACATGTTTTCATTCATGCTTCTCGCCTCAAATTAAGACCAAACAGAGACTAATAGATTTTGACAGACAGCGACAGCAGATGCTTTTTCTCCCTCTCAATCCTTGTTTCGTGCCGTTATACCGATCCCATCTGTGAGCCGCCACCGTTGTCATTTAGAAGTCAATCTCTTGTCGCGCTCACGAACTGTTTTGAACAAATTAGTCATAAGCGGAAAAGTGTGAGCGCTCAAATATAATAAACAGCCATTGGATTGTGAAGTGACATAATGAGATATTTAGTCTTTGAAGCGACAACAAGATCAATCGCAATCAAATTGGAATTGGAATTTGAATGGGCTCAGCAGGAAAATTGCAAAAGCAGCAAATATTTCATGTTATACAATGTTCTCTGCAACAAACAAAGTTCTGGTCTCCAAGCATCTTTTTGATAAGACATTCTAACCGTGTACTTTTGACCTATGCAAACACCTTTTGAAATTTATTGTATTAGTTCAGAGGTACATACAGTATCTCAGTACACCACACACTGTACAATTACATGGATGTATACAATTATATCTTTGAGGTTTATTATATAGTGCAGCTGGTGAATCAAGGAAATGTTGTTTTCTATTGTCTAAGCTGAAAACGCACGCTTGCTCTGATTTTAATCACACCACTGAAAGAAGGAAGAGATGAGCTGTGGGATATTACTAATGTGTACAGCAAACAACAGCAGATGGTCAGCCTCTTTGTCTATACGGTGTCTCCTGACGATAGGCCTGTGAGTCGAAGCGATACCGGGCTCGTAATAGCTTCATTAAATGGTGTTTGTGGTTTAGATTAGGCCACAGAGTGAAGTAGAAGGTTGGATATCGTAAAACAAGGACATCATTTTAACAGGCTCGTTGTCATTTCCCTCTGTCATCTTTGTAAATGGATTCCGGTTGGAAAAGTATGAATAGAAAAGTAATAGTAAGTGACCTTGGAGCGTGGCCTGCAATACAAATGATGATAAAAGAAGTTTTGTGCTGCTGAACTTTTGAAAAACCCACAGAGAAAGAGCTGGACTTCTGTTGTTGATAATTGTGTGTCTCCTGGCAGTGGATGACCTTCACCCTGCCCAAAACCATGCTACAAAATACAGTTGCTTTGTTTTGTTTTTTTGTCAGTCATGGAGATAGCAAGGTCTTATTTAGAACCACAAACAGTAAAGATGCTGAGCGGCAACCCGTAACCGTAAAAAGGGGCAAATGGCAGATGCTAATGTGTGCTTCACAAAAAGTCAGGCTATTATTGTCTTATATTGCAATGGCTCTTGGACATGTGCCCGGGCTCCTGTAGGGGAGACAAATGAAACGTTTTAATCACCAGTGACAGGCTGAAGCTGTTGGATCTATTAGAGGACTGTCATTATGAAGGTGATTGGTAGTGAAAGGGTAATGAATATTATCTTTGTCTCTCCTTATTATTTTGTCCGAAGACACGGGCATGGATCGACGTCTTAAATGCCTTCATTGTCCCCCGCTACAGATATGAAAGGAACAGAACGGATCGAGACAGCCATAAAGAGGATCTCTATAGCTCGCTCACAATAGAGACTGCGCGGGCCTGTCTTTCAACAATCGAAGTCAAAGAAAATTAGGACCTCATCAAAATTGATTCACTTTCAATTTTCTGAGCTTTTCATCCACCGCGCCTCAGCAGTTTGCGCCGGCTCCACTTTACTGTGTTTGCTGACTCGTGCTCACACAAGACTTGTATTTTTGTTCAGCGTACCCTTTGGACTCAAGTTCTGCTGCCTTTTTGTTTTTACCCCCGTGTTATTAACAAAGAATCCGCCGCTGCAACATGGAAAGTGGGAATCCAATATAGGTACCTTTTGAGATTGTTGTAGGATAGGTCCAGGTCCTCCAGCGTTAGCAAGAAGTCGTCAAAGACTTGCACGGAGATTTTGACCAGTTGGTTGTTGTTGACGATCAGGTGCTGCAGATTGACCAAACCTGCTAAGTCCCTTGGTCCTAGAATGGTTAAGCGATTACCTAGACACAAAAAACGTCATTGACGGCAGGTTGATTTGCATAGATCTTGCTCTTATGCTATACTAACACTTACCGTCAAGGTGCAGTGAGCGGAGACTCTCTAGGTCCGCGAAGGCCATTGGTCGTATGTGATGGATGGTGTTCCTCGACAAAGTCAGGTCAACCAAGCCACTCATGTTGGCAAAATCAATTCCTCCGACTTCCGTGATGAAATTATCAGCCAAACGTAGCTCCACTGTCCTCCTATCAACGTTCGGGGGGACGAACAGTAGCCCCTTGTCCGCGCACAGAGTACTTAGAGACTCCGATAAGTTTCGACAGACGCAGTGGAAGGGACAGGTGGAGACCATCCCCCACGTCTCGCCCGCACCAATCAGCGACGGCAGTAGGCAGCATGTGACCAGCGTGAGCCAATGGAAGGCCGGGAATGTGGCGAAGTCCGGAAGTGTCCGTTTTGTAGTCCGGGGGCAGGCACAGTGGACCAGGTGAGCGAATGGGGAGATGAGGAGAGGCGGTGGGAGAGTGAGGGAGAGCAGGGAGGCAGGGGGGAAGCCTTCCGCCCTCTGTCTCGGATGGAGGTGTGCGTGGGGCGGGTGTGTCTGTCTGCGGGGGCCGGGGGGTGGGGGCACAGGCATGGTAGACCGCCTGACTGTCCACAGACCTAAGGACAGAAAAACAACCAAGTTAGAACACATCATCATAGCAAAGGTTTTCAAAAAGGTTGTCAACTGGATTGGGTTGCTTGGATGGTTGGTATTATCATATGGTTATCAATAGTAATTACTTAGTGACTTCAACAAACACAATATTTACCAATGTGTGTTTCTTATCAATAATGCACTGTTTATAACCAGCAATCAATAACGTGAGCTTAGTGTAACATCACTGGGACTCATTATAACATCAAAAACGATTTCTTTTTAGCTTTTTATTTTGGGCTGGTTGAAAAACAACTTTGATAGATTGGCTGAAAATGAACACAACATGCCAAAACAAGTAGTGGTTGAGAGACACTGAATTTGCCACAGACTCTTTGAAGTTCTTTGAGTTAGGACCCTTTATGCGCTTTTCAAAACTGTTTCATAAGAGAAGTCTGAAGTGTGATTTTTGTCTTTGCTGTGCAGCCTTCCACCTACTGCGACTAGACTTAGCTTGAACAAATGCTCGTCCTCCACACGGGCGCTGTGTGTGGGCAAGGCCTCAGATAAGCACCTCTCTGCAGCCCTGCATCCACTTCACTGCATAAAATCCCCGTCCGGAGCATAAATTTGCGACAATTGCGATACTTTTTACATTTTGCCCATCCAGCTCCTGGCCTCTTCACTGTACAGCTCACAGCCGGCATCAACATCCCAAAAGACAGCCGGTCCCCATAGTAACTGTTACCTAGAAACCCATGAGAAGGGATTAAGTAGGTGTTATATCATCAAGTCTTTCTTAAGACTCTGGGTCAGGAGGAATCAAATTGGGTCAGCGGGATACAGGATTTCATCCCAGCCTCAAGATGACCAGAGGCGCTGCTGTTGTGCCGTGGGGCCCTCAAAACTTCCCATGAGAGTTTCTGAAAAGAAATCTAAACAAGGCCTGGAGAATCACAGTGAAGGGATAGCATTTCACTTGCTCTTCGAGTGAATATTGTTGAAACTGATTTTCATGCACTACTTTTCTGAGCGCGTTGGACTCGCTGATATGTCAATGAGAGAAAATCTTTGGGAACACCTAACATGGAATACATTAGGTTTGCAAAGATGTGCACCATTCACCCCTTCCAAATTTGGATTGAACATTGAACAAGCAAAATCCTTTTATAATCCATTTTCTGCTTTGTTCCACATTCTCGCTGTTTCATATTCTCTTCTTCTTTCTTTTGCTCTTCTAGACAATATCTCACATCACAGTGCTTTTATGTATAAGATGTACAGGATATAATGAAAATAAGGAACCCAGGCCTCTGCTGCAGAATTTGACTCATTAGTTGGACATTGTTAGGCTCTCGGAGACCTCGCTCCAGATTTGTAGAAGCCGCTGAACTGTGTGCCCCACTGAACATTTCCCCCAGCTGCATTGGACTTGGACAACAGATATTTTACATGACCTTAATCTACTCATAGCACTTGCTTCCCTCTCCTGTCTGCAAACAGCACCCCTGCACATGACGGGGATACTGTGCTGTCAGGGAATGCAGGAAATCTCACCCAAACACCCGCCCCAAAAAACACGGAAAGGTGTAAAGGATGACTCACGGATGGCTGATTGGCATGCATAATAGTCGTCATAGCAACTGCACCCTCGGCGGAGTGACAGCGCTCGTGTGTCGGAAACAGTCGGAGAGGCGAGCAAGGGAGAGCAGACAGGGAAACGAGACAGTGACTCAGACGTAGCAGGAAGATGGCAGTATTTATATGTTAAGCAATCCGGAAACGAGGATCTCCATAAGCTCCGTGATTATGCCCTCATAATATTATATATGCAATGAAAAGCAATACTTTGACAGGCACATATAAGCGCGCATCTCCATATATCACGCCGCGTTGAAGGGAAGATGCGAATTGCCCCGCTCAATATTTTCCATTAGACTTGCAACTTGAATAGCTCAAGCAAAACGGGCCACAGATATTGAAGATGCCGTGATATCAAAGTATTTTTTTTATTTTTTTTTCATGCCTACTCCACACTTTGCTTTGGTGTGCTTCCAAACGGAGTGTTGTTTGTACTAGAGCGGCGAGCGTGTCCTAAATTTGAACCTGATTTGGCCTGAAAAGATGAAGAAACATACAGTTCTGTGTGAATGTTTTTTGTGAAGTGTGAAAAAAGCTGTATGTGAAGAGTGCTTTAATATATGCAGAATAACAAAGTGAGCAACTTGGCGGCTCCAGATTGTTTTAAAGCAGCGACAGAAGCATTGGAATTGATTGTTGAGCTGTTGAACTGTTTTAGACCTCAACGTTTTTGCACTGAACTGTGTGTGTTTCCAGCAAAAGGAGTAGAAATATAATGGGACTTTAACCTATGGGTGCTTATGTCATTGCTCTTTTTAAATGGCACAGGAGATCATTAATCCATGGTATAACTTGTCGACTGAAAGACACTCTGACGGAGCAGTCGAAAGCGCCTTCAGTGACATCCTTTCCCTGGGGTGGACCAATTGGGAGGTCTCGTATACTTGGCCCTGTGTCGAGGATTTGAAAAATGCTAGCGTCAGATATAGCAGAACAAGTGGGGCACTCTTCTTTCCGACTGCAGTTTGCTAATGCTTCCACATGCTTGCTTTTCCGGCCCTATGTCAATATGCTGGAGCGCGCCGCACTCCTTCACACGACCTTTATCTTTCTTTGCCTTTTTTCTCACTCCAGTAATAACTGCACGGGTCGCCATTCTCACTTTCTAATTTTCACGCTTTCAATTTACAAGGCTTGACCCCCCTTTTTTACCCTTGACTTTTTCTCACTGGGGTGAAGTTACTGATTTCAAAAGCAGAAGCCAGTATTTTTCCCAAACTGTCGAGCGCTGACTTGTTGACAGTTTAATTGGTGTGTCTAAATTGCCCATTAATTTAAAATGGTGTTCCCTGCCTAAGGCTCATAGTTGCTTGGATGGCACTGTCAAGCTCCTGTTGCCTCTAATGGGACTAAATAGACATTAATAAAGAGTGAAACTTGACTTTATGCTGGCTAGATTGATGCCAAGTTTATCACAGCCCATTTTATGCTTTGGTCTGCCTTTGATTTAGGCTGAAATTAGTTCACTTAAATAGTGCAGCAAGAGGAAAAGACGATGTGAAATGTAATTACAGAAATATTAAACATAAAGCATTTTCTTATATCATTTCTGCAGATTCTTCCGTAGAAATGTGCCTGCTGCATCTCGGTCCAAAGATTTGAACACAGTCTTTTCTTTTGCCCATTCACACTGCACTATTTATCTCTGTCCAGTCCTATCTTTTTGAATCCATCTCTCCATCGTCGCTCACCCCTGGTGTGCCTCTGGGCGCTTCGTAAATTTCTGAGTTTCCCCCCCTTTTTCTTTACATCTCTTCCTCTCTCCTCCTCCTTTGTGCACTTGTCCGCCCTTGAGGCAACCCGACAATGTTATCAGTCACCCTCCCTCCCCTCCTACCTCCTAACACCACCTTGTGTCCTTTTTTGTCATGTCTCTGGATCGCTAGGCGCCCTCATACTGTCCTTGAATCTTGAGTTCAGAATCAGATCTAAGTAGGGCTGAACAAAAATGGCAATATTTGATTAATTTTGTGACTATTGCATTAGATATCGGTTCAAATATTGTGACACAGTTGGGGACTGGAGACTGCCATGCTGGTTGCTCACAATGGGACATATGGGGACGCAACAGACACATCCATGCCCTAAACTCTATGCACCATTGTTTCATCAGATCTTTCCCCTCTCACTCTTGTTTTACCATCTCCTCCCACCCCATAGCGGTCTGGATCTCATTTGCAACTAGACACAGTGGTGAATCTTGGCTCCGCACGTGAGTTGAGTGTAACCGAACGCCGCCCCTCTCTGATCGATCTGACCAGCGGAGATGGATAGCACAGTGTCCCGTTCATTTACCCTCCTGCCTCTGCCCATTCATTCCCTTTAAATCCATGTTTTGGAAGCTGCAATCTTTCTTTCCTGCTTTCTGCTAACGTTTTGTCCAAGTAATTGATATGCTATTTTCAGCATGCCTTTGCCCTGGTTGCGTTTTCTGTTGCACATTGTCTCAGCTCGCCACTTTTGCTTGCAGGTATTATAGAAGAGCATGTGAGGATGTCTTTTTAACTTGAGCTTGTTGTTGACTCTATTTTTAGTCCTACTTTACCATTCAGTGTAATTTTTGTACTTCAGGAGGACAGCTACAAAGCCACCTACACAGAAATCATAAATTAGAGCAGCTTAGCTTTTTGACCTTTATCAAATACTTAATGTCCACGTTTTTAGTGGTTGGGGAAACTGGAGAGGACACATGCAAAGACAAAGACAGAAATAACACACCTATTTCTAACCATTGTCTGCTTATTTGCTCTATGTGTGTCCTTTCAACAGATTATTTTTTATTGTTTTACCTAAATTCAATGTCTTTTTTCCCATTAGACTTGAATATTTATAGTACCACTATTTTTTTGCTGCATCTTGGGATCCTCAGCTCGTGCCTCGCTCTGGAACAGATGCCATGATGTAAAGGCTAACGCTACACTTCATCTGCCAGCCTGTCAATGCTGTGAATGATCTACTTTGAAGCTTTGAAGTGTGGAAACACAAAATCTTAGTCTTGGAGAAAGCAGCACACACAGGCATGTAGTAATTTCTCACATAACTTGTACAGCGTTGTAAGTCAAACACCTTTTTATTCTCGTTTGGTCATGCATTGTTTTTACCTTATCTGCGCCGACCTCTTTAGCGCGTTCTCGTGCTGCTGCCGCGCCTCTCAGGGGATCAATAAAGTCTTATCTTACACACTGTGCGCTGACAGCCCAGTGCTCCTGTACTGTGAAGGTCTAATGCCTACTGCTATCTCCACACCTCCCACTCTATGGTCAATTACAGTAGTGGGCATGTTTTTAAGTAACGATATACCGAAACTGCAAAAAAAGGCAATTTACTGCAGAAATATCCTGTGGTAAAGATATTGCGCCCAAACATGAACTCAGAGAGAGACTCTAGTCCTGGTGTAAATTCTCATTCTCATCAATGCAAAAATCAATGAACCTTTAAGAGTTAGAGACGGATGCTTAAAATGTTTGCACTGTGTCTGCATTTGTAGTTTTTAAAGCCTGTTTTATGCAAACAAACTTGACTTTTTGCACTTGGAGCTTTCTCGAGGATTTCCGTTCAGTTCAGTTTGCAACAGGACGGAAGAGACTCACGGGAGCGGCGCCTTGTACTCTGTAAGCTTCCTATCAGCTCGGTCACAATAGGCGCAATGTCTGCCTTGGTGCTTTTTCTTTGCCTAAAAGAAGCAGCAGAGACAGGGGCCTGGAGCAGAGGACAATGCGCTTGAGTGTCCCGCGAGTGTTCACTTCACAATCGCATTAGACAAAAGCATGTACGCTCAAAGGCAATGGGTAATGTATGAGGGCACAGGCAGCCATGTTTGTCTAGTGGTTTTTGTTGTTGTTTTAACTCTATTTTGGGGAAAGCTCTCACTACACAGCCTCACACGACCTCCCCAGAGTGTGAACAGACGGATGGAGAAACCCGAGCCAGAACATGAGCTAAAAGTGGAGGGAACTTGTTTCACTGGATCACGATTTTGAAACGCCATCTTTAAGTTTCTCTTAAGAGTTAAGTTTCTCTTTTAAACGCCCACCATTGCCCCCGGGAGACCTTTTTTTTTTTTCCTTTTTTTTGAAAATGGCGGTTGCTAATAGCTTTCTAATGATATATATTTCACAGAAAGGCTCCTCCTGCAGAGCGTCTGAACTTGACCCGTGAAAATGAGAGCTGAGACTTGAAAGAAGTGTGAAGTTGGAGTCTTTTGTAGAATCTTATTGCAAAGGTTTACTTAAACATTTAAGATATTTTTTACATCCCATTCCTTTTTCGTGATATATTTTTCAATTAGCTGCAAGTGTGATGACGTGGGATTGGGATTGTGTCATCAAAACAGTCAACATTTCTGGGATTCTCGGCGCATTCCTCGAATCCATGGAAGTGTGAAAAAGGTAAAACACCGGCCATATGCACACATGAAAGAATTTGTGTGTTTGGGTGTGGTCTTGAGATTAATTTTTGCAAGATTTCTTTGTGCTTAGAATACTATTTTCTATTAGTGTTACTGTTTTGATGTAGTTCCTTAACTTTTGCCAACTCTAGATGTTTTTTTATTCTCCCACCTTTCCTTAATGTCAACCCTCATGCATATCCTTGCTTGCGTAACCCTCTCATCTGCATATTTCTGTGTTTGGTTTGCCTGGATGCACAAATGCCATTAGCCAGTAATCGACTTAAATCGACTTAGGGAATGTTGCAGTGTTTATAAACAAGAGGATTTGTATTAGCTCTCGAAAGCCACTTATCACCAGCGCCGTAATCCACGGCCTGATTGGAGTGTGTGGCAGCTACGGCCCCTAACGCCACTACGGCTACTGTAGGTGTGGGAATACTCCGATAATGCAGATTTAGATACAGACGAAAGTAGTAACACTGGAGATTTGGGCTTTCTCTCTGATATGTTACTTATTTATAGATACTGACCACTGCAGATGAAAAACCACAAATGATCTGCACTTTTGGAAACACTATGACCCAGAGATCGAGGGATTGCAATTTAGAGCTTGCTCGAATTCTTAAACGCAGGATTTTTTCTTAAGGCGACTCAGTACTAATTATTCTGTCAACCCAAAAAGCCCTGAGAGTTTGGTTGCTGGACCCTATGGCTTAAACCATTTGGCATTAAGCATAAATATATGACAGACTTAAGGAAAACCAATTTGTGTCTGTGTGTGTGTGAGCCATTTGAAAACTCTTGAGGCCCTTGCTGCTTACTTTAACTTTAAGCTTACTCATTAGTCTTTTCTGTAACAAAAAGATGGATTCACTTAACTTAACACTAGTTGATCTGTAACTAGCTATTTTTAAGACTTTACAAAAGCAAAAGAGCTGCTTTGAATTTGTCTGTTAACCAAGATAATATGAATTTGGACACTCCTCAAAAGACCAACCAGAGCGCCCTGACATTTCATTGATTGGCTGTGTAGTGTTACTTGATCTATTTGCCAGTATAAATCCATTGGCACAGATACACACAGTAGCCTTTCGCGCTAATTCTTCCAGCGCGCTTACTCATAATCCCGGGCCCTCGATATTAGGTGAGCGCTTGCATGCCGCAGAAACAACAGTGCGCATACCAAAACAGCCTACCCACACACTCATAATTATAGGGGGGTCGGAGCATACACTTTTGCATACACTCATACACCCGTTCCATCCATCGCTCTCTTTCTCTCGAGGCAAGGAACAAAAGAACGCCCACGTAGCATCTTCACACACCGCTCGCATGTTTGCTAAGCCCACTTATCCTTTTGATACTATCACTTCACTGTCACTCCTCCGTCAGATTTTGGTCCGCTGTGTATAGAAAGCAGGCACAAGCTGTTTTTGGGCGCGAAGGCAAACAACATCCGCAAATGGAACACATGGCCGAGCGAGATGGAGGGGGGAGTCCGTCCGTGTTTAGTGGTTCCTTTTCGTATAGATTCCATCTTTGTCGTTTGGTTTGTTTGGTCAATGGAAACGTAGAAAACACAGACGCGCGTGTAGTGCTACAAAAGAGGACACCCAGACTTTGCGTCGCTGAACATTCTTCAGATTCTCTACATACAAATGCATAGTGCAAGCCAAACCCCATGTAACAGTACGGCATGTTGATTTCATGTGGTTTCTCCATCAGTAAGATATTAAGAGAGAAGATTTAGTGGCTTCTTGAGACTTTACCGATGCCAGAAGTTCAGAAAACATGGACTGAATTTTGCACTCTGATTATAAAGTAAAATTCAGTCCTGATCATTCTTGGTTCATAGGTTGACAACAACAGCCAAAAGCAGGTTGATCACTCTGGATTCTTTGGATGATAATGCCTATTTAAACTGACCACACCTTAGTCAGACATTTTGGCTGCAAAAGCCAGAAGAAGCTTGGAATGGAAGCGAAACATCCTCTACCAAACCAGTCCAGTTGATGATATCTGACAATGTCTACCACAATAGAGCCTTCACAAAGTTTTCCATCAGGATTTTTGAGACGGAGCTGCAATTGATTCTTCTTACTTCTTAAATATAGTTTTCTAGTCTGCCACGGATAATACGATTTCAGAACTGACTTTGGTGAACAAAAAGGGAAAAACTGTTTGTGTGGTATTTTCTTGTGTTGGAGTGGCAAGGAGTGATGGATCTGCCAAAATAGGCTGCAAGGTTACCCTACTGTTTTGATTTAGCAGAGGCAATATAGCAAGGCCTCACTGTTTTCGGGGGCCAAGACAAACTTCTAAATCTTCTGGGAACAGTTGATATTGGGGGAGTAAGATGGAGCGGTGACTTTGACAGTATGGACAATGGAAGTGTGCGTGAGTCGTTAAGCATCCAGGCAGAGAAATATGTAAAGGCGATAAACGGGTGAAGGCCACCATTAGTCACTGTCAGAAGGAAGGACAAGCGAGGGAAGAGTGGATTTGATTAGGAGGAGAGCGAGCACTCTGTGTTGAAAATGAGTTTGGAAACCATTGCAATCATGAGACGGGCGCGGGGAGGAGAGGGACGCTGGAGTATGCGCTGCACTTGAATTTGAAGATGTCACAAGTTGACTTGAATTGGATTTTTGGAAAGCCGCTTGTTGATGTTTGGTTTGGCCTAGAGCAAATATTCATCTTTTCTTTTGGCCTTTCCTTTATGGAGGCGCTACACCGAATCATCTGCCTCCAACTGATTTGAATATTTATTTGGCAGTACCAGTCAAATATCTGGACACACTGTTCTGAGCCAATGGTTCAGGCCCAATTGATGGGCACACAGGCTTCTTCTGGTGGTTCTCAAAGGTATTAAACATGTATATTCAGTGGAATCGACCTGCTTAAGTCCAGTCATGATCATTTCCCCAAGAGGTCCTGATTTAGACACATTTTATCATTTTAAATCTGGCTTGTGATGGGAAGATGTGCCTAATATATGTTGCATTTATTGATAATTGGGACTGACACAAAGCATATGCTGCACTAATCTGCCTGTGACTGGGTTAAAACTGCAAACTATTATAATTGTATCCCGAGCGGCCGAGGCAGAAGAGGCGAGGGAAGATTGGCACAACACTTGAGAATAAGTTGGGCTGTCAGTGGTTGAATCTTAAATGGGCAAAAACTTCAAAACGTGATTGTGCACACACTTGTACAGTTTTATGTTGTTATTCATGTTTCAATGGTCAAATGCTTGAAACGTGTAGCCATAGCAACATGTTCAACAACTCCATTAGTGACTGTTCCGGTGTCTTTGTGGTTCTTTTAAAAGCCGTAATGTATGTCGCAACGTGGAGCTGGAAATCAAAGTGCTTTGCCCTTTTAAATCTAGTCAAACAAGACCACATGGCAGGGACGATTTTCTTCAGCGTCAAAAGACCAATTGTGGGCCAAAGTGAAGCATCACTTTCCACATGCTAGTGTTGTTGTGTGTTCTGCCAAGTCATTTTAAAGGCATTGACAGTATTTTTCACATTTCTAGAGTACTTTAACTGTCATTTTATCTTAGATATATGTAATAATCCTGAAAATCATCTGGAGGGCCAGAGGTTGTAAGATAGAGGTGAGTACCCCTGCCTTATGGGATGGTCCTATTCACCTTATTCCGCCCCGCCCACTTTTGCATCTTTTTGCCTTGTCTCCGTTGTATTGACACTTCTGGTAGAGCGCGAAGCCTGTTAATTTATGCGGAGAAGGAGGGAAAATGTTCGCTGCTATAATCAGATGTTTAGTAGATTGATTTGTGTAAAATGTTCAATGCTCACTTGCACCAACATGTCAACACTGCACTATTTCTCTGCGCGGCATAAAATTGGGTTTGTTTTCGTGTAGTAAGTGATTTTATCTTGACTTCTCCAGTCCGATGTTAACTGATTAAATGAGAGAAGGGGTGGGCACAATTCATGGTGGCACCCACACAAACTTCCAGAATAAGGCGAATAGAGCAGTGGTTTTCAACTTGTGGTATGTTTTCTGTATTTGAATTAGGCATAACACTGAGTGTGGACTGAGGCTCAAAACATGGAAACGATCTTAAATTGACACATTTGGCTTCTGTTGCCATGCTGTTGCAATGCTGTTGCAATGCTGTAACATCACCTGCATACCCTACAGTGTGGGTATGGGCAGTCAAAGGATAAAAGCTAATGTGGCTACATCTTGACATGGAAAAAAACAAACAGTAAATGTTTGTTCAGAAAATGTACTAAAACAATGCCAAGCTTTTAACTGTGTTCTACTGTTAATGTCACTCTTCATCTGCAGTTGCATTGTATTATATATATTATGTAATATTGTATTCATTATGTTATTGTATATTGTGGCACCTTCTTGGAGTGAATAATTGTTTATGCCTGTTAAGCATAATGACCAGTACAAAAATTATACAGCAAAAGCTCTAAATCAGGCCAAAACAATGGATAAACCTGAACTAAATGTCAAATCAAGTCAGGATCGAACAGTTGACACAATGTAATATCCAGTGCTGGACTCTGTTTTTAGTCATGTGTGTGTGCAGCTTTATAGGCAGGGGGGTATTGATAGAGGAAAAAGCTTACTGAGCCCCTGAGGTAGTCAGTGAATGGAGCTACAGCGTACTCTCTTCAAAATAAAAGGATTGTGGTCTCCAACACAGCGGGGCTCCAAAATAATACATTTATTGGGAAACGCAGCGCTCGACTAATTCCTCCCTAACCTCTCTTTGGTGCTGCAGAAAAACCTAGTTTGCACAGCTCCCACTGTCTAAATCCTGTTGGAACGTGTCCTATTCGGAAGATTTTTATAATTGTTTCTATTTCCAAAAACAGTGCACAATCACATTTTTTAAATAGAATTCTTGTTTTGTTGCTTTCCTTCCCCGCACCTTTGGAATACGTCCACCCAGCCATCGATTTAGGAATTAAACGGTTTATACGGAGGTCTGGCTTGGTTTCGCCTGTGCACATTACTCGCTGCTGAGAAAGACCGTAAAAGCTTGTTGCAGGTCGTTGGGAAAAGACAAACTTGCTTCTAATGCAGTGCTTGTGGCCAGAGTTCCTTATCTAAATAGGGAGTAGTTAAAAGTATCTGAAATCCATGGGCAATTCAGTGGTTCAAGCTGGTTTTAGAGGAGAGGGGTAGGTCGAAATGTATAGAATAGACTGAAAAGGTGTCTCTCTTTGCTACTTTTGGATCCCACGGACACGGAAAACTCTTTAGTCTTTAACCAAGTGTTCATTTGGCGGACAGCAGGAAGTGGCTGATGAGCTGAATCCAGGAGGCAGGGCTAACCTACTGTTCTGATTTACCGCCGGCTGAGGACTAGTGAACCGTGGGGACTCGTGAAATGGCGGACAAGAAAATCCCAAGCATTGAAGCATGGCATTAAGTGCGCCCGGTCCCGTGCTCCTGGCCCTATGAGCTGACTACATTTTATACTTGATGTCACAGCTAACATCTTTGCCCTCTCCGCAATTGGACCTGGTTGTTACTGCGACCCTTGCTGTCTGATATATGCCATATTTGCAGTTCTTGAATGTACACAAACACTGTGCAGTTTGGGACGATTATGAATAGAGGCAAGAAACAGTAAGTAATCACAGCAAAGCGACTGCACGTGGCCATTTGATTGTAAAGCTGCTGCCAGCTTCGATGCCTTTCTGTCCAAACTTTTCCTGTCTTGTCGAACTCCTAACTCTGCGGCAGACAATCTCCTCTTTGCTGATGTTTTCCTAATTCTGTTTGCTCCCAGTGGGACGCCGCTCCGGTGCGCAAGTCCGGGATTAAATTTGCGGGGAGGTAAATTGAATTGGCAAACAAGAAATAAGACGGTGATTTTCTTTGGCACATCTTTGGCCACAGATAGCTCCAACCAGAGGCTTCAGCGCAATTTAATATGAAGCTGTTATTCATTTTAAAGGGTAATGTGGAGGTTTTATAAGATCTGAGTCAGCATTGTGTCCATTACACACTGGGCTAGATCAATTTAGGTTTGTTCTATGGGCGTGCAGTGCTGTATTAATGGTGTCTTTAAGTTGTTTTGCAGCTTTGGCCATTTTTGTGCCAATTCTGTGCAAACTTTTATATAAGTACCTAGTCCCCAGGAAACCTTGACCTTCATCAGTTAATCCTTAGCTTGCTTATAGTTGCAGAGTCAGCAGTATTATTACAAACTAAAAGATTTTTGTGTCTTCCGAAAATATTCAGTTTGTATGAGTCACTAGGATTTTTTCACGCCTTGCTAAATCTATTGCACATTGCTGTTTATACCATGGTTTGGGTGAATACTCGATTCTGATTGAATGGAGGGTGTCTGTCAAAAAGTGATAATGTACACCTAGTCCGGCAACAGTTAAATCACGTTCTATATCACTCAACTGCTTACATATTAGTTGTACACCACTCTGTATTTGCGTGGCGACGATTGCAAACACAGCAGAGCAATTGAGGGAGATAAAGTGCCCAACAAGCCATAGCAGTTCTGTCTCCTCTGTAGCCTTTTTACATAGGAGGGGAGTCATCTTTCATTGGCGGATGGCTGTCATATTGCAGCAGGCAGTTCAATATTCTCTCTGTCTTGATGCTTTGCCTTTTCCAGATGGCGGTTGCGTCTGATTGAGTAGCTCAGTAACGTGGTTAAATCCGAGGCTGATAAAACACTGTGTTTTTTTTAATAGCAGACAATTAATGCAGCAAATTATTTAGGGAAACATGATACATATGTCGAATGAGGGATTGCAGTGTGTTTGCTGTTAATAAGATACTGATTAGCAGGAGGGAAGTAAAAGATTTTCTGTGTGACGAGATACAATGTTGTAAACTGGGTGAATCTACCATACATTTAACTATTGCGCTGAAGTAAAAGCAAAAACCACATAACTCGAATTAACACTGTTGATTAACGATCACACAATTTGGTTTGGAAATTGCATTTGCTCCGGTCTCTATAAAAAATAAATTGCAATTCACCCCTCTCGGCAATTTTGCTTTTCCATACGCTGAGCTCTTCAGACTAATGCCATATTGTGCAGAAGGGTGATGGAACGGTAGATGGGTCTTCATTCATCAGATGCAGTCCTTTTGTAAAGCCTAAATGGCACTGGAATCTTGATGAATCTGTGTCGCTCAATGTTTAATTTATATGCAGGTTAAATACACAGAGGCTTTGCTGTTGGCATTTCGGTGATCCTTATAGAGCTGTCCACCTGAACTGATCTAGGCCACTGCCGCACAATACCTGGAATCCGAGCAGTCTGGGCTACAGCGTGCTCAAAAGCCGGCTAGTTGCTGCTTTCTTTGTATTGCTATAAATATGCAGCTGCTCTCTCTGTTTTCACCGGGATGATAAACGCTGGCAAGATGCGGAATAAATCACGAGTGCAATCCAGGTTAGCGTAGTTTGAGCTCAAACTTCAGTGACAATAGAGAAAATGTGTTGCTGTAGCGTTGAGAGCCATTTGTGCTCTTAGTGGGTCCTACGCTGGGTTTTTACGTTGGCGGTTTGGATTTTTAAGTGCCAAATAAATCGGGTATAAACAGGACTGAAATAGATCCTAATTAAGAGTAAATCAAGAGTGTCTGTGGGTTCTTGTTTCCCAAATAAACCTTTGAAGGATTGATCAAATGCAGTACACAAATTTATTATGCGAGGTCAGTAAAGCACAAATTAGCTTTAACCTTATTTGGGACAACTTGCAACCAAAGTGCTATTGGACAAAGACCATTTACTCGTTTGTCTTTGGGAACACTAGCTTGCGGGTGCTTTTATTTTGTATTCGAGAAGGGCATTGCTGGTGCGAGTGAATGCCGGGCATGTTTGTTAATGCTGCATTCATAGGCGCTTGATAAATATAGTTCCTTTTGACCTGTGAGCGCGTTATGGGACACAAATTGGTTCAATAATCAGCGATGCAAAGCCACCGTGTGTGCCTCCCGGTGTGAGAGAAGTAGGTCACGCTTTTTTTTATATCATAGATAGATGCTGAAAGGTATGTCTGATGACTCTACTGTATGCGTTTGTTTTCACACCTCAAAGGGTCGAATTGAACCTGAGGCGACGCATCGTGCCCCTGCTTTCAACTGCTTTACTGGGAAATGAATGTGAAAGCGGTGATTGTAACTATATGAATAGTGAATAACATCGCTTTTCGTGGCATCAAAGCATATTTCTACTGTTGCATATTAGCTAGGAAATGCAATGTTGATAGTGTTATGTCTTGTCCTTTATGGTCTGCAAATATATGGTTGAGGAAAAAGCAGTACAATTCCTAAACAGTTTTATGCTGTCTGCTTATGGACCAATGACTATGAAATTTTAATATAAACAACAATATTAGGTTGGTTGTCTTAAGTACGTTAAGCTCTTAATCCTCTTTGCTTTTTCACACATCCCAAAACATTAGAGGACCTGCGTTTAAATAGTAATGCCGACGCCCACACATTTGCATGGGCTTGACACGACTCGCGAGTATAGCAAAATAACTGACCCAAAAATCAACCCGGGATGCAGTGCGTTCGCAGTTTTCTCTCTCTCCCTCCCAAAGCGTTAGACGTTAGTTGTTTACATAGCATCTTTTCCTTAATAGGGTGCTTTCATTTGACATTATAGAGTTCTTGGAGATTATAGTGGTAAGTTGAGATGGAGGGCAGCTAAGAGGTTCTGTTCTAGCCTTTTTACCTCTTTTAATAGTTTTAGATCTAACTGCATGAAACAAAAACACACACAAAGTTTACCCTGTCAGCGCAAATTGAAAAGCAAGATTATTCTCTAAGTACTGGTTAAGAGCTAAAGATATCAGCTGAATATACTTAGAACGATAACTTTAAAAAGATACATTTGTAGGCATAAGGTGGTAAGAATCATATGAGAATATGGGGTTTTGTGCCTCTTTCGAGGCCTCTACCACTCCCATAGAGTAATATAGGCCGCTGATGCCACTTGAATTACAGTGTGTTCAGTACTTTGGTCATTACTGCTTGTTAAAAAAAAAATACAATATGACTCTCAGTCAGAGATGTAGACATCACCAAACTGTACACTTCTCCTGTGCTCAAGTGCTGTTGCCTTTCCCCCCCCCAAATCGTTTGTTTGAATATTTGCTTTGATGCGCCTGTGCTCACCCAGCGGAGCCTAATCAACATAAATTAAATGTAAACACTGGTCAACAAGCTGCAAATTGGTGCGTCAACGTCTACCATCCAATCAGGGACCACGCTGGGCCAATTATACGGACTCTGATTGGCTGATTCCGAAGTTACGTGGATGCAACCGTAGAACTGGGGGGGATTTGACGATCAGGGGGATGTTCAGGGAAATCCTTTGTAAATAAGCAGGTCCTGGTTTAGAGCGAATCCAACTGCGGACTATATTGTTACTCTCCACGAAGAGCATTTACCCCCTATTAGATAACCCAGTAAAGACTAAACAGTCCCCCCAGTTTTAATTACCAAGCAGTAACTTTCCTGTCACACTTGGACTGTATTGTGTGTCTAAGTACGAGACAGTGGCAAAGAGACTGTCAGCTTCCATGTGCTCAGGCTCTACACTGATTGAGCCGAGCGTCCCCAACCACTGCATCTGCTCCGGGTGCTTGTAATGCAAAAACGGCTAACTCAAATGCTAAGTGCTGGTGAGCGCAGCTGCCAGGTGCTGGAACATACTGATGCCCGAAAAGCGTTTTGATCATGAATGATAATATGGTATCGGCGTGCATTGAAATTTCACATGCTAAACAGTTTGAGAGAAGAAATCCACCTCAATGTTGGTTTTCTCAAATGGTTATGAAGATTAGCAGATAGTTTCAAAAAATATGTTTCGTTATGGCTAAGAATCGGTGGTTCTGATGTCCAGTGATTCCTTGGCTTTTGGACTTCTTATTTAGTTAAAGGCGCACTGCGTAACATTTTGGATTCAACCTGCAATACAAAACATGCTCCTAATGGCCATCTAGGCACAGAAGATTCTATTTTGGCAATGAGTGATCAAAGAATGGATTTGGATGAGGATCTAACCTGTTTAATCTCATGTTTGGCTGCCTTTTATGAACATCTCTGTGGTGTCGAGCTGGAGTTTGGTAACTTTTTGGGGTATTTTTCAACAACAATCTTTATCTGTAATAAAATAAATGCGTATATATATGTTAACCTATTTATTGGGTGAAATGTTGCGGGATGTGGCTTTAAACTGATGCTGATTTAGACTTGGATTATCAATTTTTGATCTGTTTTCGTCTTGAGTTCGTCATGGTTTTATCCTGTTTTTATACTAATCAAAGGCTCTGTTTTAAGGCTACCATATTTTTCTTCTCCTAGTGGAATTAAATTGGTCTTGTCCTACAGTATAGTGTAAAATCAGTGTTAAAGTCTAAAACTAGCTTAACTTATTGACATGAGTTTACACAGTAACTAACCATTTAAAATGTATGTACTCCCTTTTCTATTGTGTGTGAACATATAGAGGATTCCGATAGATATTGAGTTAGCATTTTGTCCTGTTTCATTTGAGTTTAGTCCCGGTACAAACACTCCATTCAACGTTGTGAAGCCAAATGTTTTCTAAGGTGGCATGACATTTTAAAATTCTTGCACTAAGCATTTCTAAATCTTTTTCCTTACTCTCCCCTTTGAGCTGGCATATTCTGGCCTCTGTCCAAGTTTAATTTCATCTTTGGCAGGTGCCGCATGTAGTTCAGCCCAGCCCACTTAAACCTACCTTTAAACCTCCACTTAAAAGAACAGTTGTTATCCCGAGCTCCATTTTGCCTGCACCCCCCGCCGGTCCCTTACCCCACCCAAAAACTCCCCCACGGTGGGCCTCCGGTGGTTGTCGTGGTTACGGTTTGTTCTGCTCATCAGTTGCCCGCTGCGCCTAAACAGACTGTCAACACTTTAATTACCCGTCCCCTCACCCCTCCGTCACCCCTCCATCTCTGCTGCTTTTCCCCCCACATGCGTGTCCTCCCATCCTTTCATTCAGACATAATTACGCATCCGCAAAGTGCAATAACAAGATCCATGACTCCTCGCTCTCTGTTTATCCATCATGTCTGGCTCTCTTGTATGTTTACGACAGTGTTAGTCCACTTTATTCTCTCCATCCATTATAGTCACAAGCCCTTTTCCTCTTATGGACTAGGTTTTGAGCACCATTCAAATGATGGAATAGAAATAGACTTTTTGGAGCTAACAGTTGTGCTGCAACTTTTCGGAGTGTTGTGACGCCTGCATTGCTTTTTTTCCATTCCGATACAGAAAACTTTATCACAGAATGGTATGTGTTTTGACAGGGAGCGCGGGGAGAAGGGTCTTAAGGGAACAACAGCAATTTACATTTTAAATGGAACTAAAGCCAAGGGAAGGGATGTTTTAGATCATTATAGCTTTTTATAACAAATAAAATGTATGAAAGTGATCAACATGTGTTTGAAATGATAAAACTCCCAATTTAATTGCCATAGCAAAAGTATTTTATCATTCATTCTCCAGTCTTTCATCTAATATCTGTTTTAATACCTGTCTGAATATATTGATTCTGGGGGAAAAAACATAGTGATGGAAGTTGCCCTGATCAAAACTACATTTGGTCACTTATATTAAGGGGAAAAAGTTAAGGAAATGTCTACAATGAGAATGGCTTTAATTCAATCTTCAAATTTCAATTTTTGCTACCATTATCTATTTAATTTGTAAGCCACCTGTATCTCATTGCTTGAACATTTCCATTACATTTCCATCTTAACACCCCATTTGGACTGCTCTCCTTCAGTCCGAGCCCCCCTCTCTTCTCCCACATTGTTATTCTACATTATTCCCTTATCCGCTCTCTGTTATCATGTCCCTCTCAAGTGTCGGCCCTTGCCTTCTCGCTCTTCATTACCCAGTCTCTCAGTGGCCTGTGCAGCGACAGTACGTGTGCGCCGCCCTATCTTAAAACAGCCAGTCCTGTAATTACGCCCTTCATCAGGGTATCACCAAGCCCCTCTGTCTGTCATCCAAACCACGGCGCCTCCTGACACCAGCCTCATGTCGGATTCTTTCATCTCCTCTGCTTTCTTGAGAAATATCTCTCTCCAGCTTAATTTGTCATTCACCCATCCATCTTAGAGTACACCCCAGTGCCCATCACTGCATCCTTCAAGTGTCACCTAACCTTCCTTGACTTTGACCATGCATGCCTGGCTTCGTTCTCTGAAATCTTCATTCTTATATATATAGACCTGATATAGTCTTGATTAGATCTACTGTATTTCCATCCCTTTAATTTAGTTTTGCTCTTAGCCTCTTCTGCTCTTGACACAGATCTCTCCTTTCATGTCTTGTGCCTTATTTTTCCTTCTAACCCCTCTCCCCCCTCTCTCCCTTCTCTGCACCATTTGTCATTCAGTCATCCCTACGAACATCCTTCAAGTGCCACCTCTCTCGACATCGACCGTGTCTTCCTTGTTTCATCCTCTGAAATCTCTGTCTGAAGCTGGTTAACTCCTCAAGCTTTGAGCTGTCCTTCACCTGTACTATCCATCATGCTGCACAGATTGAAGTGAGTAGAATCTAGACTAAGCAATGTGGAGGAAGTTGAGTCCTAGGAGCACAATTGCTTATCATTTTAAGCATGCAGACTACATTGTTTCCAGTTTATTCAGGTTTAGAGAGTCTAGAGCGCCATTTATTTCAGTATGTTTGCTGCAAATGTATGGACTGGCCAGTTATTGCCACCCTTAAATGAGTGGTTCTTGATTATTTGCGCTGCCCCACTCAGTCATATACTCCATTTTCTGCCCAGCAACAGTCCCTGACCTTAAGATTTTTTTTCCCTCCATAATTAATAAATCTGTGTTTTCAATCACGCCGCTGCCACTTGCGCCTGTCTCTCCGCGTTCATTTGCCGGTCTGTTCGTTTTGGCCAAGTTCCCTGCATCCAACAGTGAGCCACCCATCTGTTCCCATACACTGTAGCCTCGCTATACCAGACAATAGCCGCAGCAGCATCAACACCAGCAGCGGCACAAGCACATAATTGAGATTTTACTCCACTATTTTCTTCCTTATTACTGACACTCACCTGCAGTATATTCTTATGAGTAGCAGGAGCTGACAACCCGAGCCAATAATACCCTCCCGAGTTGGCTAATGGGTATCAAATTGCCTTTTTTGTTCCTTTTTAAAAGAAGAAAAGGCTCTGAGAATTGTTCAAAGTCAGAACTGCTGTTATGAGCCATGCCTCGGTTATTTTAAAACCCCCATTGTTCAAGTTCATATTGTTATAGATAAATGACTCTGCTGTGCATTATAATAGATATTGCTCTAAGGTAGGATTCTCCCAAGCCACGTTTCATAATTTGCATTAGTCTTGCACGCACAAAAGCCCTGAGGAACCCCCCCTCCCTCTCTTTACTCTCTCACGTCTAACTAGCTCATTACTGCGCTAGTGATCCTACACACTATTTAAGATGAGCGATTGTAGTTAGCTGCAGGTGTAAAGGAGGGGTTCTCAGACTTTGGTGTGCACATTGGTAATCAATTTTGGTTAAGACTTGACTTGGATTTGATAGATTCCTGGATTAGCATTGGATTAGTCCTGGTTTTGACTTTATCTTTGCCATCACAATGTGGCACAAAGAGCTCTAGTGGTACACAAACCTTAACTTGGTGTAGCACTGACTGAATTAAGAGGGAGTTCCATTGTTTTTTGCCTATTGAGGATTCAGCTCAAGCATAAACCTTTACTCAGCCTGATTCTGATCTTGTCCAAATGTGAACCTGGTTGAGTTCTGATTTAGCCTTCATTCAGTCTTTGCCCAGTTAATCTCGGCTGGTCAAGACTGGGCTTGGTTCAGGTTTCATTTGCCCCGCTTCCATATCCATTTCATTCCATAGTTTGGGTATGGCTCTACGCTCATACCCAAATATTGTGTGCGGTTGATTGAATGTTGGCAAACCACGAGAGTGAGCGATAATCCAGCATCGAGCCGTGTAATAATGATGGCCATCTGTCATTCTAAAACATTCCCGGACTATTTTTATCAGCTGACAGCCAATCATCTTTAACCTTTTTATCTTGCTGTCGCTGTCTTTGTCTCGCCATCTTTTAATCAATCAGCGCTCGAGTTTCTTTATTTGTCTTTATGTCATTTTGGGCTCCGAACACCATTCATTCTAACTTCTGTCACCGTATCGACAATGTTTACTTGTTATCTCTCTGCCATGGCTCTATCTCGCAACTAATCTATCCTTATTTTCCATTCCCAGTGCCATCCGTCATCCTCCCACACGGTCCATTGAAATGTCTCAATCTGACCTTAACGCAAATCACCGTCATGGTCATGTTCATTTTTCTTTTTAAGCGTCAGAAAAAATAGCTAAACTAAGAGCGTGTAAAGCTAAGACCTCACACAAGGCAGTAGGGTTCAAGGCTCAAACCGTGTGGCTGTATCCGTTAAGAAGCAAAGCCCATTATTCATTCCTTAAGGTTGCTTGGAATCCTGGGATACAATGAAATGGACTTATCTCGCTAATATGTTACCAAACCTTTTCAGGCAATTAGTAAAAAGCAAACAATAAGTCCTTCCCTTATCTTGAAATATTAATTACATTGCCTACATCTGGGCTTGAACTATATCTATTAAAAGTTGTTCTTTCCGTCACTACTCTCATTCGTGATTCCTTGTCATCCTGTGCACCTCTGACCATTCAAATCCCTCCATCTGACCTCGCCGCACGTCCATTGTCATGTGTCAAGCCCTGGTGTTTCGCTCCTCCCTCCTTATCTCCCCCTCTCCCTCCCTCTGTTGTAGTCTCCATTTCGCTCTCATGGCCCCGTGATCCCTTCCATATATCCACTCGGCCGCCCTGATCTCCTGTGTCAGTGTGCCAAATCTGGCCCCAGCTTACGTAAAAAAGAAAGGCCTCTAACCAAGGCTTGGAGCTGTCGTGCTGCCCACCAAACAAACAAACAGGCAGCGACTGAAGGCAGGTGAGGTTGTGAGGTGTGAAACTGAAAGCCTGCGGGTCAAACATGGTCATTTGCAATGCTAAAAATGTGTTTCGACCTGGGCATCTGACGCAAAGTTTAACATGGACCAGGTGAGGTGGAATATGTGCAGAAGAACTGCAAGGGAAGATAGCTGTTACTATTATAATTCATGAACATTGACAAAATAGAGCTTTTGAATAAACCTGAGCTCATACAAGAAACCTGAATGCTTTCCACTCATCATTTAACACACTAGAGTTGTTGTACTCCACCAAACCAAGTGATGTAGCTGCCACAGATTTGGCTGGTAGATCTAATAAAACCTACAACGATTGTTGAGATTGTAAAGTAAAAAGTAATTGGATAGATGCAGGAGGAATGAAGAACCTAACCAAACTAGGATGCTGTGGCAAGTTCTGGACTTATTTTCTAATTTGTAGCTCTATTTCCTGATGCACAAATGTAGATCTATAGTGGACTGTGCTTATTAACAGCCAGCATCTCACAATAGTCCTAAATCTTTTCCTAAAGAGTCTTTTAAACCTTTATTGTGTTAACTCACTCAACAGTCAACAAACTATGATTATTATGTTATCCAGGCAAGTTTGTAAAGACCATATTCCCAAGTTGGACAGATTAAAGAAATTGTTGGATACAAGACTTCAAAGCACATGACATTTATTCGAAGACAAGATTTCTGTGCATTAAATCAAACTATATATAGTTGACATGATAAATCTTTGCAACAGTAGGGGGTTGTAATGTACAGCTGGGGCCTCTCTTTCTCTCTTGTTTGTGTTGGGAATGCACATCCCTTTAATATTTATGGATGCAGAGAGTCCTGGGTGAGTGCTAGGATTGATGTGCCCAATAATTCCGCCCCTGGACTCCCAACCAACCCCCGACTGTCTAACCAACCAACCAACCAACCAACCAACCAATCATGCAGCACACAGATTCACCTTTACATCTGAGGCACCAGGGCCGTACGACTGCTGTTACCTTTTCAGTCTGTGTGGGTCTTAAATCCAGATCAGCTCCACATGTTATCCAGGGATGCGTGTGTGCGTTGGCGTGTTTGTGTGAACGCTAGCCCCAGGTGTCTTTCTTCTCCTCCTCCTCCGGTCTAGAGGCTTTGTTAGCTGGGGGTTAGTCTCTTGCCTCGACTCCTTATCGCGTACACACAACACCTCGCCACGCACGCATCGGAAAGCTCATGTAGGTCAGCTTCGCAAAACTCTGCCAATCCCCCCTTCCGTTTTCCCGTATCCTCTTACAGGGCTCGTAGAGATGAAGAAAACCTGGAAAATCCGGAATTACTCGCTTGTGGATCCTGTATTCCGAAATGGAGACTTTAAGAAAAAATCCCAGGGCAAATCCAGTTTATGGCTTCTTGATAGGACTCCCTCATTCTTCCTTGGTTGTTGGCTTCCGGGAACACATCCTCTTTCCTCGCACCTGTCTCCTATCTCCTATTTTCTCCCCTCTCCATTCCTAAAGTTGCTCCCTAGGCGTGTCTCCCTGGGCAGGCCTCTTGTTGTTGTGTAAGTCTTTTAGTCACGGTCCGTCGTGGGCATTCTTCCACTTCGACCTTGAGTGGACAAAAGCGAGACCTGAAAAAAAAAAAAAAAGATATGGATTCTCTGTGATTGCTTCCACTACTCTTGACTCCCTCCTATACTGCATTATCACCTTCCCTTTGCCACTTCCACCCTCCACTCTGACCTCCCTTTGAGTTCCCCCATGCACTGGCTCCCGACCGCTACTCCCGTGACATACGTCTATCATGTTTCGCTTGAGGCTTGCCCTAAATCCTTTTTTTCCCACCCCCCTTCCCATCTCTCTTCCTTGCATTGCCACTACCCATCTCTCTTCCCCCCCCGCCGCCCCTCACCTGTCCATCAAAGGAGATCAATAGTTTGCGAGACCTTTTTTAAATCCCTTCTCTATGGCAAAAATGCACCAGAGATGGAGACGGGGGAGCGACCGCGCAGACATCTTCTTAAGTAGCCATGCCGCGCTCCTTTCCCTCTCCCCTCTCTCCCTCTGTGCTCATCTCTGCATCCCTTCTAATGAAACAACAGGGCTATTGATTCACGCCATGAATGTCAGCCAGTTCAAAAGTCCTCCCTCCCTTTTTTCTTTCCCCCCCCTCTCATCCTGTCAATCAAAATCCCTATAGCCCGCACAAAGTCATTATACCTGGGCCAAATCTGCTACAAGCATGCAGTCTTCCCTAGAGGCTACTTTGGTACTTCACGGTCCCCCCCTACACAGACACACACACACACACACACACACACATAGATAGACATACGAAGCTCCTCTAACAATTTTTTTCACGACTTCTTCTGGGTCTTGCATCCTTATCTCCCCTCATCTACCCTTGCCCCCTTCCCGGATTAAAACAAAAGCTTGAATTACTAACCTTATTGTGCAGTTCATTCCAGTGCGCCTCTCCGCTGCATCTCTCTATCTCTGGCTCCATGGACATACACCCCGCCTATCTCTCCCCTCTCTCGCTCTCTGTCTGCGCGTTGCCAGCTGCACGCGTTGTCGCTCTCCTCCGTCAGGCTGCGAGGCTGATTGAATTTTAAGTCATGTTAATCCCACCAAACAGGTACTGAATGGAAGAAGGATGCGGCAAATCGCGGGAAAGGGCGGGCGGGACACCAGAACGCTGGGAGTCAGCTGTGCTCGTATTTTTAGAAATCCCTCCCTCGCCGCCGTTCCTTAAGGGAGATTCTCCACTTTCTTTGACTTGTCCTGTCTGTCACTTCTCCTTCCCTTCGCCATCCACTCAAAGGCATTAGCATCCGCTGCTTTTTGCTCTCCACTCGTGCTTCTCTCGGAAAACAAAGTGCGACGTGTGTGCGTGAGTGATTCCCAAAGAAGAGAGAACGCGATGCGTCTCCGGTAGCGCCGAGCGTCGGACTGCCAGATTGAGAGAGTGCGACGATGAGGAGAGAGAGAGAGAGAGGGAGACAGAGAGATGGGAGGAGGGTGGGAAAGGGGGGGTAGGAAAGGATGGAGGAGGTAGGAACTAGGGAACGTGAAGGAGACACGGAAGCTGCGAGACAGAAAGATGAGTTGGAATAATGGGGGGCAGTAATGAGAGGAGTGATTAAAAGGGAATATATCCATTGTGTGAAGAGAGGGATGGCTGAATTACTCAAGTACTTCATGACCCAGGGAATGGCTGTTGGATTGAAAAGCTATTAGATCCTATAGGGCTCTGATATAGGGATAATGTGGCTGTCCATCAACGCAAAACCGACTATGAAGCCGTCATACAACCAGTGCTAACCCTATTAAACTCACTTCCCTGTTGACCAGTAGAGTCCATTTGCATGAGAAGCGAGTAATATGCAAAACCAATATTGAACAATTAATATGTATAAGGTATTAAAATGGGTGCAGAAGTAATTATAAGGGATTCACATGTTCTATTGTATAAGAAATCACAAATGTTCTGTACTGTGATCGTTCAGCATGAGAAGAATGTCAATTGAGATTTGCGATTGTGAATAGGTTTGCGATTTACAATACTAAATCCATCTAAATCCATCACATTCATTTTGGAACATGTTTGTAGAGGTCAAAAGTACTGTGTTAGGAGGTTTTATTGTAGACATAAGGCCCCATGGAACAAGGAGACTTTGTTTGTGAAGGATGATGTTCCCCCGAAACAATTGCGATGTTTGCGAGTGAGTAATTGCACCCATTGAAATGCCCTTGTGTGAGTTAGCGTTGCTCAAATGGAAGAACATCTACACTTTGTGAGAGATCAGAGGTGAAATCCCTCCTCCCACTAACATTCTAACAATAGCCAAAAGAAGAAAAAACACTGCTCCATGATTTACATTATTAAGTCAAGTGTCACAGTGTTTGCAACTCAAATGAAAGAATTACAAGAAGAACATGCAGATAATGTCTGTAGCTCATCAGCCATCAGAGAGGGGTATGGTTCATCCAACACGACAGCCAACATGTGATTTGTTTACCTCATATCTGGGGGCACAGATGGGTCACATTATTGATTAAAAAAAATCCCTTTTGCTCAGCCACATTTTCTCATAAACCCTGTTCAATTAGAATGAGCTTGAAGTTGAGCCATGATATTATAGAAATAGGCTTCAGGCTAGAACATAACTATAAAGCTTTGTATCTTTTGACATCCGTAATTAGCATGAAGTTGCATCTATGCATTTGTAACTTTTCTCCCCCCCACAGAGTATTTAGCTCAGTGCTGAGAGGACACTTTTGAAGGTATGTAGGCGGAAGAAGGACGAGATAAAAGTCAACTGGTGTGACACGCACAAGCCGCCGCTCTTCGCGCCCCGAGCGGCTTGGGGCCAGAGCTGAGAGATGAGAGGGAGCGCAGAGGAGGCGAGGATGATTAGCAAGGAATCGGTGCGAGGACTTCAACACGTGAGGCAGCAAAGCAAGGAGACAGAAGGAGCGAGCGAGTCTAGAGACCTCAGCGGGGCATTGTGGGAGATGAGAGTGATCAGCAAAGAACAAGCCATTGCCGACTTCAGAACGCCGCTTGAGCACTTGATGGAAATGGCTGTTTTATGTATCTGCCCCATTACCGCAGCACCGCACACGGAATAACTTGTAAGATACCGGACGCGGTGTAATCCCAACATTCGTATATAAAGTGGAAATGAAACATCGGCCAGATTGCTATGAGAGACTGTGGGGGGAAAAATCGAGTTTATATTTTGTCGGGCCGCGGATGAGCTGTTTTTTAGACATCTCCATTTCAGCCCAGCACTCAATTTGAACCCTCATTCGCTCCTTCATCTTCTAAATATTTCTCAATCTGCACCTCTCTCCATTTTGCCACCTTGAATTTGCTTTTATAGCCTGTGCAGCTAGCCCTTTTACTGTCAGTCACATTTTTTTTCCATTACTGCCTATGGCTTGTATATTTTTAACCTGGCAAAGCAGAGCTCGCTCAAAGCAAGGTCCAACACGGAGAGGCCATCTTTTGAACGTAGTGTGTGAGTGAGGGGTTGGTGGTGGTTGAAGGGGCTAATGGCGCAGACTGGCAGCCTCACCTCCTCTCATCTACCCCGAGGCAGCTGTCGGCAGGTAGTTTACCACCATTGTGTATGGAGTGAATGAGCAATGACTGAAACTAGAAGAAGAATGACTTAGTTTTGTCCTTCTTTAGTACATTCAGTTCAGTTCAGACATGTGTGGGAAAAAGATAATAATCATCTAATCACAAAGCATTTGTATCAGTTATATGAACTTTTAGGCTTGTCTTCTAAGATTTCTGTGACAGTGACCCTGCCAGGTGTGGATCATGCCTATAAACTTGTCCCTGTGGAGAAATATGTTAGGAAAGTTAGGAATAAATTTGGACCACAGCTTAGAATTTAGTAGCTTCTTCTAGCTTTCTCCGGAAGGAATGCTCCAGGCATTATCAAGGCCCAAACACATTCCCAGCGCAGATCCAGCCACTCAAATGAGTTTTCTTGTCGCTGTTTTTAATCCTGGGTGTTTAGGTTAAAGGGGGGGTATTATGCAACATTGACTTTTTCAAGCTTTACTTGTTATTATGTCATTCCCTCATTAAAAACATGCCTGAAGCATTGCCTTGGCACATTCACGTATTTTTGAGTAATCTGTAAAAACTCTGATGGCAGCCATTTTAGGGATAGGTTTGCCTGAGTCCTCCTAGGAACGGCCCCTCCTCCTGGAGACGCCCCGATTCCTTTCGTCACCAGCCGAGTAACCAACCACTGCTCCTCAGCAGAGCCCCCTCCCCACTGATGCCACAGACAGCGTGTGGAGGGGGCGTGTCGGAAAGGCTCAGAGGTTCTTAAAGAGACAGAGGCCTATTTCAAGACATTCGCTACAGCCATTTTGAGAGAGCAATTTTATACAAGGCAGTTATTTTAATTTACTGCATTTACAGACCAACAGAAGGTTTCGTCAACATTGTAGTGAGATATAGACTGGTGCTATGTGATTGAAAAAAGAATAATAATAATAATAAAGAAACACAGATGTGTGTCTTTGTAAAAGTCACGGAGCTGCTATAGTTCCGGTTCACAACACATGAAGCTAATCCTCCATTGTTTACATCTGCAGCATAGGATATTCGCTGCCGGTGGCTCTGCTCCAACGTCACTGTTCGGGAAAGCCGCTGATTGGTCGACGCGCGTGAATTTTGTCAACTTTAGCGTCGGCCGCGTCAAAAGCTTCCCATGTGCGAAAAGCTTCAAAACGCGCAGCCCATGAAGCGTGATTAGTCAACGCTTCCCGAGCCGCGTCCTCCATGTATTTTGAATGTAAACCTGGCGCTTTTGACACTTTTGGTGTGAAACCGCCATAAGAGGCAATTTGAGCATTGAAATAATAATAATAAAGCTGAAGTTGTTGAGAACATCACCTCATGACATCAGCAGGTGGAGGGCAAATGTTTTGAGCTTTTGACAGATTGAATGTGCCGTATTATTAAAACCTGCCTGAATGAAACAACACAACTCTACGCATGTATTCCATGAGCGAGGCAATCGCGGTTTCTATGGCTCATTTGTTCACAATTAATCAAACCTCCAGTGGATTTGGCGCTCCGTCCACACAAGGGAGACGTGAGTGACCTTGGTGAGAGGATAAACCAACGCAGACCACTGCTGCGTGATGGATGCAGTGTGTAATACAGTAATTATACAGCTGCGGTACATGTTGTTTATGCACATACAGAGTCATTCAGGGCTGACTCTAAAGAAATATTCTGTTGTGTTAAGAATAAAATGTGAAATAGTGATATTGACAATTAGACACTCTGGTTCCCATTGACTTATGCTTTGCTCATTGATTTTGCATACTAGTTTCATATCAGATGTCCTTACTTATGCTGCTTCATTTTAAAAGTGAAAGGTTTATTGCAAACTAGTACTAGCCATCAGGCAACCCAAAGTGCCCAAATCATCATATAAAAGGTTTTTGTTTTTGTGAATAAATCAAGATTATAATTATCAGTGAAATCTATATTTTTATTTGTTTTTGTTTTGTTTTTAACTGGACCTCGAGTCTGCAATAAAGGTTGATGATGATATATTAAATGGGAACATTTTTCTTCATATCTGAGGGCAAAGATTGGTAATGTACCTTTAAGCAAGACGTCAAAAAATGTTGCTATGCATGGTAACAAAGGTTAGCTACCTCACCGACTATGTATTTATCAAGGCGTGCTTCTGTTCCTACTGACACATTGAAGTACCTGAAGTTTTACCTGACTGCAGCACTCACAACAAGGAAAGCTAAAGCACAGCATGGTGTGAGCAGTTGGAAGGACAGGGTTATTTCTGTTCATTCCTCTGCTGTTGTTGCTCTTAATAAAAAATAGGCCAGAGCTGCTCCTGTTTGGTCAGCCTGAATTAGGGCTGAAAGTGGAAGCGTTTGCAGGAGGTCGCCCCACTGACCCGGGCCACAAGGATCCACAGACTGGGCCTTCTCACCTGTGCTGAGCAAACACAAGCTCTCAGACTGTGCTGTGTGTGGACATTTTGGTAATACACTGCCGAATATGTTACTTTGTGAGGTAGTTTGCGACTGAGAAGCTTGAAATTATAATTACAAATGATTTTCATTATTCAAACAGACACAAAACATGCATATAATTACTCACTGTTTGGTGTGAATGCTCAAAATAGACTTTACATTAATCTCACTGCTTTAAAACTGAGCCAGTATTGTCTCTTGCCTGGTTTGTCACAAACTGTGGACTTATTTACACAGTGTGAGTCACTCTGAGCCTGTGAAATAGCGTCTAAATTTAACCAGAATTAGAATAAACCAGCACACATTTATCCATTAAGCACCTTCGACTGTAAACATGAAAATGAGTGTGTGAAGATGCCACACCTGCACATTTATGCAGAAAACTCAGCAACTGTAGGCTTTTAAAAGGAATGCAAGAAGCACAAGGTTTTTGCAATATTATCTTTTCATTCACTCTTTCAGGGAAGTCTTGGCCCTATTATCTATGTTTTAGTTTTATGGTAAAAACCAAAGCACTTGAAGAAAACCTAGGACACATGTTAACATGTAAACTCCACAGAGAAAGGCTTAGGAATCAAACTCAGGGGGCCCGATCTTGTGCATCAAAACGGAGACAATAACGTGACATTTTGCGCTCAGTAGGAGCGCACTTTGTGATCTTGCCACTCCAGACATAGCGCATTTAAGTGGGTGGAGACACACACATTTTCCTCCAACCAGATCGACTCCGCGTCCAGGAGAGTGGTTGTGTGGGGTGAACATGTGCTTTTGTTTTGCTTCGCGTTCAAGCCAAGCACGGGCCGACCCGCGCCACAGCGGACGCTGTAGCTCTTTTTCTCTCGAGACGTGAACATCGTTTAGCTCACGATGGGGTAAATAAAGTTTTTAGTTTGACCTGTGAGACCCTAAGGCTTAAGAAAGAACGCAAGACAGTGCAATGTAAATGAGGAAGTGAATGTCAGCCGTGTTTCCATCAGTGCAGTCACCTCCTCTTGTGACGCCCCCTCACAGGTGGCGGAGGCGAATGGCACATATAGCGCCGCCACTCGGAAAATAATTCGCCAAGAGCCTGCGCCGCCCCGTGCGCCGCCACAAGATCTGGCCCAGGACCTTCTTGCAGTGAGCAGAGACTGACATTACACAAAGCCAACTGCCTGCACTTAAACATGCTCAGTTCACCCTAAGGACATGTCCAGCACTGCTTGTAGCCAATACTCCCTCCCGCTAAATGCCAGCCGCCTGCTCTCTCACCCGCTCGGCTCCGGTGTCAGGGGTAAGTGGTGTGGAGCTTTAAGATAGAAGGCCAGATCCCTCCTCTATTTGTCTCAATCTACTTCTAATGAACGACAAGGACACAGCCGAACCCACTGCCACGTCTTAAAGTGCGGCTGCTCGACCCGTTTGCATAGCAGTCTGACTTTGTTTATACTCCTCGCTTTAGGAACAACGCCTTCAAATGATTTCTCCGCTTAGTGCCGCCAGATCCTTTTCAGCTCATGAGGAAAAACGTAGGTCATTTTTCAACATTATCAAGTATAAAAAAAACCTTGGCAAATCCACTGTGAGAGGGAAAAAAAACACTTTCTGCTTGATTCGCCCAGTGGGAAAGACAAGTGCACATTTATTGTAGCTCCAAGCTGGCTGTGGCTAAATACTCTTTGTCAATGGGCGTTTAGATGCATTCAGGCCTAGTCGATGTGGAACTCAAGGCCAGCAGATGCAAATAGAGTGACTTCTTTTGACATTTACTGTGTTTGACAGATGTGCGCGGTTGTCTCCTGGCAGAAAAATCCATGTTATAAAACCGTTTTGGCCTTGTGGTCCTTTTGTGTGTGTGTGTGTGAGAGATCATTTGACAGCTAATAAATTGAATTGAATAGATAATGAACGGTACTGTGAAACAAATCTGCACTGTTGTCACATGTCTGAAGAAAAGGCATGGACCTTGGGAGAAAAGACCTTAAAATGTAGAAGCAGGGGAAATCTATCTGGATCAATAAGCCTTACTAGGTACTTCTCATTGATTGAATTTCACAATAGACTCACTTCTATGACTAGCGATCGGTAAAATATAAAATGCCTTTTGTGCGCTCATTGCCTGACACGTTTGCATAGCAGTCTGACTTTGTTTATACTCCTCGCATTAGGAACATCGCCTTCAAAATGATTTCTCCGCTTAGAGTGTTGTTGCCGCCAGATCCTTTTCAGCTCATGAGGAAGAACGTAGGTCATTTTTCAACATTATCAAGTAAAAAAAACCTTGGCAAATCCACTGTGAGGATAAAAAAAAAAAAGCACTTTGTGCTTGATACGCCCAGTGGGAAAGACAAGTGCACATTTATTGTAGCTGCAAGGTGGATTGAATTTCTAAATGGACTCGCAGTCTGTAAAATGTTAAATTATTTTTGACAACTTAGATTCAGGGAAGGATTAAAACTGTGTGTTTGTTTGTTTTTTATTATAGGGCTTTTTATTATCGCTGCCTTTATGGGTTCAATCATTAGACTTTTTACTGCTTGGTTCTGATTATTTCTCTTACGACATTCCTAAAAACCTTGGATATGGTCAAACACTAACACAAGCAAAAACGAGAATCTGGCAGAAGATTATAGAGTATTCATGGTTTGTGTATTTTAATTATTGCAAGATGATTCTCGGCATGTCTTACCTTTTTCACATACAGGTTATATGTTGCTGGAACAAAAGAGCAACTATACAGCCACCAAACATGCTCCGAATGATCATCTAGACCCCACAATGCTTTTCTGCAATTGGTTATCATAATAAACTATTTGTAAACAAGCCTCTAGTAACGTTTTGAGCCAGGTCCGAGGGTAGGTCAGCTTACACACAGTAAAGGTGAATGTTTTTGAGGGAATGTAACTCTGTAACTGCGACTTTACCAGAGTGATTCCTTTGTTTATTTGCGGTGAATGAAAACTCTTTCGATTGCGCGCTTTGGACACTTTGAAATACGCTTTTCTCTCTGCTCGGTTTGCCGTAACCTGGTAGAGCGCGCACACGGAACGCTCTCCCCGCAGAAAGATGTGCCACTTGCTAAAATTGCACTTGAAGCACAAAAGTTTGTAGCCTGGAGAGCACTTGTCAAGACAATGCAGCGAGCGCAGAATGGAGCGCATCAGCGGCTGACATCTTTGGCACGTACCGTCAGGCAGTTGGAATGCAGCGCGCCGCGTTACACACCCCCTCTCCAATCTCCAATAAAGTGTCATCGCTGGATTAAAGTGTTTGCACAGCGGCTTTAAACATTACTCACAAAGATCTTCTCTGTCAGGCGCACTGTGATCGGGACCATTTCAGCGATAGGAGCAATCAGTTGTTTGCGCACACCACCCAAAAGTATTAGCACTTGATAAAAATGTATTAAAGCTCGTACCAAATTGTGCTTTTATTTCCCACAAGAACCATGATTTCAGAAGATGAAGAACATTTTTCCACATTTAGAAATAAACATGGTACGTGTACAACATAGAAAAGATGAACATTTTAAATAAACACCACCTTCCATTTGATCTAACACAAACAGTTCCCATTTTACTCTCCAAAATCAAAACCCATTGCTGATATTGCTTATTCAATTAATTGCAGAGCCCTACATTGTTACTCGAAAAGTTAATCGGGGACTCTCTCACTTCTCTCGCTTTTGTTTTTGCGGTACAATTACTCACAAAGATCGTCTCTGTCAGGGGTGCTGTTTTGATGCCCATTTTAACTATAGGCAGTTGTTTACCCTGGCTCCTCCCCAGATCATTAGCTGTACAATCGCATTACTGTTGGATTATTGGGCATACTTAGCAAATGCAGCTTCCCTTCACAGCGGGACACAGTGACTAGTCAAATGTAGGTGTAGCAAACAGCTCTGTGCAGCTTAGCCTCGCCAGACTCCTATTGCTAATCACGCCGCCAAATTGGCACCAGTTGAAATGGCAGATGAAAGTGGAGTTTTGCATGTTACACTTGTTCTCCTTCTGCAGTTTCAGGTTTATGGGTCTGGTAGGGTGAGAGCTTGTGCCAGGAAGCAATTTCAGCACCTCGGTCAGCGCCCTACATACATGTACGCCTTCTGTGTATTTATGAGCCCATGCACTGACTTTACAATGTTAGCTTTACAACTGAGGCAGCTGTAATTTGGCCATATAACACACAAGGGCTGGCGAGCAGTACTGGGCTAAACTACACAACATGGTAATGGTGAATGTTGGAGAAAATGTAGTGCCAGATTTCCTGCATTCAGCGGGCTGCTCTTTAATGATACCTTTGACAACCAAGGGAGCTGTGATTTGCTCCTATAGAACAATCAAGTTTTGACATCCACTCCCATGCATTGTGATTTAAACCGCATTAAGGAAAGCCAATGTGAAAGCCAATAAACATACTGAATGGGGAACAATATGGAGGCATATAGGACCGTAAAAACGGGTTTACATACCGCATGGTGCCCCATGTGTGAGAGAGATAGCAGCTTATTAATTTTGCAATTAAAAAAACAATAAAAATCATGTTTTAAATGCCCATGCCGCACCAATGTATATTAGCTTCTGTTGCTTGATGTTTTAGTAGTTGAAGTGCACTTTTTATGTAAGTAAAAAAAAAAAAAGGTTCCTGTATGGGTGTTTAGCACGGTGCCTTAACATTCCATCCCGGTCGCTCCTATAATCCTTCAGGGTCCATTTTATTTCAGGTTTTTCAGGATTTTTGGTAGGTTGGAATGGAATCTACATGTAACCATGGAGACGGTTCAAGATAGTTTAAGATATTGGTTGAGATGCAGAGATTTGACTCTATCCATTATAATAAACACAAGCTTATGGAGACAGGTCTGAATGGATTTACTGTTCTGTATGCATCATATAGAACATGTGGACCTCGGACTTTGATCTTTCATAGGCTACATCTGACGCTTTGCCCTTTGTTGCTGTTACCCAGAAGAACCTATAGGTGCATTCTTACCACAATCATTCAAGGTATGCATTTTATCAGCTGCCGTGAATGTATCTCGCCTCAACTGTGTTCAATTATTCAGTGAGAGGAAGTATTTTGAAGTACTAACTCCAGAGGGGTTTGAAGTATTGCTTTGAGTAACAAATGAAGCAAGTAGTAGTTGAGCCATGTCAATCCAAGTTGTAGTGGTAAAACAAACATAAAGGTGGTTTTAGTTGTTGGTGGTAGTAGCAGTAGTAGTGGCTCCTCCCAACAGTTCATCAGGACTTGAACCACACAGCCCACTGTTTAACCATGTGCTTTAACACCTTCTTCCTCTCGCTCGCTTTACTCAAGGTCACTTTAGTTGCAAACAATTACCTACGACTGGAATTCTTGTTCAAAATGGCAGCATTTGTAGCCATGGAAGGTTTCAAGAAATAGCTTTTCTGACCAGAAGGACAAGTGAGGTGTTCCACTTGTATGAGCATTTGTGCTTTTCACAAAGACGAGGTTGTTTCCAGACCCCAGCGGAAAATTAGCAGCAATTTTGTTTTTGACATTTACCACTAGAACTTTGTCTCCAACAAATAAAACCGTCAAAGTGAGATGTGTAGAACAGTGGCATTTTATCAGGTGCTCCATTCAAAGTATGTGGTGTGTTATTGCTACCACTAAGACTATGGTTTTTGGCTACTATTTCTCATGCAATATTAAAGTCATTGCAAATACTAGTTTTACTCGCTTTAAATTTTGAACAACAATATCTTGAAAAAACAAATGAAATCCTGCCATGCCTAAGGCTGTTTTCCACCAGAGCATGGATATCTAGTTAGATTAAAATCACGTCTCATTGATTTATCCAAGACTTTACAGCGGAAACGGCAGGAAGGATGTGGATTTTCAGATATCTCTCTTTCTTTGGACACAGGCAGTGCTGAAGTCATGCCTCCCAGCTTTTGTTTTTGAGCTGCCTCTGCGTGAGAGCTGTCCGTGGTGCTGAACTGTCCAGGCAGCCCACAGCTATTGGCTTTAAGTCAACAAACTGTATCTCCTTTCTGTAACTGCTCTGGTTAGCAGGAGATAGGAGCTTAAAACAACAAATATTTCTCATACAAACTAAGCCTGACACATTGAGTTTTACCAACATATTGTGTGTGTGGCAATTTATTATATGAAATGGTGTATTCCAGTATTTGCAGGAAATAGTTCAAATGTTAGTAAGTAAATGTTGTATATAGCAACAGGTGATATTGTAAAGCACGAGGTAATGATGGTCGCTTTTAATAGCAGATTGTTGCATTTTTGCATAATTGCTGTAATGAAACTATTAATACAAGACATAGTAGTATTAACAGAAATACTAGTAGCTGGATCATTGCAATAATGTTTCAAACTTATGAAATGTTGGAAATGGCTGTACCTTCCTTCAGCTTGTAGGGGACCAGCTGGAGTCATGTTGCCCAGTCTTTACAGCCATAGATATTCTGTGTTATCCTGCATTTTGTGACTCGTCTATCAACAAATAGCTCTTAAACTGTAGGTTCGTGATGACGTGTCGGGAGAGCGCAGCGTGGCCCGGCTCTTTGCAGGTTAATTACGCATGAACCCCTGAGTTAACGCGGATATAGTTAGGTTATAAGGACTGGATGTGAGTGCCAAGAGTGGAGGTACAGGGTGAGATGGCGCAGAGCTGTAGGAGGGAAACAGTATAGATTTGTGCAGCAGGATCCCAGCTCAATAATGTCCGACGTGTCACTTTGTTTTTCTGATGCGCTTTTGAGTCACCATTTCTGAATAGGTAAACATTAGTCATCATTTTCCGGATGGTATTGAGAGAATATTATTTATTACTCTCTCCTTGTGATATCTACTGTATATCTATATACAATTACAACCTTGTAATCTCTGAAGCTTCTGTTTTGGTCGTCATTGTAAATAAGAATTTGTTCTCAATTGACCTGGTAAATTAAAGAAGTGAAGAGTGAATAAATTGAAGGAAGCTATAATTGTTCTTAGCTTTTCTCAACGCATACATTAAAGCTGCACTATGCAACTTTTTATCTAAAAAAAAAGTTGATATTAATATGTATTGACCCTTCCGTGACCCAGCAGATGCTTGGGTGGTTAGCATAGTTCCTTTACTTACCATCCCGATGGCTGGTAGGACGGTCCAGGATTAATTGTTTTTAGGTTTTCACTGCTATTTGAACCGTATCCATGGTTACGGATACATTCCCTTCAGAAAACCTACCAGAAACCTTGAAAAACTGAAATAAAATTGATCCTGAAGCATCATAGAGGCCACCGGGATGGAATGCTAAGGCGCTAAGCTAACCACATACAACCACTGGGTCGCTGAATTAATATGCACCTTTAAGTTATACCAACTTATTCAGTAAAACACATGTTGTCATTGTGTTCTTGTGCAAGACACTATAAAGTATTAAATATATGCAGCCAAACTGACGAGAAACAGAAACACTATGGCCAAAATGATTATTAGTTAGTTTATTTGTGACACTCAGTCAATTTGCACTCTTCCTATTGATCTCCAAAACTCCCGGTCCGTGCTGAAAACGGACGCCCCAATTTGTAAAACACAAAACTGAATTATTGTCTCAGTGCTGGCTTTGAACTTTTGTCAGTTTGATGAATATAATTTGGGATCATCGGGAGCAGCGATTTGGATTCCCGCTTTCGGCCGCTGCTTTTGAAGATTGTAGCGTTTGATAGCTCCACTTCTTCCTCGTTTCAATGGATACTTGTTGACCTGTCAGAATTGGAAGCGGCTTGATCATTTGTCACTAGATATGTGCTTTAACATCGCTCTCTGCCACAGGTTTCGGCGATGTGATGTGAATGCTAATCTCCGCGCCAAAGCCAGTGCTGGTAATGTTTTAGCCAACAGCGATTAAAGTTTGCAGCTCAGAGCGAAACACGAAATCCACACTGAGAAACTTGACAGAGAGCAAAGACCCGGAGTTGGACTTCACCTTGATCATTTTCTATTAAATGTAGCAAAACACTCTCTCTCTCACTCACTCAAAGATATCAAAGCAGAATTCAGATAGTGGTTTGACTTTGAAATAGCTTAAATATTGGAGCCAATGGAAACGTCCAAGGCAATCAAACCTAAAATGGGATCATTGTCGGGTGTGACCTCCCATTTATTTCACGCCTTCTCTCATGCATTTATCTGCACAAAAGTACTGCATTTCTCTGCGCAAATACTTCATTCCAGAGAGAATTTACTTTGAAACTGCCGCTCCTACTTTGTATGTATTTTCAATAGAGCTCAAGATGGAGTTTTTACGATAAGTTACCTCGGGTGTAAATACATCCAGAACACTGCACTGTCTAAATACTTTTATGTGAACACAAATCTTAGCGGTTTTGACAATACAATCCTAAGCTCCATGGACGAGTGGCAAGAATACTTTTCTAAGAGGAAGATATTCATTTCACAAAGTGCCAGTGGATTTGTCTCGACATGAGAATAATTCCTGGGTTGAGCATTTAACTGAGGCTGAAAATACTACCATAAATACTATCCAGCTTTGAGAACTACACGTTGAGATTGTGAATCCTATGTGATTTTGGGCTACAAAGCAATAACAATCGATTATTTTAGTCATTTTGAGGAACGTTTGGTGCTTTCTATTCTGTTGCATTAGGACCAAGTTTTATAATGTCTCCTCTTTACTGGACTATACTCACTTTCACTTTGACACCACACTAAACCCATTGGTCCGCTTTATGTACTGCTCTCTGTTGTCCATCTCTGGCTGTAAATGTTTACTGGCCCGGGTCTGCTGCCGTGCTTAGGCGTAGGCGTGTTTGTTTTGGGTCGGGCTCGGCTAAATCGGAGCTGATAGCGCGTGTGAAGGGAGAGAGAGAGGGAGAGGGAAGAGGGGGGGGTGTTATGGACTGTCCTTAATTCTCAGTGTCTGCGCGCTGCCGCTGGTCCCCGGGCTGCACGTTGATCGTGTTTGCGTGTCCGGGCCAGTGGTTAAGGCATGACGGATGGATGGGCCGGGCAGAGGGGAGAGGGTGAGACAGAGAGAGAGAGGAAAGCAGACAAATGACCTGACAAGTCCCCTATTCAACTCCTAATCACAGAGGGAGCGCCCGAGAGCATCGCCGCACCACTGTGGCTACTGTCTGCTGCTTTATGGGCTGTCTGTCCCGTGTCTTTCATCTGTACGGCTTTTGAGGAACAGTCTCCTCCTTTGTTTCCACCTTTGCCTTGTGGAGTTGTTGCAAATGGCCCTCGAGCTCGGCAGGAATCGGCTTTATTGATTTGACATAGACTTGAAGATAGATGCCCCTCTTGTTTTATATTTAATATTGCAATATTTTACTAAATTATGAAAGAATTTTTTATCAAATTTGGTCAAAAAAGGCTTTAGGAATACAAAATTTCAATTCAAGCAAGGCTAAAATTGAGCTATACATCCATTCATTTTCTTCCACTTGTCCGTTGCTGGGTCGTGGGGGCAGCTGTTGGAACTGCCCAAATCACATTGTACCAGCCCCTATGGCTCGTCCTGCAGGTGGTGGGTCCACAGAAGGACGGCCTCACGATTCTAACCAGGCCAGTTGGTCTCTCATAAGGGGCTTCTGAACCGCTCTTTGTCTGACCCGTCACTTAGGACCTGAATTAGTAAAATCCTGACAAAAACTTGACTTTTTTTTTTTGTAAATCAGTCAGATGGCTGATCAGTGTCTTCTTCCAAGATGGACACTGTGTCACTTAATATAAAGTAAAGTAAAGATTTGAGAGGGAAAGCGTAAATAAGCCAGTCTAGATGGTAGAGCATGCCTGGGAGACAAGGGGCTTAAACAAGCATTTTAATAGGTGAAGATATACTTGATACTGTTTGGTGCCTTCATTTGTTGGCCAGTCAGTGTAACATATGAAATAATTGGACTTGAGGCTGCTTAAGGTCACCCTGATGTCGTAAAAGTGGTTTTGCCCAACACTGAAAATTCTTGTCCTCATTATGGCTAAATGTCACAGATGGCTAATGTTGAGCATGTGCTGGTGACGGGACATTTCAAACCCAAGATTAAAGGTCAGATCTGACCGTAATATCGGCCCTCCATTATAACCATTCTCTATCATTTGGGCAATTAATCTGCGACACTCTTTAAAATACCTGTAATGTCTGGGAACTATTGCAGTTTTAATGCTGTTCCTTTGTTTGTCAGAACTGCACAATAACCATATTGGATAATGCAAACATGACATTACTGCAATTTGTGTTTGTATTTTCATCCAATTGTGTCAAAACAAGGATTAAATATAACTAAATAAGGAAAGTTGTCAAACCCATTTATAAAAAGGTTCTTTATCCAGATATGATGAGGATGAAAGAATTGTGAGTTGCATCGAGCGCATATACAGTGCTATATATACATTTTCTTTCCTTTGACATGACTAAAGTTAACTTCTGATGGCAGCGTAGCATTTTAGACATTAAATATTCATTGCAGTGTTTGAGGTGACCAAACAAACAGCAGAATTTGACCTTGGCCTCCAAGTGCTGTTACATCTCTATACATCGCTGTCTACATGGTGCACTTCCTGATTTCGACACAGTCGACCATTTGAACCATGACCTGCCTATTCCTTAGTCAGTCCGTGTTGATTTAAAGTCACTGTTATCCTCCCGGACACATGTGCCGCGGGCAATCTCACTATCTCAGCTCGCTGCAGTGACAAAGCAGATCCAATCGCGTGTGGACAGATTGTGAACAACGAGTGCTCATAAACTAGCAGGTGATGCTTTTTTTCCCTCCTTTTCCCAGACTGTATTTTACGGCGCGGTGTAAATTGTGCTTGTATTAACATCGGGGATAACAACTCTGGCAGAAACACAGTCGCTGGATAAAATAAGAGCAACTTTAGCCTTTTTTTGTTTGAGTTTACACTTTGTCAGGAGTGAGATGTGCTAAGCTGAGAATGTGTGTTTGTAACAGTCTCAAGTGTCGTCATTAAAAAGGAGAAAGGGATGGCAACCTGATGAATTATTGTTTTGACAAGACAAAAGAGCTTAGTCACATTGTCACAGACAAGTGTTACACATATAAACATTTCAATAAGGCAGTTAGATTAGTACAATATATCTGAATATTTACTATTCAAAAGGTATTTTCTGTCATTCTTTCATGTTGGAAATTGGAAGTGGAGGTTTTTTTACCCATTTCAACATTCTTAACTCACCACTTTCATCCGTAGAGAATGACAGAAACCAATCCAAGTTTTTCACTGATCAGCTCCAAATCGAGATTTATTTGAAAGTGTGGCTTTATTTATTTACTTGGTGTGAACAGTCCCTGTTAATGAACAAACATGAGATTCATTTACCTGAACACGGTCATGTATGTACTCACACAAAACAAAAACATTTATCCCAGCACCTATTGGACATGTTTTAGCAATACAGTAATTAAACAGGGCAAATTTACAAAAGGATCACAGGACTGGACGATATGGCAAAAAAATCATCACATTTGTTTTTAATCAAATTCAATTTTCAATTTGATTGTATTTTTTCATTATAAAATAAATGTAGCTGATTCCTGAACATTTATAGAAACCTCTGCTCAAACAAAAGCAAACACTCTCCTCCAGCTTCATCCAACGCACAAGAATCTTACATTTTCTCATCCTAATTTCATAACAAATTTCTGTTTCTGACAAATAAATGGCTGTCAACGTGGCGATTAGGAAGTCCCATGACGATTATTGAGATTGGCAAAAGTAGAGATTGTGATTTCGATTAGATTTTAATTAATTGCCCAGCCCCTGATCGTCATAAGTTTGAAGACGTAGAAAAGAAAGCATTATGTGGCACTCCACCATCAACCCATCATTGAAAACATGCCTAGATCAATTTCCATTTAGCTGTGGTTTCTTTCCCTGGACTGAAGGAAAAGTAGCACACGTACACTCATCTGCAGCCTCAACACAAGATCCATAATCACTATTGTTGTGGTCTTTTGCATGCTGCGTGCACCGATCCTGGAGCCAGGCAGTTGTTTTGAGTCCATCCAAATCAGACATGGCCCTCTGCAGAGACACAGAGAACTCCGAGTCTATAACTGTGTGTGTATCCGCTCCTTTTTGTGTGTTGTTGTATCATTAGAGGAGTAGACTGTGTTGTGTATAGCTCAAGGCAGACTGAGCAGCCTCATAATGAACACATTGATCAGTACAGGAGCCCGGAGAGGACAAACCTAAGAATGAATGGCATTGCTATCGTTCTTCTCTTTCATTAACTGCAGATGCTGTCGGTCCTGTTATTTTTAGTTTTGGATTAAGACTGTTGTAAAAATGCAGTCTTGCCGGTAATACTAAAGTCAGAGCATTTTGTTGCCAACGTCATCTACAAACACTTAATGAAATGCAGGCATAGTCAAGACGCTTTCAGATTTGGGTAAAGCCGAACTGGAGAAAATGCACTTGTTTAAGCAACAGTTGGATACAGTTGGATTGGATAAAACTCAAATAAAGCAAACAGAACAAAAGAAACTATTACCTGTTTAGTCACTTGGTAAAACAACTCCTACAGTAGAGATTAGATCGGGCCCAAAAAATTCAGCCCGACCCGACCCGAGCCCGCGGGCATAAAGCCCGACCCGACCCGAGCCCGACCAATTATCGTAAAATGTAGACCCGAGCCCGAAATAAACCCGACGTTATTTTATCATTTTATTGCTGCCAGAACCGCGGCGCCTCGCGGCGGGGTTGGGGGAGGGTGGGATGGGCTCACGCACACATGCACCGCAGCTCTGCCCAAAAGGTATGCAGAAGACCAGACCGGACAGCCCGTGCGTGGAGTGCTGCAGAGTCAGACCTGACTGAAGCGCGCAATCATATTTGTGAGATTGATGGCGCGGGCGGGGCCACGTTCACGTGTGCACTGCATGCTCTGCTCGTGATGCTTAATAACAGTTGTTACTAAAGTTTGTCTTTCCACAAGAGTAGTAAACTATTCGTCCATTTTAAAGAAGGTTATGATCAGATTTCGTATTAATTAAACTAAAAAGGTGATGCGTGTATCTTATTCGAGATAAAAAAATAAAAATTTAAATAAAAAATTAAAACCCGACCCGACCCGAACCGAACCCGACTCTCATGCATGATACCCGGCCCGGGCTCGGGCTCGGGCCTAAAATCTAACCTCTATCCTGCAGTGAGCCAGATTTTCTTCCACTTCGTGTTATTGGAGGTTTTAAATAGCCTTTATGATGAGACTGTGTAGCTGTACCTGTGTCTGTCTCCACTCTGATGAATTATAGAAGGGTAAAAGCATGGGTCTCTGTAGGGAAGGGGCAATAGCCAAAAGCAGCCAGCTAACTACACATTTCCATGGCCCCAACCAGCTCGGAAAAGGCACTTAACCAAAGGCCTACATGTGTTCTGAACTCTATTGATTCCCAATCCTACAACGCATAATCAAAACTGTAAAACCATTGATCAGCCAGTGTAAATGTCATTTGTATGTCACGCCTATGTTTAGAAACTGCTCAGGCACGTCTGTTCGAGGCCGTCTTTAATATAATATTGATTTCTGGTTCAAATCAAATGGAGATTATATCATGCACGCTTTGTTACCCTCATGTTTATTTAACCCTACGGTAAAATGAGTGTCTGTTAGAGCTGGCATGTGGGCGGCCACTGGAGGACGAGGGAGAAGCTGAATTAAAGGGGGGAAAAAATCAACAGTTTGCCTTTTTATAACAATGAGTTAAGTCAGTCTAAACATTTACATGCAGCAATAGTGGGCCCAAAGTATCCAACAGGTGTGTGAAAACGCTGCGAGCTGAGATGTTCTAATGAGCCCGAATTTGATATTTGCACAGAAACTTCCATGTCCCTAATTGATGCCGCAACACTTCCTTGCTTCGCCTGCGACGTTTTCGAGCCCGTTTTTTTTTTTTTTTTGTTCCCGCTCATAAACGGCGGCGGATGATTGGCAGCTTTTCAAACACGGCTTCAATACACCGGGTCATATGCAAATGAGCTTCCCCCTCGCTCCCGTCGCACTCTCTGCACTTTGTGAAGACATGAAACGGGCGTAAACATATCCCAAACAGCCCGCCAAATCTATTAACATGCAACTTTGAACCGCTTTTCGCAAATAACCGCTTCGTTCTACGTCTTCTTTCAGCCGTTTTCCCTCAGCCGTTTTCCCTTTGCTCGCTGGCATGCAATTGAAAAACATTGTTCGGGACATGCATACGAGGAAAGCGAAATCAGCCGCCGATCAAATAATGAAATTAATTCTGGCAATTACATCTCTCGTACTCGCACATTCACTCGTCGTGTTCTTTGTACACTGAAGAGCTAATTGCCGTGAAAATACTTTTGAGGCAAACAAACAAGGAAATAAAAACGTAATTACTTCGAACAGTTGATTTGTGTAAGCGCTCCCCACGTCAGCAGCTGCTTTTATATGAAATGTTTTTGAGGATGCGTTCGACCCAAATAGCTGACCCTGAGCAGCAGACGCCCAAGTGGAACAAGCTAAATATGATCATTTCAAGGCTAAATGTCATCATTTTCCCTCCACAGACAAACATCCCCTTCCTGCAGAACGTCTTCTCCAACCACCAGTTCCTGCACTCCACTGTGGACACGCAGTTCATCGACGAGAACCCCGACCTGTTCAACCTCAAACCCACCCAGAACCGAGCCCAGAAACTGCTGCACTACCTCGGTCAGTGAACAACTCTTCAAGCTTATTCAATCATGCTAATAAATGTATTTTCTTCTATTAGAGTCAGACCACTTGGCTGTTTATATAATTCTATTAGTGCATATAAATCTATGTGAATCACCGGAATTGAGATATGGAGGAGGTATTGTATTGTCTGATGCAGAAACAAGTTGTGGCTGCTGCTCAACTTCCTCCAATATATGAAGCTTAAAAAAAACAAGTAGAATAACTGTAATATTATGTTTTGCCTTTTGTGGATCGATTGGGCTTCAGCTAATTTACAAAGGCAATGTGACTTTGCGCTCTAACTGCTTATTAAGACTTTTGAAACCCAATTTCAAAACTCATGAGCTACAGTATATGAAATTGTGGAGAAGTGGAGAAGTATTTTGAAAGGGATGGGTTTTTATTAGCGTTATCTTTCGTATTTTGCCCACGATTTTCTGTGGCATCCCTTGAAATAAAGGGGAGCTGGATGACCAATGATGAGCAAATCCATACTTTTATAAACACAAGGACAAAAAAAATACACATTTAAAGGGATGAAAACTTCAAGCTGTATGATTCATATTGCAATAATGGTAACACTAGAGGCCAGTCTACACAAATAATCCAGTAATGAAGTTCAAGATCGATTTCATGTACCACCTCATTGAGTCATCAAGGCCATTATTGACCATCACAATACACGGTGATTTGCTGCTGCTCGTCTCGATGCTTAACAATGAAACAGAGTAATTATCAAGGTCCAGCAATTATGACTAACATGACGCACGACTGCACATATAATTATGAATATATGGTAGAGGAATTTAAAACCAATACTCTCTTGTTTTTGCCTTTTTAGAAGTAGTCAAAATAATGCTTTTCATGTGATGTTTTTCATGATCGCCATAGCTACAGACAGTCTAAACCAGTCCCAAATGTGGATTGATTGAGAGAGGCTTCCTTGTGCTTTTTTCCCCCCAGGTCATGTGATGGTGAACGGTCCGACCACGCCCATCCCGGTCAAAGCCAAGCCCTCGTCCATAGACCCGGCCGTCCCCGCTGTCTCCATGGGTACGTCTTCTGCCCCCTTTTTTTTTTCCACTCGCTTTTTTCTGTCAGACCATTTTCTCCGACATTTAAGAAACACTATTATTTTCTCCACGCTGCGCTGTTGGACAAGCCTCTTATTTCATCACAGTAAATGGCACTTATGTAACTATTGAAGATTTTGTGAATAATTTGTTGATTTATGGCATGATTAGGGGCATAATATGAGTCAGACTGAATAGCATTAACTGTAATAATGTTACAGTTTGCCCTTTGTGGATTGATTTGGCTTGGGCTGATTTAAAAAGGCAATGTGACTTTGCTCTCTCGCTGGCTGATGAAACAGCTTTTTATAAGTTTGAGGGCTTAATGGAGTAATGTGAATATGTAGGGTTTAGTCACGTGCAATTGGCCTGCAAACCTCAAGATCTGAAGATGGGTCTTTGGGCACTTCCTTGTACTCCAAGCGGGTAACATTGATCTTGCTTCTTCTGAAAGTATTTTGATTAGACATTTCCAAGTTTCTTCAAACAGAATAAAGACTGGACTGCGGGCTGTTGATTCTCCAGTGGCTAAAATGTAAACACTTGTACAAATATAAGGCCACTGTGGTTTAAAGCAGGGAGCCGGTGACAAATGGGCTGTCGGAGGGAGTGCAGTAGCTGAAGGCGTTTGGGGCTACTCCTCTATGGTCCGTTTGGCTCTCAGGGAGATGGGGGGGGTGCTCTGGTGATCGGTGAGTACGGCAGTGACAAGTGAAAGTTCTTTGTTCAAGGCAGTAGTTTCCCACTCCTCTGCACCATTTACTTCTGGAAAGGCCTAGCAGTGAGAAACTTATCAGACGAATGGTCAGTTTTACTTTAAAGACTGAATGTACTCTACGGTTCACATTTCTAAGCAACTCATGCCCCTAGAGGTTATAAGCACCATTACAGGTGTCGTAGCCCGTTGCGTTTTTTTAATTAATTGTCCGTGAGAGTTAATACTATGCTGACAGAAAAGACACAGAGAGATTTTTTCACTCAAACTTGGCTGTAAATACTGTTTAAGTGGTGCTAGCCCGCACTTCGCTTTTCCCGTTAGCCTGTTAGCTTCTTCTTCGTGAGACACCAGGGGAAGATAAAAGATCCCCCAATCATCCCATTAACACTTGTATTACCCCCAGAGGGACTACGAAAAGGATTCATTAAGGTAAGCAAGTTACTTCTTTCATTTTGACCCTGAAGAAGGAACGTTGCTTCCCCAGGGAACATCATGTGTTTGTATCAAGAAGTGTTCAGATGTTTTCATTTTGAATAAATAGAAGCTAATGTTGAGCATGCTGTGCTTGTACCCATGCTGGGCCTTGGACATAATGTACATCTATGCAATCAAGTGCCACAAGTACACTCATTTCGTTTTATGGCTTAGTCCACCACTTACTGTTTGCTTAGAACAAAACAGGATGTGACTTTCTGAAATAAAATGCATATTAGGTTAGATAATCAATACAAATCCATATGTGATGTCTTAATTTGTATATTTTTTGGGGAAATGCACTAATGTTCCCAGCACCAGGTTCAATATTAATAACATTATAGCACAACACAAACTTCCGGGAAAACCACAACCTCCTGCAATAAGTATTGGATTTCTTTAAGTTCCTTCAAGGATCTTTAGAAACTGCAAGGAAGAAAATAGATAATAGCAATGCCATCTTAAAGCTGCGACGCAAGGTTAGTAGACTAGATGAATATAAGTTAAGTTATGCTTTATTAATCTATGTTGTGCAGGAGTGGCATAGCACAAGTAGATTTACATTTGCAATTGAGTAAATTCAACTTTACTTTCACTCATATCTTCCATCTGACTGAATTGTGCAAATTTCGTAAAATATACTATTCAAAACACGGGTTTGCCGCGGGGTCTTAAATAAAAGCGTTCTCACTGCGAGGAAGGAGGTTGCAAATTAAAGGCATTCTTTTTTTGTGGATGGCCCCAAATGCCGTGAATGATTAAATATGAAACAAGTTACAAAAAAAACTCCTATGTCACTTCTCGAAGTTTTTTAGATTTGATTATTCAGAGTTGCACAATGGCACAAATATCCACAGCTGCTCATTTTGACAACAACAAAATCGTCTGCCGCCAGAGTTTGACATGTTTATCATTGCCTCGTTCTGCTCCAGCTCACAGGCGGCGCCAGTAAACAAGGATTCCTAACAAAATAATGTGAATAATCTGAATCATAATCAGCCGAAACTAATCAAACGTGGCACCTCCGAAGCACAACAAGTGCGACTGGAACGATTGCTGCTGTTGATGCACGCGCACTTATGCAAATGGTGCTTTTAAAACAGTCACCGGCCATTGTCTTGTAGCAGGAGGGGAATGCAGAGTCAAGGCAAAGTCGACTCTCCTTTTACTGATAAACCGGCTGCCTAAACAAATTATATGACTGCAATTTTAGAGGAAAAAGTAAGTAGTGGCATGAAACCTGAAAGTTAAACTGCACATAATGTAGTTCTTCATTATGGGGTTGGGGTGATTATAGGTTACAGCAAATATCACCTGACAGAATAGTTCACTTTCCAAATACTACCAGGCCTTGTCAAATATCAAATCAGGATTAAACCGGGTTTAACCAGAGTGAAGAATAGACTGAATTATGTGTAAACTGTGTATAATCTGAAGAAAGCAGCTCTTTAAAAGTAAACAGCTAGCTTATCAGCTAAACCCACCCATTTGAGACCTACACATTTCTCTGAGACACTGAACAGGTACCAAGATCCCCCCACACCTGGAGCACAGAGGAGGCGTCTCAAGAGGAGCTACAGAAAACAAAATAGCGACTAATGAGGAGGCATCCGGGCAAGACTCACAGCTAAGCCACACATACCTTCTGTTGTTCTGGCTAATGGACGTTCACTTGAGAATAAAACAGATTAACTAAGGTCTTCCCTGAAGATGGTGAAAGACTGTTGTGGAGCGGAGGGAGCTGTGCAGGAGGAAGAGGAAGGAGGAGGTGGAGCTGACCAGTGCAGGACACCACGCTCTGAAAGAGGGACAAACACAGGAGGCGCTGCACCATTTCAGAGGATCAGAGGAGACTGAAGGCAGCCAGGCAGGTTTCCTCCGGTCAGGTTGACCCACAGTGGCAGTGCGGCTCAGTCGCAGCGGCTCAGGACTAACACCTGAATGCACCTACTTACTTAATCCATGCCAAACCCAAAAACACTGTACTTCAATACATTACCAAAAAACAACAACGTCAAAGCAGCGATAAAAACTAGATGATAATGAGTATGAAAACGCACAAAAACCCCGTCAAAACAAGATAAAATGTTAAAAAAGTGGCAAAATACAAAGTTACGAAAAAGCAACAAAAACATCACAATAGAGCGTCAAAAAAGCGATGAAAAAGTGGCAAAAAATGCGACAAAAACACAACAAAAAGTGACAAAAAAAATGATGATAAAAAAAGTGACTGAAACGCGGCAACAACGTGAGGAAAAGGATCTGTTTAAATCCATTTTGTAGCTTTCAAATGATGTTGCAATGCGTTTGGTTAAGGTCGGGGGGTTAAGAGGTTAATAATGTGAACTTTAATTAAAATGAATGAAGAGGTCAAAGTGTCGGGCAGCTGGAGTGGCACTGTGTTGGGGCAAATAGTATTTCTTTGTGCTCTAAAGAGCTATAAAAGGAATCATATTTTTTATCTTCTACAGTAAGTGCAGTACACAGGTCAGGTGTGACTATAGTCCTCCTGAGTACTCGGTTCTCCTGTACAGCGCTGATGATGTGGTTATGCCGCCTGGGCACGCACACGGCCGCACCTAAAGACTAGTAATGAGATTTGTAATGTGCCTCCATCCCGTTCTTTCATTCAGTGAGGGATTGAGAGGACACAGGGATTAGGCCTGTATTATTATCGCGCTGGTGGGAGGGGCGAGGGCAGAGGAAGGAGAGGGAGAGAGAGGGGGGTTACGAAAGGAGACCTCACACCAGGGTTTTGGTCTTAATCCGTATATGGGACAGATTAGGTGGTCAGACTGACATGAATTATAGCAAAGGGGGATTGGAGATTACTGGGTGAGTAATTGTGAAAAGGTGTCGTGAGGAAACAGTAGAAGTGGATGTGGTTATATAGTGTGCATAGTGAAGTTTTAAAGTGGATTTATGCATACATATTTGTCAGAAAAATCACATTTCGATACTACTTTGTTCAGTCCTACTCATTTCTGAAAAGCCAAATTGACAGCGTCATTATTTCATTACTGTCATTACCTGAACTCTCTACTCTAGGCGCACTGCCAAAGGAGAGATTGCGCTTGAGCCTACCCCGCCTCTATTCTTATTATAGCGTGAATTTATTTAATGGAGGACATGCAGAGGTTAATCACAGCTGCCTCCGAGTGCACGTTCAAAGTAATGACCAATAAAAATGAGTGAATACAGAAGCGCCACGTGGCCACTGTTTGTCATAAGGATTGTGTTGTTAAGCCCAAGAACAAGCAGCGAGTACAATATTCAACATCTGTTCGCAATCACGGCGACACATCGGTTTTAGCCTAAAGGCACAACAGGTCCATATTCTATTAACATTCATTAGTTGTGTTTAGAAATAAATGAGGGGCCTTCTGTCATTCAGATTTTTTGACATCAAATCCATGGAAGAGTGGCAGCTAAAACAGGTGAGGCGATAGCACTGGGATCAATATGAGTAAAGCAAATGCCGGCAGCGATGTGCTTAAACAATTACAGCAGGTGTACTTCTTGTAACAGTTGTAGAAGTTGTACTTTATAGGTAGTAAGCCTAAAAAAAAGTCAACACCAGGATCTGGGATTGCTGTAGTTGGTCGGGTCTTGGTTAGGGCTGGGTGCCATTTAATGATACCAGTTGGGTATCAGAAAAAAAGTTAAGGTACTACTGGTATCAGAAAAATGAAATTTACCAGATTTTTTTTTTTTAAATCTTTAGATCCGAGTTTTGATGCTGCTGGTCCGGGGACAGCATAAAAGGAACTTTCCCCCTCCCCCAATTTTTGCTTATTTCCCCCTAATTTTTTTTTTAAAAATATTTGCCATCTTTTTTCCCTTTTCCCACCCTTTTTTTCCTCATTTTTATGACTAATATTTTCTCAATTCCCCCCCCCTATTTTTGCACCCAAATGTTCTTATTTTTGCCACAGTTTCTCCCAATTTTCTCCCATTTTTCACACATTTCCTGACATTGGAGATGGAGCCGATATTGTAAATTTGCAGTTTTGTGGTTCTCGATGACAAATATTTTAGTATAGGTATCGGAAAAAAGTATTGTTCGAGTATCGATATCGATAGGTAGCAAACGGTGGCACAGGCATATTCCTAGATAAAAATTAATTGGGCCAAAATGGTGAAAGAGTTGTACATTGAATATTACAGTGTGACCTTTTTTGATGGCCAGGCAGTGTATTCATCATATCATAGTTTCTAGATTGTAAATATGAACTAGATTAGGTACTTTAACATCACTCAAGATGCATCTGTTTCGAAGTTCCTTGAGTACAGGCTTCATTCTTTGTGGAGCCTGAACGTTGCAGCAGCAGCAGTCAAACAGCACTTAAACTTTGCATGTGTGTTAAAATTGCACGGCAGTTCTGCACAGACGGACAGCCAAAATGGCGCGAGCGAGTGAGGCAGTGATTTGGAGCCAATGAGAAGAGACGTGTTTGACATCTCTCTGACAGGCTCGTCATTACAGCTGTCAGTCTGCAGTGTGTTCCTTTGGTAACGCTCTCTACGACACACTTAGGCAAAACGCCAGATTACTGACCATGGTCCCATTCATTCACGAGAAGAGTTTTGCGAATTTGGACCTAACTTCTCTCACTAAAAGAATATATTGGCTTTAATTGACACTCTCTATTGTTGCGCTTTAATAGAGTATTTATCTTTAAAATGTTAAGAATGCTCTGCTGCTATTACTATTACTCCTACAACGTAAAACCGATAGTGTGGCCACTAATAAGACATTATTCTACTTTAATTTCTTCATCTAAACATTCTGTAGTGTACAGTATGGCCACATTAGTATCCTTTTATGCACAGTTCCCTAACCATGTAATCCTATCAGAGATGTGTCGCTCCATTCCCTCGCATACTGGTCATACACAGTCCCATTAAAAGCTTAGGGAAGCTGCACTTTAGTTTAGCGCAGGTAATTATAGGCGGAGTCAGCGCTTCTCATCCATTACATTTTTCCTCAAAATCAGCAAATATCCTCTTCACGCACCACTAACTGCACTGGTCTGAAAGAGAGTGTTTATAGCTCAGAAAACAGCACATAAACAAGCAGAGGGTTAAGCAGGGGCACGCCAGGCCTGACCTCATGAAATATATGTGCCTGATGATGCAAGGTCATAGGTATAGAATAATTTTACAGCATAGATGTACAGACTGTAGATGCTTGTGGAGGTACTGAAATATATATGCTATTACTTGATATCGTTACAGTATAGACTTTAAGTTGATTTTAACCACTTTGCCCACTACTCTTCTTATGACCAGTTTTTGTATTGTAAAGGATCCAAGCCCATAGAATCCCAGTGACAAAATTGACCCTTGATTGGCCCTGGCAGGCTGTTGTTTGCCAGAGAGTCCCGCCTCACTTTCCTGTGTTAGGCAGTGGACATATTTTCTTTGTTTGTTTGTACATACCATGGTTGTTATTGGTGGGTTTGAATGGCCATTCCAAATGTTTGTCTGTCCACATATTTTTCTTACATAATATATGGTACCATCAAAAAAAAAGCAAATTCTGGGCTCTGCCTCCTCTCTCCGAGTCGACACCTAGACTTCTAATCCTAGCCCATTAACTAGAAAATGAATTCTAGTGCTGTTGTTGTTTAATAGCAGCATATTGGTTACACTCTGGCTCAAGGTTCCAGACAGATAAGTTAGAAAGATCGAGACAAAATACTGCAGGACTTTGCTTTAAGGGGCTAGATGCAAGTTAGCCATTTTATACTCACTACTGCCACCTCAGGTCATACGTGTAACTGCAGCTTCTATATTAAACTCGAGTGACAGAGCAAGATTTTCGAGGCAGTTGTGGTGAATAGGTCTGGGCTCATTCTACACATTAGGACATTGTTGGAACATGTAGTAGGAGGAAAATACTTGGTTTTAACATTTTTAAACTCCGTACAGTCCCTTTAAGGGCACGAAGCATGAGGATGTACGGAATGGGCAAAGGGATTTGACCACAGGGGGGTAGTTTGTCCCAGGCAGGTTTTCTGTGTAGGCATTTTCAGGCTTCTATTAGATTCAGATTCATTTAATCCTTTGTCTTCGACTTGGAGGAAAGTCAGTTGCACAACATAATTACAAATACAATCACATAAACACATTACAAAAAGACAAAGGACACCCACAGTGGCCCGGCTTAACACAGTCACATAGTATTTAGTTGTTCTCATTCATTAATGTGATGGAGTGTGGTACAAAAGAGTTTTTATTGCGGTTGTGAGGACAAACAGGGATCCTAAACCTCCTCCGAGACGGCAGCTGAGCACATGAGAAGGATCGGCTAAGATTTTGCGACTGTGAGTCAATGTGGACTGATCAAAAATGTCCTGCAGAGTTGGAGTTGTGGACATATCCATGATTTTTCCGGCTAATTTTACAAGTCTGACAATCTGTGTTTTATATTTTACAGCAAAATCATGCAAAAAGTAATAACACAGTAACAGTAACACGCTACATGGTTCAAAAGAACGGTGTCCATATTGCACCACGTGGAGGAGCGGTCTTTCTACTACTAATACTGTCTTGTAATAGAACAAGCAAGGTTAAAACTTTGGACAATTGAGGGAGTGGAAGGTGGGACACAAGAACTGAAACGACAAATCTTAAAGGACTAAAAAAAGTAGACTCTTTTCAGCATTATTAGCCTATTGTATTACAATGCAACGCAAATCTAAATATGTTCCCCCAAAACCAAGTCTATTTGTTCTTAAAGCACTGCATTGTTCTTTTCCGCAGGCGCAACTGGAGTCCCCTATTCTCGCACAGTGTCTAATTACTACAAAGTGTTACACACATTTATCTGATGTTTAATCTAATCTGCTGTCATTCCATCATTTTATAGATTATAATGAAACCAGCTACAATTAGGCATTTCTGTCATCTAGTGACATGCATGATGGTAGTTATCATCAGGAGACAGCTCTGAGAGAAAACACATGTTCACACTTAAGGTAGCGGGTCTGTCTCCCTCCCGTCTTACCAGGGCGCACTTTTAATTACCAGTGTCAACTCCCAGTCACTAGTGCCAATTAAAATGGGAGGAGACGAGGTGTTCTTTAGGCAGCTGTCAGGTTAGGACAACTCAAGTCAGTCTACTCTACTCAGCGATTCCCAAAGCGGGGTCCACAAGCTTGTTTATTATTGAGGTTGATGGCTGGACTAACTCAGCCCTGTTTAGATCTGGGTTAAGACCTGGCTTACTCTTTACAATCCTGTTTTTGTACGTTTTAGTTCAGCTTTGTTTCGATTCCCAGGCTGATTTGACTTCATTAAAGACGGTAAAGAAAGTGCTGTGTGCAAAGTGTGAGAACCCCACTGCTGCCTACGCTATTTACTTCTAAAGGGAATGCTTGAGCGACACTTGATATCAGCCATCTTTGAGCTACATAAGGCAACTCAGGCGCAGTGTGAACAGAGGACAGGGAGTTGAGGGAGAGATCGAAATAAGGAAGCAGAGGAGGGAGAAAGTAAGAAGTGGGCGTAGTGATTTGAATGCAGAGCCCTCCTTTGTGCGTGGAAGTGGGTCAGTTGCCAGGCTCTCTAAACCTCCCGGGACTTGGGCATCTCTTTACTACACTCCCGACGTTGTGTTTTAAGAAGCTTGTATAGTACCACACAAAACAGCAGCGGCAGCACTTTGTGACTCTGACACCTGACACAGGCAAAAACCCCCATTTTGAAACACCAAGTCGGTACTAGGTTTTGTAGCTCGTTCCTACTCATATAACATAAACACAATGCACCGCTTTGTTCTGCATTACCTTGTATTTAGCTTTTACACTTAATGTTCAATCAAATGATCAACCTTTAGGAATTTCATCTTCGCATATAGTTACATATATGTCTTTGAAACTTAAGCCTGACCTACAACAGTGTCAAGGACTTGAAGCACAGTTCACTACCTAGACTTTTGACCATGTTTACTGGTCAACCTGTTTGTGAAATTACTCCAATAACAGTCAAAGTTTTCAAAGCATGAACCGTCAGAATCATAAGAGTGTTAGTAGGGCTTAAACAACTAATCGATTATTGAAATAGTTGACAACTATTTTAGTAATCAATTTATCATTGTCTAGTAAACACAGACTCAAATAGAGCATAAATGACATGACAATGAAGTATTTTTGATGAAAACCTACTTTGTTTTGTGTTAGTGTATGTAGTGTTTTGTACATTGTAAATGTAATACATATCTGTCTTTGTCACATCCAATCAGAAAGCAGAATTAGCACAAAGAGCCTCCTATAAACGTCCACTTTAAGTTTACGCCATCAACATGTCCTCAAGCGGCGCCACTTTAGCTTTATGTGGTTGAAAAATTTGATTTGAATTTCCATGCACCTTTCACAGCTAAGCGATTAATCAGTTAATCGTAAAAATAATCGGTAGATGAATCGATTACCAGAATAATCGTTAGTTAGATAGTTGGAACTACAGCTACAGTTGGTCAGCGTAGAGACAAATTCACTTTCTGATATAGCTCAATGGATAGGGCGTTTACCCCTAAACAAAAACATTCCAGCTTTAGCTCATAACAGCCCTTTTTCATTTAAAGCCAGACTCTGTAGCATTTCATCCTAGAAATAGAATAATAGAATAATAATTCAAGTCTCCATTTCCCTATCAGTGTTTGTAATGGTGAAAAATACCTGACACTCCTCAGACCAGACTCGTAGCTTTGCTGAGAGAGGGACGTCTCCACATTTAGTCTCCATGGAGATATCGACTTTGCTTTGGAGGTAGCCAAACATGAGGTTTAAATACATGAGATCCATCCATCTGTCCATCACATTGCACCAGCCCCCTATGGCTCCTCCTGCAGGTGGTGGGTCCACAGAAGGATGGCCTCATGATTCTAACCGGGCCTGTTGGGGGCTTCTGAACCACTCTTTGTCTGACCCGTTACCTAGGACCTGTTTGCCATTGGAGATCCTACCGGGCCCCTGACACCAGAGCCCCTAGGATAATTTGGGTGCTCAAAACCCTCCACCACGTTAAGATGGCGGTTCCAGGAGGGTTACATTAGGTCTTCTTCAAATAATGAATTTGTGATCGCCCACTACAACAATAGCATTGACTGTGCATTTGCTTTAGTTTTACGACAGTTTGACTTCTTGAGACATAACCTGAATTGCTCCGCAGGGTGGCTTTAACTTTCTCTGCCTCTATAAACAGGATACAAGCAGTAAGATGAGTTCCCTTGCTGCATGGCTCTCATTTCGAAGCATATTTTCATGCGTACGGTGTTATGTGACTCAGAGATCTCAAAACGTCTTTATGAATTAGCCGCGGCGCCGGGATTGTGCACAGCCCCATTCCAGCGTGTATTAGCTTTTCTGCAAGGCTAATTTGTCTCCCCTGTTCTCATGTGAGCGCACCAAACGTCTCTACTTTTAGCGAGTTGTTTTTGCTCTGAGACAATTATAGGCGAGATCATTTGTTTTCAAGGATGAAGTGCAGCTATAAAAGGTCAGGAGCGAATATTCAAACCGTGGGACAGAGAGAGAAAGGGGGGAGGGATGAAGAGGAACGGGGAGCTGTGGTTTTGGAGGACGACATTGCTCGCACACAGTTCCTCATTAACTCAACTAATTGATTGATGATTGTGGCAAAAATAGATTGCAATTCCACGTTCCAATATTTTAACGCCTCTGGTTGTGTGAATGTTTAATTGCCGGGCTGAGAGTGGAAAGAGGAGGCAGAGGAGAGAGGACGACAGTGTGCATGGCCGGCTGATTTATAGGGTAGAGCGTTTGCCCGCTCATGTGAAGGTTTACGGTTTAATTCCTGCTCGGATCAATTCAAACCGATATTGTGTCTTTGGACACGTCGCTAATGGAGGGGCTGTAGTTGAGCACATCATTGAGATGCATTTATGTTCATTTTTTAGATGCAGGACTAGCACTAATGCACCTGTGGCGCACTGAAGCAGATATATTATGCATCCTGTATATTTTTATTATTTTACTTCATTCAAGCAAGTCTAAGTAATCTGGTTTACCCTGTATCAGTTTTATCTGTGTTTTTAAAGCCCTTACACATCATCAAACATAATTTTATTTTATTTTGACATTGGATCCTTCCCCATGCTGCCAGGGGAGGGCGTTCAAAGCAAGAAACCACATTGGTAACACTTTTTAATAACTGCACCTTATTTAGCCTTAATAAGTGATGAGTTAACACTTCATTAATCATAAACAATATAAGTGTAACTAACATAATAACTACTTAACAACAAATAAGTGAAGTATGTGAAAAACTATTCATTATGAGTTAGGCATTAAGTGTAGTAGTGTGCATGATGAATTAAGCGTTAACTCATCATTTATTAAGGCTAAATAATGTGTAGTTTATTATAAAATGTTCCACCAAATTATTACTCATGTAGTGTTATATTCATGCGTTATTTGAATGTTTAAAATGCAAGATATGGATGCAGAGCAATGTCACATTAAATCCATGCATTTTGTAAGTATGTAGGTGACAAGGCATTGACTAAATCTACCAAACTGACCATGACTTGAAAGTAATTGGAGTGTGTACCTAATAAAGTGTCCTCCGAGTGTTTGTTTCGGCAGCCACATGTACAAATTGAAAACCATGTTGTTTATCTGGGGGGGCTCCTGAGTGCTTTGTTTGGCTTTTAGCAGTGACATTTGTTTTATGTAGCACTGGGAGCTTAACGTTGGCTCCCATTAAATGCCAGGTTTTACAGCCTTGTTCTTTTGGTTCCTCTGGGGCCATCCTGAAAGGTCTCTCCAACACTGTTAATGGACGAGGCATCATGTCACTTGCCTATCAACACTTTTATCAACATTGAAAGATACTGGCCCAAGTTCAGTGGTGAATTCCTTTGCACTGCCAAAGATAGAAGGAAATCCAATACATGCTGTAATTTAAGCTGCATTTTATTGGCAATACAGTCAGGGATTTGGCTTTGTATATCGTTTCCTAACAGTGCTTTAATGTGGGAGTAAATGCTTTGACCGTTGACCAGAAAGGAAGTAAAGCTTAAAGGTTGTGACAGTTGTGATGATAATCTGATGAATTTTCCTCCCTGCAAGACAGAAGGGCACCATTATCTTTATTTATTTAGCTTCTGTTTGCCCATTGGTCAAGATTATTAATCCCTGTGATTGAAGGGTAAATACTTCATCCAACCTCTGTATATCTGTCAACGTAAAGGTATAACCCATGCTCTGTGGAAATATAGTAAAAGCTCAAATATTTCTGCAGAGTTTAAAGCAGCTGACACCTTTTTGATGCAGCTGTCTTGAGATCTTTTGGCCCTGAAAGACGGGAGTGACAGAGCAGACAGGACTCTGAATTTCAACCGCTTTGAGCAGCTGCCCTTGAACCATTTTGAACCTGGCAACCACACGAAGTCTACTCCTCTGAACGCTAATGGTATATTATATAGCAGGGCCATGTTTGACAATCTGTTGAGAGATTTGGCTCAAAAAGCGTAATGAGGGTGCTATGGTTCAGGGGTAAATGAGTGAACCATTGAGCCAAAAAGCCAAAAAGCATTGGCAAAGACTGGCACATGATATTTACTCAAATGGACCTTTTATGTGGTAAATTATCTTTCAATTATGCTGTTACTTTATTGGAACTGTGTCGTGTTGCATCTTCTACTTGCAACAATAACAATTTGTCTACACAGTAACAACTGAAAATTAGTATTAGTCTTGTTTGGATACAATTTACTGGAAAACACAAATTGCTTATGGTTGTACTGTGTTCAAATGGTTCAATAAAGTACTAAAATGATGCAATATTCAAGATGTTTTTTTTTCCTCATCCTGCTGCCGCACTTTCATCACTTACCCTGAACGTTGTTTAACCTGGCAACCACACACACACTTTGTCCCCCTCTGAAATTGCATCCTTTATGTAGCAGAACAGTGTCTTGATCACTTATTGTAAGCAGTTGGAGTCCCTTTTCGCAAGTCTGTGGGCGGTAAATCTAACAAGCCCGCTCGCTTCGTATTTATATTCCTATATTATTTGGCTTGTTTTTACTTGGGCGTGATGGTTGATGGGGGAACGTAAACGCAGGAGACAGTGGCCACCTCATTAGCAGAAGATGTGACATGCTGCGAGACTTGTTATCAGCGCAAGAATACGCCGTAAACAATGTGTGTTTACCTGCTGCCTGCGTGTCTGTAAAGCCCAGTAAAAAACATGTGTCTTGGTGGATGTTTATTGGAGTTGAGTGGGCAATGGGATGTGAAATTGTGTGAGAAGTAACAGTTCAAATTGGAAGCACAAAGGGGGATGCAAAAGTTATTATTGACCCTGCTTTGCACAAATCGTTTTTCTTTGCACATGATCTCAGAAAGATAAAGGATTAATCTCTGTTATTCATCTGTGTTTTGTCTCCTTTGTTCAGGCGACCCTCCCATCGGTTTCCGGGACATTCTGCTGCGGGACGGTCCGGAGGGCTTCGCGAAGGCCGTGCGCGCCCACAAGGGTCTGCTCCTTATGGACACCACGTTCAGAGATGCGCACCAGTCGCTCCTGGCCACGAGGGTGCGGACACACGACCTCAAGACGATCTCTCCCTTCGTCAGCCACAACTTCAGCAACCTGTACAGCCTGGAGAACTGGGGAGGTCAGTTCAGGAACACACTCAGAAATGAAACATCCACTTTAAAGAGTCAAAGGAACAGAGTTGGATTATCTACAATAATCCAGAATACAGGTTTCCTAAATGAAATGTTTATAATGACCATTGCTAAACTTGTTAACGGACTCCCAACTCAGCACAAACTTTCTGGATTAAAAAGTTTTTTGCTGACGAATGCTCCTCAAGTGCTTAGGAAGAAAAGTTTTTTATTTATGCAATGCTAATGCGTCTCTAAATAACTTAATGTCCTCTTGTTGCCGCTGTGAAAATTGGGCTTAAGTGCTGTGCTGTCTTTAACAACTCTTCTGATAATGCCTCTGATACAACACACTCTATGACACTGCCCCTTTAAAATATGAATCACTCCTTTAAGTGTGTAAATAATGAACAACATGTGGTTTCTAGTATGTAAATTACTCAAGAATAATGCAGCAGGCTCGTTTTCTTAACAAAGAATGTAAGCTTTCAATAGCAGTTCTTTCCACCACCGTCTCGTCAGAAAGTGTTCCTTGTTTTTTACACTGCCTCTCAGTAATGTACTTTCGCTGGTGGCATATTGGTGCGTGTGGGAGACAGTCTTGGCCTATATTCACCGTCAAAGTCCTGATAAAGACAGAGTGGGGCTGTTTAAACTTCAAAAAGCTTTTAGTAAAGACTTGAAATCACAGCGCAGTCACACTGACATCCATCACTGACCGTTTTGTGACGTGGTTAAACGAGTAGAACGTTTCAAGGGCGAAAATTTGCTGTGAACTTAATGGTTCGAAGGTACACAATAAAGAAAATGTTTGGGGATTACTGTATGCTGTATGTCTCAGCTCTGCAAATCGTTCATCTAAATCGTTCATCTAAAGGCCAACGTTGCATGGGCAGTCCTTATATTTGAAGAGTTTAGTGGTGCTAGGCTAGTGCTAGGCTAGCGCATGTCTATGGTAGCTAGTAGCCTGCATTAAAAACCTCTTCAAAATCATGGGGTAGTCCTCCACATGTAGTTCCAAATGTAGTAATGCCGGCCGCAGGTAAACAAATTACTCCGCAGCTGCGTAGCTTACAACCAGGAAGCTGATGCTGCTCGAATATAAGTTATTTTAAATGCAAAATGGTTATATTTCAAAAATTGTACAGTCAATACAGACATTTATATGGGTAGTCTGGTGTTGTACATGATTTGCCTCAGGTGCACTGTCCTTGGGTCAGACTGTTTTTAATGCAGGCTACTAGTTACCATAGACATGCACTAGCCTAGCACTAGCCTAGCACCACTAAACTCTTCAAATATAAGGACTGCATGAATTTAAAAACATATATATATCTCCAAAACACTCTAACTAGGAAATGAGGCCCTATGTCAAAAATCCTGAAATATCCCTTTAATGTTGTAAGTATTCATTTTGCAGATCATTCTTCTCTCTCTTCCACAATACTCCTGCAGTTTCCTGTAGTTAAAGCATTGTGCCTGAACTCTGGGGGTTCTTGGCTCTGAAATGAGGAATGGAATATTCACATATAGTAAAAACTGTGTGTCCTCATACACTGCTCAAAGGCAACCCAAGTTCACTTGCAGCTGTAGTGGCAGTGAAAATATAGTCATAGTTCTGCTATTTTTACTCACATAACATTCGGAAAAACGTAACCGTGACCGGCTGTAGCTCTAGTTCAAAAACTGTTTTATCACAGGATTTCATTCACTTAAGGCAAGTGTCATTTATTCCTCCAGCAGCAGAGGATTCTCTTATTCTGCAAGTGTCTTCATGTGTAATGCCGTGAGCCATTATAACTGATGGTCTGCAGTTGACAACACCTCAGCAGAGACGTCTCACTAAAGCTCTGCTCATCCTGCAGTTGATTCAAGTCCACAGACATGTTTAATATCCCACCACTAACGTGAAATACAGCCCTTCGGTGAGAAAGCACGGACACAGTCTACAAAGCGGAATGATGCTACAGTTAGTGCTCTTTATGAGTCAAATCCTATCGAGAAGCCTGCGCCTGATTGAAATGTACAGCTGTTTAAAAAGCCCTAACCGTGTGTATGCTCTCAGAGGCCAAACTGTCAGGGAGATGGACGATTATGGATGATGGTGAACAGTATTTTACATGAACCGCTTCGAAGGAGGAAGGAGATACTCATTTGCTTTGTTCAGATTAAAGTTAGGGTATGGGGGAAAAAATGGACAACAGTGAAAGTCCCATTAGACATTTCTATTTAGCCAGTTGTTGGAAATTAAGCCATGTTTAGCCCTAGTTTAGACTTTATTCAGCCCGAGTTTTGACCTGGATTGTATTAGTCGATGGCAAGTTTTACTCAAAACATCGTCCTGATAAAAGTGCTTTAATAGTTTTTGCATTTATAACATAACCTGACAAGCTTAGACATTTTCCCCCATTGCGACACTCTTGTTCTTTTCAGTACAGTGTTTAATCATCTCTATTGTCTATTTCCATGAATGTAGTCGCTCAAACATGACTAAGCGGTCCCTATGCCTCACTGTGGTCACTTGGACAAACATAATACTCCTCTATGAGTCCAATGCAGAGGCGTTTTGTTCAAATAACCCAGTGATTTACTTATGCTGCTCCTCTTATCTCCTCAAACACCAGAGAGTTACTTTCACTGTGGAATGAATAACTGTCCTTTTTCTTTCTGAACCACTCTACCAGGAGATATTCTCTCTCTGAGTGCCGTATTCAGCACTGGAGAGACTTTGTTATTTGGTTTTGTTCACCAGTAAAAGCAGGCTGTTGGGTTAAAACCTTTGAAACCTTGACCCTATGCGTGCCTTTTTGATTATCTGGAAGTCAGAGAATCAGTGCTGCGCAAAAGGTTTTTTTATTCTTTTATTTTTTTACACCAAGTATTTTTTCTTCAGTAAAGCGCTCAACAAATAAACTATTCAATATAATATAACTATAAAGGAATGCTTTGGGGAGTAGAGTGATAGACCACTTCCAACTAATTCTAGTTTTGTGCATCATAAAGATCTGAAATGGAGGTTTGGGGTTCCTCCACCAGGGCATTTTAAAGGAGTTGACAGCATTTTACTTGTGTTCGGTGTAATTATCTGTCCCACAATCATCTTAGAGGCCAGAGAATTTATCCTCTGACCTTCAATTTTGCCGACCCCTGCCTTAATGCAAAGAATTGAGATGAACATGAGCTAACTGTGAAATGCTTTTATGAAATGTAATGTGATGATGTAAAATGACCCCTGGTGGAGGAGAAGCCAAAGTATGATGGGGATCTTAATAAACATCAAATTAAATGAACTAATAGATACAGTGTGGGTGGTAACATCACTTATGGATCTCGTGTTTGACAGATAATAATGAGAAACCAGCTGAGTGAATACCAGATACAATACGGAGCCAATGTCTATATCTCTGCATCCGCCAATCACTCCTCATTTTGATACAGCATTAAAAAAAGAAAAATCAATATCCAGACCTGCTTTGGGATATCCCTGATCACTTCGTATGTGACGGGGCAAATGAACTCACCTCTTTGATTCACTTTAAACAATTGCTCTTCACAGTGAGGCCTCATCAAGGACTATTTTATGTAATATTGTTCTCATTGTCGAACTCTTCCAACACTGTTATCTGCGTCTCCCTCTCTTGCCATTTTGGAGCGTAATTGCACATTATACAGGTCCTCTATTGGGGCCGTTCATGCCTCAAGAACTTTCAATAACATGTGATTTTCCCTGTTCAGTCAAGAGCAAAGCAAAAGGTACAATCATTGTCTATTGAGCATGAACTTGCCGAGCTTCGATGTATGGAATGAGATTTTTTTTGTGTCCTCAAGCGGGTGAATTTCGCAGCGCGCAAAAAAAAAAGGCAAAAACAATAGGGTGCAATCAGTGGGACGGGATGGTGGGAGATACGACTGCAAGGCGAGGTACGGAGTGTGAAAGATAGCGGGCACGAACAGAGTTTAATTATTATGATAAGGATCAGGAGGACGATCCCAGTGTTCTCTGTGCAGAAGACTAATATCAAAGCGACTGTACATAAGCTATAATTAATCCTAAAAGAGCCACAGAGGAGGGTTAGAAATTCCTTTAGTTCCCGTCAAACAGAAGCTGAGCTAAGCATAACGCCACTGCAGCTGATCTATGGGGTATAGCGTATGTTTTATTGAACATATGGGGCTATATTTAGTGCCTGGTCACAAAGGGTTGTTTCTGAATCCCCAGATTCAGGAATAGGATGAAGGAATGGGTAACATGGTAAGAGTCTGTTTAGGCAACGATGAAATACCAATTAAAACCAAAACATCATCACTTGGATGTTAGTAAACAAATGCTAGACCAGTGAAAATGAGTGATTTTTCATTCTCTGCAATTTTTCAAAGTTTGAGGCCAGCAATTTCTGGTTTTATGATCTTTGGAATATTTGTGGGATAACAGGTGAGGCACATAATGTGAGAACCATAGAAACATACAAGAGATTGAATAGCCATTCAGCCCCATTATAGTGATGATCCTGTGTGTGTGTCTGCTCAGTCCTCTCCTACGAGAGGACTGAGCAGACACACACACAGGATCTGTTCCTTAAAAGGGCAAAAAGGCGGAAAGCGGGAGGACGGACAAGCCTGACAGAGCTCAAGAGCCTTTCAATCATAGAGTTAGGCTTCTTTTTTATTTCTGGTGTACAAAAGCAGCGTTGTCACATGGGTCATAGCAATGTTTAGATAAAAAGAAACTCTTTGGCGCTAGACTTTTAAGCAGTGCAAGTGAGGTCCAAAGCTACATTGGAATCTTGTTAACAAGTGTCTTTCCTCGCCCTTTTGACAGAACATAGGGATATGCAAGGCTCGTCATACTTTGCTTATTTAGGGAGTCACTTTTGCAAAACCTCAAACATTTGTCACTACTTAGAGATTAAAGACACTTCACCATCCTGTGTTGCAGTTCTCTAAATTCCAAAAATCACTCTGCCTGGTGACCGTTGCTCTATTACTTTGGCCAGTGCAGTGTAAAATTGTGCTGTACTCTTCAATCGTAAAGGCATTCTACCACCACCACAAAAATGGAGTAATCACGAAATCATGTTGCTTTTTTTTTGAAGGCCAAATAGAAAATAAAAAATCCTTTGAGACTGTCCTAATAGGCGGTGGGTGGCCTGCCTATTTGGTCATATTTTCATTTACAAAATCTGTGCTTTTATGACTAATAGCTCTCCACACACCCCTCCAATTGATCAGCCTCCATCAAGCTCTGAGTGAGTGACGGTCAGATGTAAAGGCCCAGCGTTACTCGAGCAAGTAGATGTGTTATATAATCCTCATTCATCTCTCGCTGATTCGCCCACAGTGGTTGGTGTAGCCTGACGCTGTTGTTGATTTGCAGGCCGTTATAAATCACACTGATGGTTACTCCCATTGGATTGCCGTCACGCGCTCTACCTCCCATTACTCCAATGTCCTGCGGTGACTGCTACGTTGTCAGGAGGTCACCGTAAGCCCCGTGACCCTTCGCCGACGCTCTCACCTCGCGTTGCACTTGTTCTTACTCCACACGTGTGTCGACCGCCGCTACTGTCTCCGGCACAAAAGTTCAGCACAAGTTCATTGTCAGCAAAGTCTTGTAGAGGCTCCTTTTGGTACATGCGCTCATAAATCACTTAATGACCAAGGGAACCGATACGGCAGCATAACAGTAACTCCCTATACATTGTGCATTTGACGTAGACTCCACTAAAGGGAGATGACAGCTACACTGTATATCCCCTATGTGTGTATCCTTTTTTATAGGTCTTAGATGGGGGATATTGCTTTCACATGTTTTTGCAGCTCAGAGGCAAAATGAATCATTGAGGAGATTAAGCAGAAGGGCCTTTGAGGATTAGGTCCCTGTGCCTTATATAGTGTCGCTGTGTCGGAGCGTGGAAAATACAGTGTTGTGAATTGGGACACGTTACATACAGTCTCTATAGGCCTCCATATCTTCGTCGCACGGTGCAAATTTATCAGATGGTCGGACGGCGCGTGGTTAATTACTGCGGAACAGTGCGCGGCCGATTCAGAGCTCGCAGCGGCAACTGTACAGACTCTCCCGTCTTGTAACACTTTAAACATCCAACAATAGGTCTGAGATTGGGCTGTGCAATCTTCTTTTGGTGGGTTGGGTCCTTTTTATGTCCTGCTTTAGTCGGAGGAAATCCAGGTTTAGTCATGTTTTGAACTTGGATTAGTTCAGGCTTATCCTGGTTTACTTTTGCTTCAAGCTAATGGAAGGATTTCTGGTTTTGTTAAAGGTTTAGGCCTGGTTTTTGTCCTCTAGGTTTATTGCATTAGATTTTTTTTTTTTTGCTGTACAACCTTATAATAAAGCGATGTTGCCGTAAATCATATTGCCGTATTATGGACTGCACTGGTTTGTTTGAATTGAGGACGTTTCAGCTCTTTTCTAACAGCAGGTTGTATGATAAGGAGGCTATATGGAAAAACACAGCCCATCCTTAGGTGTAATTGAGGGATTGAAACACAATTTCTCTCTGATATAATGGGCACCTCTGATCACACTCGCAGCAGGTCTTCGTTAAAGTGACCCAGCGACAGTAATCATCACCACAGCACAGTATTATGGTTATTTAATGAGTAAAGGTTGGGGTTCCAGCTCCTGTTTTATCATATGGCTCATGAGCAAGAAGAGAAGAGAGGTCCTCGTCTCCAACAATCCAGTCCAGTTGCAATACTCAAAAACCTCTACTCAAATCATGTCATTTGGGGGTCACGATAATTACTATGTAGACTTATCGTTAAGCCGATAAAGGATATATTTTTGGGTCTTGATATTTATCTTCTGTTCATTTATTAGCATTTCCCCCCTTTTTTTCTTTGTACAACCTTGATTTTTAACTTCATGTTTATTGCAATTTATGTGGTATTTTAGGAAATGATGATGCACTTTTAGAACAAAGGTTTACTTCATGTTTATGCCTGAGAGTTGACAGTGTCCAGTATCGTTAGAGTCAATGATATCGTTTATCGCGATACTCAATATATCGAACTTCAAATTTGTTATCGTGACAGGCCTATAGGCAAGGCAAGGCAAGGCAAGGCAAGTTTATTTATATGGCACATTTCATGTACTTGACAACTCAATGTGCCTCACAGTAACACCAAACAGAGCAAAAATAGAATAAAAAGCATTAAAAACACAATAAAAAGCATCAAAAACACAATGAAAATCAAGAAAACAAATCATTAGTTAAAATAGTGGGGAATTGTATATTTTTTCTAAATCAAATGGTTGCCCGGATTACGCGGTTTGTTGGTGCTTGAAAGGCTAAATATACTGTAAAGTAGAGCCCAATTTAAACTCATCCTCGTAGCCCCCTCTTTATCTACTCCACCCCGAGCAAGAAGACCGACTCCCACATGACATAAAAATTGATTTCCAGAGATTAACTGTTTGGTGCATCAGGCCCATAAAATCCAAGCTGCTGATCACCACTGAATTAAGATATACGTTTATGGAAATCACCGATCGAAATTACAGCCATCAATCATCATGTGCATCACAGGCTTCCCCTTTATCGGCGAGAGAGACTCAGGTTTGTGTTCCCATCAGGGGGGATTTAGAAGTGGAGAGGTGATCTTTTAGCAGTGTTAGCTTTCAAAGTGGTGACGTTGCCCTTTAGAGCTAACACTTATTGACTTAACTGTAACTATGGGAAATAAGGGGAATCTCTTATTGCCACATAAAGCACTGTGATAGGCCATTTTATTAGCTTCAGGCGATTTATTTGATATTGCCCTTATATTATTCCAATAGTTTTTTGTTGTTGTCGTGCTAATAGTTTAGTTTTGTTATGGTGTAATGTAATGGCTGTTTTTGCCACTTGCCTTACAGTCCAATAAATTGGTATTTTGTTAGTAGCAGGAATTGCACATTTCTATCACATACAAAAATATAACTTCTTTAACTCACTATTTGCATTTTTCTATAGTTTCCCCTGCATTTATGTTCACAGATTTTAATTCACTCACCAATAGATGGTGTAGATACACATAATACACATCTTTAAACTCTAACAAGCCTGTTGAAGATTTTGCATGTGATGATGGGACATGGCTCATTTTTTTCAGTCTATTTATGTGAGCTGCCCGTGATGACAGATTGGAGTTTGTTTCATCTTTTTAAAAAAACAAAAAAACAGCAGGCTCATCGTGGTCCCCTGCCTAATAGCTCAATGTGTGGGACCAGCTGTCTGTCTCCATATCCACAATGCACTATTATCAAAGCAAACTGCGCCGTCCCATATGAATCTCTCATTTTGCAGCAATATTGATGCTTTATATTGGCAGCTTTACATTTAAATCTTGACCTGGCATAGTGACCAGGTTAGGGCACTTAGTAATGCATTCAGGAGTGGCCTATTTGTGAACTTTCTTACAGAATGTGCGCTTATTCATGGCCACATCCCCATATATCTGTTACCGTTTGATATAATACATAAGGAAAATTAATGCAACTTGTTTTGAATTGTTGTTTACCAAAGCAACGGTCCTAATTTGACCTCGCTCAAAATCCATGAATGCCGTCACAAGTGAAAAATGGGAGCAATATCGCTGGGATTGTAAAATAATGCTTCTCTCAACACAATGTCAATCAATATGTGTGATCCGAGTATCACATGCTGGGAGCGCACTTTGATGGATGCAATGGACAAGAACTAATTCCGTTCAAACCACTACTTTGTCAAGCGGCTGAAATCAAATTTAAAATGAGAAATCAATTGAAGAAGTGGAGGAGATGGGTTTTCTGGGGCTTTCAGACTTCAGTGTGAGTGAAGATTAAGAACAAGCGAGTGTGCTTAGTATTCTCCCCGTGTCCAAATGTATGAGGACTCGGAAAATGAAATTTAATGATGACAGTGTTGGATCAGCAGAAACCCACTGGAGGCTCCATATTTCTGGCTGATATGATAAACGGGTATGAGATTCACTAATCTACTCCCCCAGAAAGGGAAATGAGAGATCGCTATCTCCTCTTTTTCACTCTTCCACCCAAACAATCTTACTTTAAAAGGAAAAGATGAAAGTCTAAGCATGTGCTATGAATAAGGTTTAAGTCCCACATTTTATTTAGGATTCTTTCAGTGTGTGCTTTGCCGTTTCTGTTTTTGTGCAATGTAAGATAAAAGGGTTTTCTTCTTTTCTTTGCCACATGCTCATGCAAAAGCTCTCAAATACGTTAAACCTTTTAATTGTCACACGCACAATGTCAGCTGTGCAGCGGCTTTGAGTGTCCAGGATAAATGTGCAAACTGGTGAACTGCGTTACAAAGACAAATAAACTTAGGAATGTATAGCACAACATGTTCAGCTCTGAAGCGTGGCACATTTTAAATGGAATGTCAAGACCACATCACACAAACAAGCTGTTAGTTGGAACAAGGCAACAGTTGGCCAGAAAAGTTGGCAGACTTTCTTTGATTTACTTTGATACTAAAGTTCGGTTGAAGTTGCAAGCTCTGAAGTGAACTTTTTTATTTGTAAATGTTTTTTTGTGTCCAGGTGCAACGTTTGATGTGGCCATGCGCTTCCTGTCCGAGTGTCCGTGGAAGAGGCTGCAGGAGCTCAGGGCTTTGATCCCGAACGTCCCATTTCAGATGCTGCTGAGAGGGGCCAACGCCGTGGGCTACACCAACTACCCCGATAACGCCGTCTTCAAGTGAGCTCATTCACAGCCTCATCAAATACCTGAACCCAGGACCTTCTTTGTAAAGTGTTGGCTTTGATTTTATTCAGCAAGATCAATACACATAGAACAAAAATGATATAACTATAGGCCTATGAATGACCGCAGAATGCTAATCAAGGAACAGCAGTAATTCATATGCTGAAGCAGATAAACGTTTGCTAAACCCATACCATGGCTGTGGACGGCAGGAAAGCAAGAGATCCAAGGCAACACTGTGTCCAAAAAGTAGATTAAAAGTCTTTTATTGACATGGACCACGCCAACACGTCTTCATCAGGGCAGTGAACAAGCACCAGCTGTCACCATTTTAAAAGACTGGATAAGTCAAGCAATCAATTAGTGCTGTAAAAATTTACACACTTTAAAAAACAGCATTAAAAAAAGTATGAATTGAAGTCTGTATCAGTAAATGCATTAATACAATACATTTTGACAAGCCCCTCGTGATGCATCATGTTAACATGTAGGTGAAAAATGTGTCAATGAATAAAAACAACATCAACTGCAAAGGAGCAAACTGGCACAAAACAGCAGGACCATCATAAACAGGACATAAACATAATAAGGCTATAGGACCATAGAGACCAATGGCAAAACCATTGTGAAAAACCCTTATAAAAACAGGGGAAAATTCAGTTTTCTTTTCTGTTTTTCTGTTTTAGCATACGTTTCGGCCTTTTCTTTGAGAGCAGTCCACAGTTTTTTCCTTCAGTGTTTTTGTACAAGCGGAAATTCATATTTGACTCCCTCATACAGTATGTTCAGATTTAAATCAATGTATAAAACTTAACTGACCAAATTGGCTTATAAACAGCCAGAGGTTGATCAGCATTTGGTCACTTGACTAGAGTTGTGTCCTTTCTTGAATATCCTACAGTTTTTTCTCCATTTTATTCATAATTTTATCATTTTTAAGCAATGACAAGCCAGTTTAGTTCTAGCGCCAAGCCTGGATAAACAATCTTGCAACAGGAAGAACATGTCCCATCCCAAACCAAATTGTTCAACCTAAAGCTGCTTAATATGCAAATCTTTCCACATTAATGCATGAAATTTTCTATTGCGACCCGAGAAGAGAAACGCCGAAGGAAATATGATACGCAATAATACGCCTATTTGCTCCATAAATCTATTGTTTTGGCTCCAAATCCTGACACTGTAGCCAATCTGTTTTTCTTTATGGAAAAGATAATCCTTGTATGTATAGGAGCTTTAAATAGCATTGACATACTGCAGTTGTTTATCCCTTGCATGGCCATGAATGGTATAACCCACGTAATGTGTACATGGAGTGATTCAGATTGTTGGCGAACACAATACACGACGGATGGAATGCAAAAAAAAAAACTAAAAATACTGTAATTTCTTATGTACATCAGCTGCTAAACCAGGCCCAAGGCATTTCTCTGTATACAGTGCTTTGATCAGCCAGATGCTACTAATGCACCATTGTCTGTCACTGTCAAGCCATTTCAAAAACATCCGGCTGCAATAGAGGCAGGCGCTGTGGAAATAAACACGGCTGACCAATAGCTTTGTCCTCACTTAGCATATACGGCGAATGAAATACATGTTTAATCAAGTTGTCGGTAATAATAAATGACAGGCATAAATAATGTGTTGACTCATGTGCTAAAGTAAACATTGCAATCCTTTTTACATCTATGTTCAAACAGGAATGAATTATTGATATAGGGGAGTTAGGTTAGGTCAGTTAGCAAGGGAGCTCAAAATGAAAGGGTTTTATCCTGAGACGAGAGGCTAACGTTACTTAATGTGAGATTGGGTAAAAAATGTGAGTTTCACACAAATAATGACGTGTGATTGTTTACCCATGAACTTGGCGACATGAAAACAGGAAGCGAACTGTGAACTGCATTTGTGGTTTCTGCTCCACATTGTTTTTTCCGAATACTTTTGTACTTCTTTGTTGGTTTTTGTGGAGGTTTGGTGGATTTGTTTACTTTGAGAGTCCTACATGGTCCTGAAGAAAGCAGTTTTTTTTTTTTTTTTAAAGTTAAACAAAATGCTAGCTTATCAGCGAAACCCATTTGAGACCTACACATTTCTTCTTCCGAGACACTGAAGAGACACCAAGAGCCCTCACACCTGCAGCACAGTGGAGGCGTCACAAGAGGAGCTGTAGGAAACAAAAAAGGGACAGACCAGGAGATGGTGAAAGACTGTTGTGGATCGGAGGGAGCTGCAGGAGGAAGAGGGAGGAGGAGCTGATGAGACCAGTGCAGGACCCCACGCTCTGAAACAGGGACAAACCCAGGAGGCGCTGCACCGTTTCAGAGGAGACAGGGCAGCCAGACAGATACCTGATACCTGAACACTATTTCGTTGTATGCTTGTACAATCACAATAAAGCACTTACTTGCTTACTTGCTTACTTACTTACTTACTTACTTACTTACTTACTTACTTACTTACTCACTTACTGACTTACTGACTTACTTACTTACTTACTTACTTACTTACTTACTTACTTACTTACTTACTTACTTACTTACTTACTTACTTACTCACTTACTGACTTACTTACATACTTACTTACTTAGCAACTTACTTACCTACTTACTGACTTACTGACTTACTGACTTACTGACTTACTGACTTACTTACTGACTTACTGACTTACTGACTTACTGACTTACTGACTTACTGACTTACTGACTTACTGACTTACTGACTGACTTACTGACTTACTGACTGACTTACTGACTTACTGACTTACTGACTGACTTACTGACTTACTGACTTACTGACTGACTTACTGACTTACTTACTTACTGACTTACTTACTTACTTACTTACTTACTTACTTACTTACTTACTTACTTACTTACTTACTTACTTACTTACTTACTTACTTACTTACTTACTTACCTACTTACTTACCTACTTACCTACTTACTTACCTACTTACCTACTTACTTACTTACTGACTTATGTCGGACCACATTCCTTGGACGTAACATAATGTAACATAATGTTGCTGAATCTAGACCTGAGCGACAATAGCAACCTCAGATCCAGGTAGTGTTTTTATAATTACTTTTTGGAGTTTGTATTTAACCAAGCACATAGCAGAGTACATGCATTTCTCATTGCGAAAATATCTTGTTGCCGGTCATTGCCTCTTTCTGCCCATTTCTGCTCCGCCTATAGCTATTCAAACATTCACAGTTGCTAAATAGCCTTTAAAAATCCATGTATTCAAGGTTATACTACATTTTTCAAACCAAAATGGTCGTAATAATGCAAGCGGCTCCACTTTTCCAGCCTGATGAAGCTCAAATGACTTCCTAAAGCGTTCCTATTGGAAATCTCATTTCTCCACTGTGCATCTGGCTGTGTCTCTGTTTCTTAATGTACTCAGATGTGATGCAGCACATTAGCGCGGCCACAAACCACACGACTCGCACGCACTTAATCAGGTCAGTGCAGCCGACGGTCCGCTCATGTTCTGCGGGCCCGCGCTCGCCCCTCGTATCATCGCCCAGTGACTTCAGCCTAAGAGCCGGAGATGCATCGCTGATACAGATGCACAGCGGTAATGCGTTTTAGAGCTAGGAATACCTCCGCCCACACACACACAGCACTCTTATCCAAATGGGGGAACTCGATGACGCGGAAGTCTGGCATGTCCGTGTAAGCGAAGGTTCTGTGACTAATGCACGTCCCCTGTACATATAATGACTGCACTTATAGCACACTTTGTTCTTGCGCTCATCTCCAATCAAAGCCATGTCGCGCTGGTCAGGGATAGCATTATCGCCAATGACGGGTGCTGCGCGTGCTTTCATTATGGAACGTGTTAGTGAGTGGGCAAGGGAACATTTTGTCCCGTTGTTTTGCTGCTAGGCGGTAAATAGGTCGACACATGGACAAGTAATTAGATCATGTCAAAATTGGGATGGTTGTATAAGGTTGTAGCTTCTCTTGTGATAGTTGTAATACATAAGACATAAGAATACACAGTGCATTACGGCTTGGTGCGAATATAGCTGCTAATTTGTCATTCAGCAATTAAGCAAAATGTGATCGAAATACTCTCTTTGGCCCCGTTCATTTCATTCTCTGATAATGCCCGGCTCAAACTGCGAAAGACTGGTTCAGGGAGCATAATTTTCACACGACAAAGTCTTTGGGATGTGCTGGAAAAGGCTTTGCACAGAAGTCGCTGCCTTGGTAAAAAATGAATGCAACACTGGACCGAAATAAATCTTTTGATATCGCAGGAGCTTATCGGAACAAATATAGAAAAGAGATCTAACATTATGTGACCTTTTGTTTGAGGGGGTGGCGACCGTTATTTGTGGCCAGGCTGTGTATATGGTATCTATTATAGCATAGAGTTGGTTACATAAGTCATGCATGAATACGCTATTGTTGTATTGGAAGTTGCAGTTTGCAGATTACTCACAAGTCACTATTAGGGGACCCGCAATAGTAGACTGGATGTGGTCACAATGCTCTGTCTGGTCTTTTTCTTCATTCCCTTTTTATTCATCAATTGATCACTCCCCTATCTTTCACTACTCCTCCCCTGTTGTGGTATCCTCTGTCCCGCCGCGTGTGTCCCGTAGGGGGAGTGCCACAGGAAATTTGCACACGATTGTGATTAATGGCTTTGATCTGTTTTTGTGTGGTTCGCCGCTCATCCTCCTCTCTCACACACACTCTCTCCCCCTCCCGCTCTCACTTTGGTTTTCTCTCCCTCTCACCCTCGACATTTTTGGCGGTGCAGCGGCCCGCGGCAAAGTGGCTCCAGCATCTTCATTAACGGAATCAAATCAGAGCCTAATTTCATTTTGTATAATTGATTTAAACAGGATTTCACAGGTCACAGTACAGTAGCCTGGATACATCAAGCTTACCTCAGACTCCCGGGGGATGTGAAGGGTCGTGTGGCTGCTAAGTGGGCGCGTTTGACAGAAAAACATTTGCAGTACTCTGCAGAGAAAGACTATGAATACATTGATTTCTATACAGAACAACTCAAAGCAATATGCGTGCCAAGACCTCTGCCAAGGCACTGACCTATACGAGTATATTTAATCAATGAGGCATGTTAGAAATGTTTTGACATTTACATCATTCATTGTTATTTCTTCTTGAGACCACTAACTTTTTCACAAAAGACAATAAACGAAAGACAAAACAAATGTCATTCTACGTTTAACAAAGAAACCTAAAACCTAAGGTCCCGATCACAGGACTTATGGTGCGTTCTGATCTTGCAGGTCAGAATTTCCAAGCTCCGACTTGTAAAGTTCAACTGGAACGTGCACCAACTCTGTAATTCCGACTCGGAAACTCGGGACAGAATCTGCTAACCTGAGAAGGAGCATTTAAAGATGGCTGCGCCCAAAATGTAACAAATGTAAAGTTTCAATAAACCGTGGTATTTGGCAGATGTTTCCCAATTTGCCTTGTTCAATGTCAACGCGAAACATAGATTTACTGCTCTTTTGCTAGCGTCTTATTAACGGTTAAAAGTTTTAAACTACTAAATGATCACTGTATTTACAACAATTATAATAAATACATTATGCTATTGTATAATATTACAATGAAGTTTCTCTGTAAACTTTTACGGACGTGTCTTCCTCCGATGTTTCCGACCTGAACAAGTAAAACGGCTTCAACTCGGAGAAAACGTCCAGGTCAGATTTTCCGACTTCCGACACAAGTGGAACACAGCATTAGATTAAGTTCAGTTCTCAATCAATCAATCAATCAATCAATCAATCAATCTTGGTTTAGCTCAGTGGGGCAAAGATAAAAGACTGTTTTTGTAGTGCCAATACTAAACAAAGTCTAAGCTTCAGTTCTTTTTGTAATTCACAATGCCAAGAATCACATGTTTATATTAGGCCTATAGCTCTAAGCCTTGAACCTTCAAAAACCTGGTTCTAAATGTAACTTACGCCACTACTTACAATCTTCCATAAATAACATAATTTAGTTTCTTCCATCAAAACCTTGTGCTCACTCATGTACATTTTGGATAATTCAGCTACGTTTCATTTGTATGCTAACCAAATGGCGCGCAGTCATGTAGCCGCTAATCCTCCAGTGGCTCTACATTAGCCTTATCTGTTTACTCGCCGAGACAAAGGGTTTTCTGTGTGTGCGAAGAATGCATTTGGGCTAACAACACCGTGCTACAGCGCACTCATACATTCCCAGTTTATGAAAAAGCTGATTAAGGCGCCGGGACCTAGGCAATAAAAGGCAGGATTTAGCACTTGCAACTGTGATAATAGCGCCTGTGCACATCGTCGTCGTTGTTGTTGTTGTGTCTTCCTGTGGGTTGTGTAAGCTCACCGACTTGTTTATGGAAATCATCTCAATATTGTACTTACTCAGGTGCAGAGATATTTATGACTTCTGATATGGAAGTGGATGTAAACTGCTTATCCTGACCCGAATGTGGAGTATTATGCAGAAAACGCGGTGCAAGAAACTTATTATGTATATGAGCGCCGGTGTGATAATCTGCCTGTTTGAAATGAAAGAGGGAGGGCTGTGAAACTCAAAATTCAACATTAATCTCTTGTCTGGCAGGTTCTGCGAGGTGGCAAAGGAGAACGGTATGGATATCTTCAGGGTGTTTGACTCCTTGAACTACCTGCCCAACATGATTTTGGGCATGGAGGCAGCCGGGGCAGCAGGGGGCGTTGTGGAGGCGGCCATCTCATACACAGGCGACGTGTCCGACCCCATGAGGCAGAAGTACTCCCTGGACTACTACCTGAAACTGGCCGACGAGCTGGTCAAAGCCGGGACCCATATTCTGTGCATTAAGGTCGGTGAACTGTATACTCAAGTGTACTTTGTTAAATTGTATTATTTTATGACTAGAGTGTGTGAGTACCGTCTGTTACCTACCTACTGTTGCTCTCTACCTTTACCCCTCATCCAACTCAAGCAACTCTGCCATTTCTGCCAAAACCCTGTCCCAGCCTGACCAGGAAAGACCCTTTGCGATAAAAAAAAAAAAATTTTCAAGGGAATTCTGGCCAAGAGGCAGCAAAAAGTTACGCAACAGTTACAATTACAACTTGGAATTACACAGTTAAACAGTCAGAGGAAGACTGAACGATGTATTATTCAGAACAAACTCGATGACTTTCTCGCATGTAGTTAAAACACCTGTTGGTTTGGCAGAAAATGCTCATTTTCAGTCCGATATTTCTTGTTAAATTTTACTGTTTTTGCACAAATTAAGCCGCCTTTTTGGACGATAAAAATAACACAAGGTCCCAGACTGCACATCTTTGTAAAGAATTGGAAAAGCAGTGGAAAATACAGTCTGGCTGCAGCAGAACAAGCAGCCACCTCAGCTCCATCACCTAGTTTTCAACATCCATAAATCACGATGGCGAGAAACTTTGCATTTCAGTTGTACTATCCTTTAACCTCTTCACACCCGCCTTCACCAAGTGCATTTTCTCTCTGCTCTTTGTATCATCTTTACCAAAATTTAAAAGCTAAGACCTACAAAACGCGATTTTTTTAACACATTTTTGTCCTTTTTTCAACACTTTTTTGCATTTTTTTTCTGTGGTTCTTATGTGGCTCTTTGTCACAATTTTCAAAAAGCTTTTAGACTTGGGTAAAGCCAAACTGGAGAGAATGTGCTCGGCTCAGGTGGGGGTTAAAAGGTTAACTGGATTGGATCTCTCCCTGCTATGATCTATGAGTCAAAGTCTATCCATTCATATACAGTTATAGAAGCATTAAAATGAAACAGCAGGAGATCTTACACCACACATCTTAAGGTACCGGAAAGCGGTTGGCAACGTTACAGATGAATCAAAGCACTAAAGTGAAGAACTGCTGTTATAGTCACACTTTCTATAGGCGCTAACTCCTATCGTTTGCCTCTTACAGTGATCCCTCGGTTTATTACACGCTTAATCCCGAGCTTTATTGCAATAGGTAAACATATCATGTGCACCCTGTATATCTAACAGGTAATACTTTGATAATAGCAGGACACAAATCAGATCCGTGTTCCTTAATCCCACTAACCACCTCTCTAAAGGCTTTTGCACCTGACAAATCAATATTATTCCTTGCCGCTTGTTTTGACAGACATTGCAACATAATCAATTTATCCAAACGCGCGACACACAGACACAGGGTAATGGCTTTGATTTGCATTTCGATCCCGCTCCTCCCCCGCACCTGCTAATTGTTGACGCGTTTTGCAAACTATTGGAATAAGTTCCCTAAGCTACTTATCTAAATGAATTGACAGATAGCAGCTTATGAATTTCTGTATTGGAGCGTGACAGCGTACTTTCCATTGCAAAATAATAAAGCATTGCAACTGCTGTGGAGAGCGAGGCGCCTAATCACATAAAAGCTCTAATGAGGTTAACTTTGAACAGAGGAAAGCGACTTCACAGCGCGGCACGATCGAGAAAAAACAAAAAAACAAAAAAGACGCCAGCAAAGCAGATCTGAGCGTACCCCGTAATTTCTGCTAATATCAATTAATCTCCAGCATAAGAGCTCAACACAGTGGCGCCACGAGCAGCTATTGTTTTGTTATGCTAATGAATAACTTATCAATTCAAATCAAATTGTTTCTCGCTGTTGAGCTATAAAATTTTAACAAGTGGAATCATCATTGAAGCTGCAAAGACAATACAAACATATCTCAGACTGTTTTGGAACCATTCATGGCCAATTTTGGCGTACAAACAAACCATTATTGCCCTTTGAACAAAGTTATTCTAGTTTTGCTGTTTTTGTTTTGTAATTTACACCGCTGAACGAATGCAAGAATAACATCGACATGTTTTTACAGCTCTAAACTATGATCACCAAGTTTTATACATAATGAAGAATTACTTTGTTTGCATAATGGCTTGACAATAACACTAACCATTGAGCTAAATGCTTGTTGATTTGTACTCTGCGAAACTATCTCAGGCTGTTTGGGAACCCTTGATAGCCAGTTTTGGCACACAGTCATAATACTGGACTTTGAACATGATAATTAAGTAATAGCCCCCTCTAGTTTTGTTGTAAGTAGTGTTTCTTAAAAGCCTTTCCTCCCCCTGTCTTGTGTTGTTGTTTTTTTGCCGAGCCAAATCCACAGTATTACCAGCGCTTCCTCGCCGTCTATGCCAGCCTTCCAGCCTCGGGCCGGTGCTCTGTATCCGCGCACTAATGAGGGGGAAGGCAGGTGCTCCCAAATTAATCTTATTTAACGAAGTTTGCCGGTCTCTTTCCGAAAAAATGATAATGCAATTTGCCGAGCCAGGAAGAAAACAAATCCAAATACAAAGATCTACGATAGAGTTTAATTTACAGCACCCTCCATAAATGTGGTAATTGCGTAACGTATGCGAAAAGAGCTGTTGCTGTGCTGACTGTGGGTTTTTTGCTATTTTCGGACAGAGAATGACTCCATGTAGACGGCTTTTACCTATGGTTGTGTTTCTCCGTGCAGGACATGGCGGGTCTGCTGAAGCCTGAAGGAAGTAAGCTCCTCATCACCGCTCTGAGAGACCGCTTCCCCGACATTCCCATCCACGTCCACACCCATGACACGGCTGGGGCGGGAGTGGCGGCCATGTTGGCGTGTGCCGAGGCCGGGACTGACGTAGTGGATGTCGCTGTAAGTATGAGGCATGCAGTCACTCATTGAAATATAGGAGAAAATGTCTTTCATTTTGTGAGCTAGTCTGGGTACAGAGAGTACACAAAGAATGGCCCATTGATTGTGTATTGTGAAACTTTGCAGCATCTCCAAGAAAAACACTGTTCACAAAATGCAGGGAGAAGCACCTCTGTCTTAAATTGAATGAATTAGCAGATTTATATCATGGGAAAAAATGCACAAATAAAACTTTTTATGACGTGCTGGAGAAACACCAGAAAGAAACAACGATGTGACTTAATGTGACTTATTTTTTGGTCATTATTTAAAATAAGTATTCAAAGTCTTATAGAGTAAGCTTTGATACAATACTATGTGGACCAACATTAGTGTTCTTCTCTCCCCTCTTTGCAAAACGTCCCTTTAACAGAAAAGGGACCATTTCCTAATGGTCCTTGAGCATGAGCGCTGATGCGTGCCTTCAGCGAGGACCGTTTCATTAAAACAATTGGCTGCTATTTAGACTCTGCTCTTGAGCTTCTCACTTCCACTGTAGCAAATAAAGTAAGTGACCATCCACCTGCTTTTGCTGCAATTTGTCTTTTCTGCACCTTGCCAAGTGAAAGTGACACTATAACACACTCCACTAGCCAGTCCGGGTTGGTGGACTCAATAGCTTTTTCTTTGAATGAAAAAATAAACACTTCCTGGAGACATTTGACATTTGGGTCAATACATGCTAATATGGCGCACCTATGTATTGATTTCTGGCCGTATATCATTTCCCCTTCTGCGTTGATGTGTTATCAATACAGCGGTGCCAGATATCAATACCTCCTTAAAAACATGCAGATGAGACTTCAGGGAGTCCATGGGCTGTATTTAAATGAGGCAGTGCAAGGGACATGAAGAACTGAGGTGCACCAAATCTCTCCATTTATTCTGCTTTTGACACGTCACAAGGGAAATAAAAGGGGTCAACATCAGCATATTTCATTTGGTTACAGAACAGGAGACGACTGTTTTGGGAAATACCCCCATGTATATTTTGAATATGAACATTATAAACATATCCAGGAGCATAACCACTTGAGAGAAGACTGAAACATGAATTGCTAGTGAGTCGAATGCATTTCTGTGAAAATCTGAATTACAAGGGAAGCATATTATGTACATAACAGGACCCCAGAGACATGGAACATTTTGTTGAAAGTGACAATTTGTGAAGGTGTTACAAGCAAATGGGCCATAGAAAAGATTTAAGTGAGGTACAAAGATTGTTATGGCTAGACATCCGGATCAAGGCCTCTCCCAAATGGGTTTTCCTCCGCTCCTCCGGTTTTTATCAAAGTGGTCCAACAACAGTGGTGGACCAGCTGGACCCGAGTGTGTAAAGGCTGACCCATAATAAGTGAGCTGGTGGTCCTAATGTTCTTTTGTGTGTGAAACAGCTGTGGTCTTTTCTTAGGTGGACTCCATGGCGGGGATGACCTCTCAGCCCAGTATGGGAGCGATTGTGGCCTGCTCTAAAGGAACCAAGCTTGACACTGGTATGAGCCATGCTTCCTCTACCATATTCATGTGATGCAGTGCTTTTGTTGGTTTGCCTGACTTTTATGACATTTTAAATCAATCACTAGAGTTTTAAAATAGCCTTCCACTTTTCCTGTACTTATGGCGTTATTCAAGTCTCAAATTCTCTTTCACAATCATACACAATGGGATCAACTGATTGTACTGAATGACTGGTTATTCCCTCACTGCCATTGCATTGTATTTCAAACCATTGACACTTCCTATTGCTCACTACATGATGCAGTGTGCGCCCATGAAGCATAACCCTTTGTCATCTACATTCATCTACTGTACATTACAATCTTTAAATGGCTGGAACTTCCCTAAAGTTTGCAGAAATTCTGTGTTACAATTTGTATTCGGCTCGACTGGAGTGGTCACAAGACGCCGCTCGGTTTGAAGTGAACAGGAAAGGCCAGTCCAAACGGCACAGGTGCGGATGCTAGATTAGGAGAGTCCTGTTTTTGCAAAAGTTCTTAGCTTGAAAATTTAGCTGGCTCAAAGTCACCAACTCCAGAGCAGCATCAAATTTGCCTCTTTGTACGATTTGCCTCTTGCTTGTATTATAAATATAACTTATAGAATATTTTGAGTGACTTTATGTGGGAAGACGGAGGTGGATGAGACTGGTTTGTGTCTCAGAAGAAACACTTTGGAATCTTGCCAAGTCTGGTCTTTATTACGAAATGTACTCTTTAATGAGGCGGTGCATCTCCTAAATCCCCGCTCCTTCAGGCTCCTTTACATGTGTGAGGAAATCAATGGGAATATCAATAGACGACACGGCCCATCACTAATTGCAGCTTGAAGTCCAGGGGAACTGAAGCGGTGTGTCCTGTGACAGCATATACCATACAGCCAATTATGTGGCAGGCGAGGGATAAGGAGAACTAAAGCAAGAAGTCGAATTGTGCTGCCGTCCAGATGCAATAAGTGAGATGCAGATGGGTTTTTGGAAAGAGTATTGTGCTTGTAAAAGGCTTCCAGAAATAGGGATGTATTGTGGCCGCACAAAATCCTCCAACAATACAATTTTCTTCCCATTGTGCTGTAAATTAGGTGAGGTGATCATTATGTGCGACCTTATCTCTGCAAGGATCTTATTGCAGAGAAAAAGACAGTAATGCATTGGTCTAAAGTGAGTTATTAGTTCACTCTCAAACTCGAGTATCTCTCACAATGGTCTCTTCAACGACGACCAATAACTTCTAGATATGTATCCAGAATCATGCAGCCCAATCTTTATAAGACAAGGCACTCTCAAATGCATTACCTTTACTGTTTTTGTCATTAACATAAGTGTTTAAATTCCCCCCGTGGCGCAGTAACACCGGAGAGCTGTATTGCCTTTGAATTTTATCGGATGCTTACCCTCCCTATATGCGCGCTGCCTTTATGTGCATCTCTAATAGAATAGATAAGCAGGCTGTCTGTCACTTTAGCGTCTAGTTAGCGCTTTCATTGCGGCTCAGCTCACATTGACAGTAAACATCACATCTCTCCGCGCCGGACTGCGGTGTGTGGACTTATTGTTTTCCTGCAATACTTAACGGCCGCACGGGGACAAATGCGCCCTCCAACAAGAAGCCATTTCTTCTAATAGCGCACTCGGCAACCGGACTATTAGGGCCTGCTGTGTGCTGAGTGAGATACGTGGCCCGGGCTTTGGAACTGAAATGCTCCACTTCACCGGTACTTACAGTGAAGGGGCAACAGGCTATGACTGCACTGTGTACTTTACTATCCTCCAAAAGTTTAAGGACATCGAGGGCATCTTCAGTTTCTTTTTGCCTGAAGACCAGCATTTCAGTCTCTACAGCACCTTTTGATCTATTTTAGGGTTTAATTAAATGTACTTTAGGTTAATAATAGAATGTTTTAATTACTTCACTGACATTACCAAAACACCAAGCCAAACACTGGTACATTAAACTCATAAAGTCCATTGTAGAAAAGGACTAAAACAACCAAGGACAGTTGACGGATTGGAATTTTTTTAAGTAAATAAGTGCTTTATATGTCATTGTACAAGTGTGCAGCGAAATAGTGTTTAGGGCGCTGCCGCTGTGTGTCAACCTGACTAGCATGTCTTTGGAGGTATAAGAAACCATAGCACCTGGAGGAAACCTGGCTGGCTTCAGTCTCCTCTGATCTTCAGTGCAGCGCCTCCTGGGTTTGTCCCAGTTTCAGAGCGTGGTGTCCTGCACTGGTCAACTTCCCCACCTCCTCCTTCCTCTTCCTCCTGCGCAGCTCCCTCGGCTCCTTTCGCTCTACAACAGTCTTTCACCATCTTCTGGGAAGAGCTTAGCACGTATTCTGTTTTATTCTCCAGTGTATGTCCATTAGCCAGAACAATAGAAGGCATGTGTTGCTTAGCTGTGAGTCTCACCCGGATACCTCCTCGTTATTCCCTTTCCATTTCCTGTAGCTCCTCTTGTGACACCTCCACTGTGCTGCAAGTGTAGGGGCTCTTGGTTTCTACGATAAGCGTGTTATAAATATTCTTGGTTAAAAAATGTGTGTTTGTGTTATATAGATCAATATACATATGTTTTTTATGTATTTTATTTAGTTACATTAGTAAAAGAATAGCCACAATGGTCAGTGAGCAAGATGGCCTGACAGGACATTTCAGAAATAAGCTGGTTACGGTCCACTTGGTTTTTTTAAGGTGCTCTACTTTGATTTGTAGGGAGCTGTTGATGAAGTGTGATCTAAATTGATGTTTTGTGTTAAGCGCCTTTTCTTGTATTGTCTTTATTATATTGCATAGTCTTCCTACCAACCAACATCTTCTCTCGGCTGCACATCCTTCTCACCTTCGCATAAGTAGAAATAAAAACAAAATGTTGCCTTTATGTATTTATCTTGGCAAATGTAATACTATTGAGTTGTAGTTCATATTTAAGTCAAGTGGGAAAGCCTTATTGAAGTTTATGTGAGTGTATGTGAGAGCGGAAGTTTCCCCTGGCCCAGGTTTGTGACAGAATATCAATTGTTGAGCGTACAGTGCAGACAGAGCGAGGCAGACAAGGTCGTCCCCACTGAGAGCATGTTTTTTAAGTCTCAATATTCATGCGAAGTCAGTGTGGGGCACTGGGGACTGATTGTTCTGCGGTGCCTCTCCCATCCACACACATGTTTCTACTTTGTACTCTATCCCAGTGTGAACCCACCAACATGTATTATGCATTCCCAAACTCATTTTAGTGTCAACTTCTTTCAGAGGCATCACCTTCCTCTGCTAATCCCGGACTGGAGGAGAATGTCAAGCTTTTTTATAATCAAGTCTTGGTCTGGAGAGTTGCCTGACCCGACTGTTTACTGTGTCTCATATCTCTCATTCTCTCCGTCTGTCTGTCTGTCTGTCTGTCTGTATGTCTGTCTGTATGTCTGTATGTCTGTATGTCTCTTCTCTCTTCGTCTGGTCACTAAACTGTCAAAAACAGCGCTATACAAGTCTGTAAATTCCCAGGCCAATGACAGACACTTTAAGCTCTTCCCATTGGGGCAGAGATACAGACTTCTTTGTGGGAGGAAGAACATGTACAGGAATTCCTTTGTGCCCTGTGCTGTCAGGGAGCTCAATCAGTCATCAATCCCCGAACAGCCGCTCAGTCAGACTGGCCCATGAAACGTGACACACTACACATTGTTGTAAATGCTCTTTGTCTTTCTGTAGTGTCATTATGTAGTGTGTTTTACAGCAAAAGCACCATGCTGCTTTTATTGTATTTCTTTAATCTGTAAGGCGACCCCGAAAGTCTTGAACGGCACCATTAATTCGATAATTATTCTTATTATAGCTTAAATGGACTTAATTTGCACTTATTCAGATATGCTATTGTTTTTACCGGGGGGGGGAGTACTGCTGTGTGTATCTATCTGTCTAGCGAATGTATCATCTATCTACTCTATCTATCTACTCTATCTATCTATTCTATATCTATTTACTGCATTTATCTATCTAGTTGCTCCCTCTGTTTTTCTTTCCTTCCTTCTTTCCTTCTTTCTTTCTTTCCTTCCTTCCTTTCCTTCTTCCTTTCTTTCCTTCCTCTCCTTCTTTCTTTCCTTCCTTCTTTCCTTCTTTCTTTCCTTCCTTATTTCTTTCTTTCTTTCCTTCTTTCTTTCTTTCTTTCCTTCCTTCCTTCCTTCCTTCCTTCCTTCCTTCCTTCCTTCCTTCCTTCCTTCCTTCCTTCCTTCCTTCCTTCCTTCCTTTATCTGTCTCTCTCTTCTTCCCCTCTCTCCTTCTCCCCTTCCCCTCTCTCTCTCCCTCTCTCCTTGCTGTGTGCGTTACAAAGTACTAATCAGCCTCTTCTCAATCTCCACTCTGTGAGTTTTTCCCATCGGCCCATGCTCTCACTGCCTCTCATCTCCTCCCTCTCACTCAGCGGCGAAGCAATTAACTGCACTTTACTATTGCCGCTACAAAGGAGAGCAGCACGCTTCGGTTTGGTACAGACGCGTGGCCTCTTCACGGCCCTGGAGAAGGCCCTATATATGGGCTTCAAGTGCTTTAATATTAGGGTGGTTGCCATAGCAATAAACATTTCCATACATACCTCTCCAGTGACTTTTGTAAATGGTCCAAAGTTCTCAAAATCCAGTCAGCAAAGGCAAAAGGTGATGATACAAAACCATGAATGGAGGAGGAACTTGTATTTCTAAGTGAATATTATTGTTTGCATTCAGTAGTTCAATTGTTGTAAAAGTACTGGTAGTACTGCTGAAAGTATTTAGTAAAGTTGTAGAGTTGCCATTGCTACATTATTGGGAAATGTGTTCTCTGCATTTGGCTCATCCTCCATTGCTGCTTAAGAAACTTGCAGCTCCCAGGAACATAACCAAATCCTGGGCTGCTCATGAGTGCTTAAGTTAAGGGCGTTGGCTATTGTGCATGTTTTAGGTTGATGGGGAGACAGGAGCACTTGGAGAAAGCTCATCCAGACACAGTGTAAACAGGACCTTCTGAATGTGTGTGGAAACACCTCTGCCACCATGAGGATTCAAGTTACGGACGTCTTGTCATCCACAACATTGGTGAAATTGATCTAAAACAGAAAGCAGGGACTGACTATGCAAGGAGGCGACTCACTGTTATTGAGAAAAACAACCAAGCAGAAAATGTACTGATATTTAACATAGTCTCTTGGTTTGGCCACTTCGTTGTAAACAGGGCAGTAAAATCGCAGGCCAACCGCAAACATATTTATCTCAGCATCACAGTGAAGCAGTGCATCGTCTCAGTTATAAGATCATAGATGACGATAGCCATCATCCACTGCCCCAGCACTTTGAGCTCCTTCCATCAGGGCAGAGATACAGACTTCTTGTGCCAAGAAAAATGTGTGTAGGAATCCGTTTGTGCTCTGTGCCATCCGGAAGCTGAGTAAGTGGTAACCCCTAATATTGCTCAGTCTGTTCCTTTTCTATGATGAGGTGAATCTGCTGCTGTTGTGTCTGCAATGCACTGATTAAATGGACGTTAAATGTTTTGAACTGTGTATGCGAGAGCAAACCAAAGGTAAAGTTCTTTCATTTCTGTCATTGCGCTTGGCAGACTTTAAGGTTTTTCTTTTCTATTCTGTTCTATTCATGAAATTCCAATAATCACTTTGCTCTAAATGCAGTGATTCACTACGTTAGGTATGTTTTGAACGAGGAAATAAATATATTGGTATATCCTTTTATAAAACAAAACTCCGCTTTAGTTTTCCAGAAATTACAGTGAAGTTCTAGTCCTAGTTTTTCAAGGTCAAAGTATCCATATGAACGTAATATATTTGCATTTTTGGAGATTGATGACTGACTGTGAGAATCTAGGAAGGGAAAAAAAAACCAGAAAGCACCCTCATTAGAATTGAAATGATCATCCCTCCGCCAACACCTCTCCCCTGCTTAATTCATTTGTCTCTGAAGCGCCATACTTTATGTAAACGACGGCAGGCCTGGCACGTACACAGTGCTATGCGTTCAGAAACACAATGGTCCAGTGAGTGATGGCACACCTTAAAGAGCACCTCTCTCCTCTGTGCCTTTTATTGATGCGCCATTCCAACCGCAACAACAACCAAGCGCGCATTGAATGCAGCTCACACAGGAGAGACATGGCATCGATTATCACACATAAACGCAAACATGTACAGCGCCCAAGCCTTTTCTTTCTTGTAATGCAATCATCTGCTCTCAGCCAAGAGTTTGTCTTGTCACGACGCTCATCTCGCCCGGTCCATAGAGGCTTTATGGCCTCAGTGCTGTTTGTCTGTTTGGCTCTTATGAATGTTGGAATGGGTAATCACTAGTGTATTGAAGGCACTTTGTATATGCCAGGTGGCGTCTTTGAATCATATTTTGAACATGCACCTGTATTGCATGGATAGATTTTTTTTTCTTTTCTTTTTTGGACAAAACACTCATAACACGTTCATACAGCACATAAGTAGGGGAGAAACAACATGAGGTGACAAGTAACAAAAGGTAAATGGAAAGGACGTTCAAACAGTTGATTAATGTGTGTTTGGAGTTTGGTGTGTGGAGTGAGTATATGCGTAAAAGTATTATGAAACAAATCATAAGATAGACCAAAATCATAGATAACAAGGGAAAGATCTACATAGCTGTTTCTGTTTGATAATAGAGAAATGCTGTTTTTGCAAAGGTAGGTTGAAAGAGTGTATCCTTTTACATGCATTTGACGAAAACTTAGCCTTTGTCCGGGTTTGCGATGGATCCCCGGGTGCAGTACTGAAGTCGGCCACTTGCATGGGACGGTTTTGACCAGAGGAACTAGATGAAGGATGGGCCAAATGCAGAGTACATATTTTTGTACAGGAACAAGTAAAATGCTCATGGCTGCCGCGCATATTTATAATAAGTAAATCAAGCTGAAATGTTGGCAAAACATTCGGAATATCTTATCAAGCAGAGATGGAAATGAGGCCGAGTTAATTGCACGGTATAACGCTCCAAGCAAAGGTATCCTAATTTTACCATCATTTATTAGCATTTTGCTGGAGTGAGTTGGCGCAGGTGAGGAAATTAGCTGATGATGTTTTGGGTATGATTGGCGCCAGCTCCAATAAAACGCATTTCAAAACTTATTCCCGCTCATACATGACTGGAGTTGTTTTCCATTCTTGTGAGAAGTACTTGTTCGCAAAAATCCTCCCGACTCTAACCACAGGCTCTGAGGTCTGACCCGCTCACAGCCGGCCTCTGATAAATTACAGCCACTGCCCTGAACTGGAGCACCTCAGAAACAGGAGGGAAATGAAAAAGACTTTGAAGACCGGCACAAACCAAAAAAGGCTATCGCTTTTTTGAAGAGAACAGATTATATCTAACCTATGTCGACCATTTTGAATATTCTTTGTCGCTGTAAAGGTAAAGCTGAGTTCATGTGGTCCTTGGGCAAGTTGCTATCATCTGTTATTACTGTCTAGCATTGAAAGCTGAACGCATGTCATGAATCTTTAGCTAGCGTTATTGTAATCATCTCCCAACAATTGAAATCTTGCATTGATTGTGTAACTCGACTCCAAATCTCTACAGCAGAAACCATAATTTTTGAAAAGCTTGTTTGTTTGGCACTTAATATTCATGAAAAGCTAAAGGTAGAGGGGGTGTGTGATGTCAGGAGGGAGCGGTGCGTTATTGGCAGTCAAATCGAGGGCAGAAATCTCGAGTTTTCACCCAAGCTTACTGTTTGTTTTCATGCATATTATCATCTGAATGCGAGACGCTCCGCAGTTGATGAGGCCTCACACCACAGCGGCACATGGCAGTGCAATAGCGCTCGCTCGTACATCTCGCACTGTTATCAACAGTAATTTCACAGAGGAGGGTCTAAATGAAGGATACAGAAGAGCGCGATCAAACAGAGAACTGAATGGAGGCTAATTACCGACTGGTGAGGAGGCCCGTGCAAGTAGCTACAACGTGCACATTAGTTTCTCATTAATTTCCCAAGTCTAACATTGTTCCTGCTAAGACCACAGCAGGGATGATGGAGGAAAGGAAACCGATGCTTGTATTTATATGTATAGACACACCGTAATTGAGTCCGTTCACACTGTTGAGCTATTTTTCACCATTAAAAACATTCGTAATAAAAATAAAATTCTTGTATTTCATTAAGTTTAGTTTATTGAGTGTAATGTTAAGCAGTGTGGCCTCTAAAGTAGCACTTCTTTTCCATATATTGGAAGTAAATCCTCCACCTCTGCCAGACATAATCCCATAAACTTCCTACATGTCACTTTGAGGCTAACTTTGTCACATTAGTGTAATTAGCATAGTTGATGTGTGTCATCATTTGCCTAGCGCTGCCACTTCTGTTTTGGGATTAAAGCTAGCATAGTATTTAAGTAATCTGCTTTAGCACCTTAACAGTCCCCAGCGGAGAGCATCACACGCTTCTAATGAGCACACGCCTGACAAATGTTGACCGAATTACCAAAATGCTGATAAGTGTGCTAGTTGTTCGTCAGTCGGCTGGGGAGAAGAAAAAACAAACAAACAAAAAAAGCTTTACTGGCATGTAACCCATTTTTGAGCTCCCAAAATGTTTTCTCGCTTCATGAAATTTTCAGGAATTGGAGTCTGAGATGGATTGTGTGCGGTAGAAATGTCCCGCCGTCTGACATTTGGGTTTTTCTCCAGCTGACTATAAAAAATGAAGACCAAAATATTCGCAGTGTCCCCAGTGCTGGCTGTGGTTGGAGGCTCTGGCCGTTACCGACTTGGACTCGGTGGGTTTAGAAAATATCAGTTTCCTGTCAAAAGTGATATGTTGAACGCCATCTCATGCACTTGTGCAGTCAATTTTAGAAGCTGTCACACATGTTGCAGTGAGTTATGTAACTGTGGGTAAGTGTCCATATAGTCATTTTTTCCATTTAGGGGTGCTCAGTATTGGAAGACAATGCGGTAGTTATTTGTTATTGCAGTATGGATGTTTTTAAAGGAATAGGCCACTGTTTTTCCATACTGAGATATGTTCTTACCTAAGCTTAGACGAGGTGATGTGTACCGGTCTGGTCTTTACGTGTGCGCACAGTCACGCAAAAATACCAAAGATGTTGTTAGCATTTAGCCTCTCCTCCTCTCCTCTATGGGGAGTTAGATACGGTTACGTGAGCAGTTACACGATCCAAGTATAAGCACACAAAATTGAACATTTGAATTTTCTAAGTGGATAAAAAGGGGTGCTATATTGTACTATATTGTAAGGTGTAATAACACCTTTGGAGCACTTTGACATCCACACAGAGAATTCTATAGGAGTGAAGATATTACTGTGCAGATGTGGAAGTGTTATTACACCTTACAATATAGTACCCCTTTTTATCCGCTTAGGAAATTGACATTGACGTTCTATTTTGTGTAGCTATACTTGGATCGTGTAACTACTCACGTAACTGTATTTAAAATAGGGAAAACGTGGAAGAGCTTGGTCACTTCTAACTTCATCCCGTTTGACTCCATAGAGGAGAGGAGGAGAGGCTAAATGCTAACAACATTTAGCATTCTTTTTGCGTGACTGAGCGCATGCGTTTTATCTTTTAACCACGATGTTCCCTCAACAAAAACATATCTGAAGTCATGCAGTTTTGAGTAATTTACAAGATTGTGTTCCGTCATTATGGGAACATGAAAAAGTCATTGACATGTTTAAAGTTCTTGAATTTCATCTATCACTGGATTTGTTTTATGGTCAAAATCTGTTCATCACGGCACAGTCGATTTGTTAGCATGCTGTTAGTGAAAGTGTGTTTTCACTGTTTTACAATGTGTCATTCCCACTACTGCCTGCAGAGGGTGCTCCCGGCCAGTTCAAAATTCTGACCAGCCCAGTGTCTGACTCCTTACTGAGATTTCTTTACATGAAAATAATTAAGGTTTCAAAATGGAAAATATCTTTGCTGAGCTGGCCTAAAGAATGCTTAGATATACGTAATATATAATTCATGTCTTTATTTTGTTTCCCAGGCATTGCTCTGGAGAAGGTTTTCGACTACAGCGAGTACTGGGAGGTGGCGCGAGGCCTGTACGCTCCGTTCGACTGCACCGCCACCATGAAGTCTGGGAACGCTGACGTTTACGAGAATGAGATCCCCGGAGGACAGTACACAAACCTGCACTTCCAGGTACTGACGCGCCCTCCCACCCCTGCCCCCACCCCTGCCCCCACCCGCTACCCCACCTCTACCACAGGGGACACATTCAAAAACCTAATATGAACTCTTCATCACGGAGGGATCCTCTGGATGTGGGATTAGTGATGCTCTGCTTATGAGACAATTTACAGCTGATATAACTCATCCCACGCCCGGTCATACTGCACATTTGCACACAGTGGTATTTTATTATCGTCTATGAATCCTTAAGGAGCGTTTAGATTAGATTTTCCCTTTATACAGTGTTATAGGCTCCTGCAGTGAGATGGAAAACTGTGCATTGCCAAAGAGAAGCCTTATTACAGGTACATTATTTTTGTTCAAATAAATGACTCTAGCCTCTTTGGAGATATTGTCCTTTTGTAAAATAAGAAATGGAGCAGTATAGTGCAAGGCATTTATATGGAAATAGGAAAGTAATGTAAAAAGTTCATACAAAAAATACCCATTTTAGTTTTAAAGCAAATTAGGTGTGTAAGAGAAAAGGTCATCAGAAGTTGTAATAGCATTCATTGTCATAGAAGTCATAGAAGTATAGATACAGACGGTATCTCTGGATTCGCCCATATATGGTCATGTTTGACAACAGTTAAGGGGGGAAACAATTTGGAGAAAATGCTGAATTATGAATATTGTTTTCTACTAAATAAAGATTCAACAGCCCATGAATACAAAAATAACGGGGAACGATAACTGGATGCATATGGACATCCATATGGACCCGATTTAGATTTTACTTTATTATTTATATTATTTATGTGATAAATAAGATTTAATAATAAAATAAAATTTATATTTTGCCAGAAAATGGCTAAAAAGAGTGAAAATATTCTGTTTTCCCCCTCGGCGGGGCCACGCCCCCTTCTATGACGAGATGCCGTCTGTATCTGTATTTGCACTTTAGCAGCTAATGTAACAACATTGCTCTTGGGCCAGTTGTAGCAACATTAAATTACACTGATATCAATACTTGCTATTTATTTGGTTCATTTGATATTTGGGACATATACAAAAACACAGGCAAACAGTAACAGATGTCGTTGTGACATATCATAGTGCTTATAGCAGCAGTTAATTTGCAGCGCTTGCACCTTTATAGATAAAAAGGATCACATCATGCTGGATTTTTCTAGTGCTAAAGTGCTTTGATTTGTATTTCTTGGATTAAGTTGTGTCATAAAAGTGTCATTTTTAAAGTCCATAAACCATTGCCAGGCTCATTCTGAGCAGTTCTGCACTCAAAGTATGTTGATTAGGCTGCCATCAAAAAGAAATCTTGTACTATGTTTACAACAGAAAAGTCCCACTGCTGCCTGCGGGGGGCACTTTAACCAAACATCATGATGTAAACCAACACAGTCCTAGTGATATGGTTTTCTTTCTATATACTTAAATATCAATACTGTGGTGCACACAGCAGTTTTATAAGCCACAATTATGCATGCTATGTTGTTAAGTAACTGTTAATTTTACTATCAATAGAATATGTTGTGTAAAAAGAAGTAGTAGTAGTGTAGTAGTAGTCACTGTGGTTATATGTGGTGCTTCTTTTGCCACTTGCCTGCCACTATCTTAAAACGATGGTACTTAAGATTTTGCTCTAGTAGTTAGTGTGTCCTCATCTTGCAGCTCTCTCTCTCTCTGGCCTGTTTATTTCAACCCAATTTGAACAAAAGCTCGATGCAGCATATTTCTTTCTCTCTACTCTGTGAGATGAGCATCTTCAGAGTAAATTAAAGAACCCGCAGGTGTCACTAGGCAAATTACGGCTTTAAATCACACTTTTTTTTTTGGGCTGAAATGCCCGGCTTGTGTTTTTCCTAAAGGTTTTTTCTTCCGTGGTCGTCCATTGCACTGACTTTGGCTGCGCTTCTTTGCAGGCACACAGTATGGGACTGGGGAATAAGTTCAAGGCGGTGAAGAAGGCCTACACTGAAGCCAACAAACTGCTCGGAGATCTCATTAAGGTACGACATCAAATACAACCGCACATGTCCCAAATGGGTCCAACAGAGGGCTCAAAGAGGCACTGCAAAACTCAATTCATCTCAGTTTCACAGAGGAGCTGGTGAGCTCGTGTCTTTTATTTTCATGAACTCAAATGGGTCACAATCAGATACTGTCATGACAATTATGTTTTATCTTATTGTGTGAATTAGAGGTCAACCGATATCGTTTTTTCTAAGGCTGATGCCGATGCCAACATGCTCGGCCGATATTTTTGACGGATATTTTTTGCTTTTCCAAATGTCTGGTCTATAATCCTGTAAAAACATAACTACAGTAACTGTATTTTATTACTTTAGGTGATTCAATCATAGTTTCTGTCCCAGCTTTGATTAGTTGCCGTTAGCATTAGCATGCTGTTAGCTGTGGCATTTTGTGTGGTGGTCCAAAACACAATTGCGGAGGTTAAAACTAACTGCGATTGAATTCTTCAGGTTCTGTGCTTCAAAATGTCATGCAGCATGTCCATATTGACCGAGGTTTAGTGAAACTAACTAACTTTCGTTAAAGTTATAGCAAACTAGTTTTCATTGCGATGTTTCTCTCGGTTTAAATCCCGGATTTTGCTCTCTTTCCAATGCAAAAAATGGGGGGTCGATCATTGGCGCTAGATCGGCCGATATTGTAAAATCCCCAAATATTGGCTTGATATATCGGACGACCTCTATTGTGAATTACTTTCTGGTTTATACATGTTACATTTTTCGACAGTTCAACAGGTTTTTAAGTGACTCTCTCTCCCAGTGCTTATTCCTAATTCTGTGACGCCTTTTAATTTGTTTTTGCAGGCGTTAATTGTAGAAAGGACTCCACTATCACAGTCCCCCCTAAATTTCATTAGCTCCCATTCATTTCCTTGTTTTTCTCTGGCTTTCATTATTTACTAAGAGATCCATCCCTCTTTCAGCGGGCCTCTCACTCACTCCAAATTACTCTGTCCCGCGGTTTGCATACGCTCTCCTTGTTAAACCACCATCTTGTTCCCTCCTTGCTATTTCATTCCACTGCCTCTGCTATCTTTCTCATTTTAGCTTGCAGTGTAGAGCTGTGGATTCCCTATTAGCCTGCTAGCTCCTCTATTTTGTTTTTCCACACTTTTTTGTTTTTTGCTTGGCCTCTCTAATTTTCCGAAGCCGCTTCCCTCCAGATGCTCCCTATCAATTCAATTAGGGCTTGGCGGGCTTCGCTGCACAAGCCAATGTTGCTCCAATGCGCCCATGGGTCCCACCTCTCCCCGTGTCCCGTTAACTGAACTATTCGATGCTTCTCACTCGATGGGGCGATGGTGCTACTGAATCTCTGCTAGGGGCGTCAAAATGGAGTCGTGTGGATCAGTTAAGGGAAATGACAAGATATTGCAAACTTTTTTTGGCGTTTTTTTTTGGCGGTGGCTCTGCGCATGTTGGATTTTGATTATACTTTAATTCAATTCGTTATCGTTTCATCTGCACTTTTTGTGGAGCTAGAAATCTGCTGGATTGGCAAGTTCTTAAAGTAATAGTTTGAGTTTGTAGGTTAAAACTAGTTTCAGGAAGAAAAGGGTCTCACTTTACTGTAGAGCACAGGAATACAAGTAATACAAGTTATTTAGTATGGTAACTATAGTGACAACAAGAGATTTGCATTTGCACATTAGCATGCTATAAGATAATATAGAGTGACAGGTGTGTGCCATTTCTATCATCACCATGTAATTACCACAATTACCACATCCTGTATCTGTGGTAATTGTGGTTGTGAGTGTAGTAATTGAGGTTTTGAATACCAGGCTTATTATACTATTACTGTACTGTCAGGTGCTTCAAAGGAAAGTTGTTATTGGCGTCTTAAGCAAGGTTTTTTTTAGTTTTTTATCAAGTGTAATAGTATTGCGAGATTGTGACTATAGCTAAACAAGGTGAGTACAAACTGTGTGAGTTAAGTGAATGAATGCATTCCAATATATATATCCTTTACGTTATAGAAAAAACGAGATTGCTTTACTTTCCCAAAGGAGATTCGTCTTTGACACACAGCACTGTTGTTCCTTTACAGGCCACTGTTATTTCCTCACAAAAAACCCTCCAGATTAAGATGTTGCACTAAGATAATGTTTTACAGATACAACCTTTTCCCCCTAAAATAATATAACTTTCATTCTGCTGATTGCCTGCACACTGCTCCGCTTGATTCCAAATTCTTTGTTTATTTGCTGTGCCTCTGTTGAAATCCAGAATGTTTCCGAAAGTAAAACAAAACAAGCCAAAATTGATTTAAACTGGCTTCAGAATGTTTCATAGATTTTTTTTTTTTGGCTGCACTTTGACTGGTTTTTGCCAGGTTTTTCAGAGAGTTAAGTCCCACTGTGCGGCCCGGCCATTATCCTCTGGTGTGGGGCAGAAAAGTCATTGTGTTACTGCACAACATTTAGGAAACAGTCACGATCAGCGCCAATATTGCAACAAGCACCTCTACACCTACGCGCAGTGATTTGAATACTGGGTTACAGGCTACATTTTTATCATTTATACGTATAAATTAGTTTAACCTTATGCATTCTTCAGGTTTACAAACTGCTTTTAGAGTTAGATTATGTGTGTATATTAAACGCCCACAGAAAGCAAAAGTGCTCTGAAGGTTTTTGTATAGACATAGTGGAGGCATTTTGACCCTGAAATGGATAGAAGTTTATTGAAGGTATGGATGTCATTTAGACCTGGACCTTCAATTGAGGTTGTGGATGAATTGCAGCCCTTGTTTGTATAAAAGCAACTTTGAATGTCCAGAAATACCTAGTGCAAAGCTGATTCTTCACTTGAACTTACTTAAAGTATTCAGACGGCATATGCGCCGCTTTTGAGTGTGTCATTATTTCAATGCTACAGCCGGGTTGACTTTCTATCCAGCCGCCTGACCCCCCGGTTGCTTATACCTTCAGCCCTACATGAGCCTGACGCACGAACCCTTGGACAGGTGCAAGAGCAGCGTCACGGGAAGTGAATAGCTACTATTATAAAAGCTCTGAAAAGAAAGTCCACTTGTGCACTGTAATTTAGCTGAAAGCCGACTTTATTTACTGGTGGCAGATATTAACTGGAGAAAGCTGTTCGTATGTGAATACAGTTAGAGAAAGAATACAGATATACTACATGCTAAACTGTTTCTTTGACCAAAGGAGAAACACTACACACTTCACAACAAACCAGTTTCCCTTACCTTAATTTGCAAAAGTAATTTCTTTACAGTTTAGTCGATCACTAAAATTAGCTTCTTCTTTATCCGGTAACTTACTGCCGCTGAATACCACTAATTATAATGAATTTCTTTGCAAGCCCATGCTACTTACTGTTCCTGGCTGACCTACTGACCAGCACATTGCACAGTATTGTTGCATGTACATCATTTTCTGCAAGATTCAATCTGCCAGTATCATCGGGATTCTTTCCCTCAGCCTCTTTTGAGATTTCTTTCGCTTATCTTGGCCTTAAATGCGTTATTGGTTTTCATGGCCGTGCTGAGTTTTTTCCATCAACAAGCTTGATTTGAAAGGAATTGGTGTTGATGCACGGCTCACTTCAGCGCTGAATTCTAAAAAATGAAGAGAGATGCTGAAGAAGCCGCGGTGCCCAGAGAAACCTTGGATAAGTAGACAAATAGAAAGAGTTGTTTCTCCAGCAGCTGAGTGGCCAAGGAACAAGGGACGCTATTGTGCTTCTTCCTTTTGTTGTGCACCTGCTAGATACCTCTCATCCTCCTGCTGTCGAGGAGCATCGCCCCCGGATACAAACCACCTCTAATATTTTGATACATCTGTGGGGGAGTGTTTGAGATCATGAAGAGGAATTTACTTGAGTAACTTGAATGGAACTGGAATAGTTTTATGGACAGTTGTATTTGTTGAGTATAGTAGCAGACTATACCTTTTAGATTGTTTCAAATGTTTATTGTTATGGTACAGTAAGACGTGAACATTTGGCCTGTAAAAGACATTTAAGGCCCAGTCCACACCTATTTAGATAATTTTGTAAACACAGATATTTGTCTGTGTTTGGGCCTTCTGGCCACACGCAGCCAGATAAATGATGTCATACTTTTGTAAACGCTGCATAAACGGAGAGGTGTGGACAGAAAATATGGATATCTTTTTCCCCAAGCTGCTCGTATCCATGGCAACATTATTAATTTGACCAATAAATGAGCCCATGGAGATGGAATAAGCTATGGTATGGAGAGATAGTTTTGTATACAGTTGTAGAAAAGTCTGCGTTTGTGGAGAGATCACTTAGTTTGAATAGGTAATGCCTTTAATAATTCATCATAATTTCACACCAGTGATTTTTAATTTTTTTCAAAAGGTACTAACAAAGGAAGAAAGAAAGTTTGATGGATGTCTTGGCAAACTCAAATCTGATAATTGCTGTAATGGAATTTAGTGTTTCGTACCTTATGCTCAAAGATAAATGATAAACATCACAAATGTCAAGCATTTGGTAGATTTGAAAAAGAAAACAAAAAAATATGCTCTTTAAACACATTTCACTTCACATTAAGGTGTTTGAGTTTGTTGTTTTTCCCACATTCTTTAACGTCTTTAGCTTTTGCTCCACCTGAAAGCTTGTTTACAGGTCTTTCTGACATCTAAAACTATATGATTTTGTTTTGATTTATATAATGTCTAACTACTGCTCTTCTTAGAACTCATTTTATTGTGAAAGTCATTTTTTTTGCCGGAGGACAAATTATCTGGAGCGCTGCCCACAGCCTCTGTTTTTAATAACGCAATCTCACAACTCACAGCACACAGCAAATGATGTGTGCGTTTCATTTTGTAGTAATTGAGGTGTTTGCAAAACTGTCCCCTAATTAAAAAGCTATAGCAGAATGGAAAACAGTATTTCTAGTGCCACACTCCATTACCAGCATTGATCAATTTTGATTAAACAAGTTGCATTGAGTGGGGCATATCAAGTTCTGGCAACATAAAACCCCAATGGTAATTTTAACCCTTTAAATGCTTTTCTGTAATATGTTTATTCTCTTTATTCTCTGTTCAGTTCTTCCTCCACAACACTATAGCATATTAAGACTCAATGTATCTTCTCTCACTCAAACTAACTTCTTGTCCTCTTTTGCTGCACCCAGAAGTCTTTTTCTTCGGAAATGAGAAAAGGACTCCCTTTGTCTCCCATTCTCATCACAGATTGTCCACCCCTATAAGAACAAATCAAAAGTAGATATTTTGCTATTGAGACTCCACGAAAAAAAGCTAGAACTTTACCACCACTTGCTGCTGGATTGCCTAGGGGTTAGATTGCAGCACGCATGCCAGGCACTTTGCCAGCCTCAGCAAAGTGCTTCCGACAATATGCTGAATTTCCACTCCTCGATTTCACACTGCTCACTATCATGTCAATTAAAACCTCTACCCGGAGAGAAAGTCTATAAAAGGGAAAATCCTTTATTGCGAGATACGACCAGCAGCATAACAGAACAGTACGACCTGAATGTTTGGCTTTGTTACACCGCTTGCTCCTTCGTGTTTTCCCACCTCACACTCACACTGGTGATATATCCAGGTACTGCGCTCACGTTGCCTACGGGGCCGCACATGTCTCTGCTCTGCTCTGCCTCTAGTGCACTTCATTGCATCTGTCCATTGCTGCCATCATTATGTGTAAGCTCTGTGTCTATGCCTCTGCCTCCCATTTCCTAACTCTGTTCCCCCCGCTGTTCTGAAGTCTATACTGCTCCCCGCTTGACTCCCGCGCCGAATTCATGTAGCGCCGGGAATATTGGGAAATAGTTTTGAAAAATGCATGAGGAACACCTGCTCCAGTTCAAACCACAATTTGCGAAGTGGGGCAAGCATTTAGACAGTTTTGGTTTTGACATAGTAATCCTCAGTATGGTGCAGTAGAAGATATAAATGTGTTATTCATTTGCACATTATTGTACAATCCAGTCTGTTTCTTGTGCCAACCCCAAATCCATGTAAATAATAAACGACATTGCAAGAGGAAGGACCTCTATTGTAAATTTATAGCAGTACTAAGTATATTTTTTACCTTCATTAACCCTTTTCGTAGTCCCTAATGCAAGTGTTAATGGGATGATTGGGGGTCTTTCATCTCCCTTGGTGTCTCTGGCCAGAAAACCACACTTGCAACTTTCCTGCCTACGGGCCCGAGCCACCAATACACACTATTGGAATCACAAAGAAGAAGCTAACAAGCTAACGGGCAAAGCTAACTTCGTGCTAGCGCCACTTAAACAGTATTTACAGCCAGGTTTGAGTGAAAAAATGATCTCCATTGTGTAATTGGATGTACAATATCCCTCTCTTCCTTTGTCTTTTCTGTCAGCGTAGTATTTACTCTCACGGACAATTAATGAGTAAAAAAACGCAACATGCTACGACACCTGCAGTGGTGCTTATGGCCTCTAGGGGCATGAGTTACTAAGTACTGCTTTAAGCTCTGGACAGTTAAATGTGAAAGCATGTGAAAAATGGGTTGAAATACTGCATTTCACATTTTCTGAGCTTTGATGCAAACTCATGATACCCTGCATATGTGCTGCAAACTGAACCTCTAGGGTGTCATGCAACACAAAAGACACATGATTTGTATGTGCTGTAGAATAGATCAGTTTATTCAGTTTTGCCTGACTTTTTCCAAAACATGTTAACAAATATTACTTAGTGTCGATTGCAAACCTTGTGGCTCCTGTTTTATTATACATTTGCTAATCCACCAACTCACGAAAATGTTAGTAAATTCATACTTTAGCTGATTCTCCTCCTATTGTGTTCTATTCCATGGTCTCTTTTCACCTATAAAAACAATTCAGATTCTTAATGCTCATCTATATCAGCAAAGCATGTTCACCTTACCTACTGCCTTAGTTAATAATACCTTGGGGTTATCATGTGAGGGTATACATTAAACCTGACTTGATTGTAAACACCGTTAAAACTATAGTAATTAGCTCCACCCACTGATTACCCAAACCGAACCGCCGCCTAAACAATGCTTTGGTGGAGGCGCATATGAGTCAGTGCGGCCTGTTTGCAGCACTCAGCATCCATCCAAACAGCACTTCAAATGGCTCTTCTTTCTCTTTTTTTCGCATCGTGTCTGGCCTCTGCTGACAGCCGCTATCCCTCACTCCACTCATATACTCACTCGCTCTCTGTGTGTTGTCTACTCTGCACCATGTAATCCGCGGCCCATTAGGGGACTCCAGGTCCTGGGCTATAGCGTCGCATTTCAAAACAAATATATCTGCCACAAAGACACATTGACTGTCCCCGCGTAGCGCCCTCCCTGTAGACGCGGCGCTTACCCACGCATTAGCCGCAGTGAAAGGAGATGGACAGAAGGCGGAGGAAGCATGCAAAGTGGTAAGAATAGACCAAGTGTGGGAGCGTGGGCCCAGGGAGCGAGAGCACGAGCGAACATGAGAGGCTGCGGTATGAGGTTAAAATGGGGCTTTTAAGTGTCGCGGAGGAACAGGGGGGGTGGGGAGAAAGATGGCCGCCCGCTGTGAGGGAATGATAACAGGAGGAAGACATTCAGCTACATTTATGCAGCTGCGACATATCAAAGTATAGGAAAATAACATGTACAGTCTTTGTGTCCTCGAAAAACAGCTCCCAAGTGCTTTCAGATACAGTGAGCCTTCAGAATGTGCACTGTCCTCGTGTGACTGCATATCATTGAACAAACTGTTTTCAGCTGTTGTGATTGACTCGGAGGCTGGAAAATACTAACCTGGCTAACACCAGGCTGCTGTGTGCGCTCGAATTATTTCGAACTGCACAACAGCCTGGGGACCATGGCCAAATCTCCGGTGGATTTGGGAACCAATCACAGAGCGAGGAGGGACGGCAAGACGATGACGCGCTATTCGATATATGGAAGCTTGTAGTTTATTTACGGATAATTTAAAAAAAAGTTTATTTACGGATCCAACGTGACAGCAGCAGACACGATGGTATTTTTTGATCAAGCTTTAGACCTTGTTCTAAATAATTTAGCTCAAAAGTTTACAGCGGGTACGTCATACGTCATCTCATACGATGATATGATTGGCTGGGGCTACGTGCAGACGCATGAGACTTTTTTTTTTTTTTTTTCGTATCGCCCAATAAACGACTATGGACGATCGTAAACCACACCTCTCCTACGAGAAAATGAATTGGTGGTCCCCAGACTAAATATCACTTGTGATTTTAGTCTGGTGTTAGCCAGGCTAGGAAAATACTACAATTTATGTGAATGAGGCAGCTCAAAAATGCACATCCAGTTACTGGGTACAAAAGTGTGGATGCAGGACAATATTGAGGACTTTTCACTAACTCTGTAGATTGAATGAACACTCTGAGACAAGAGAGTATGGTTTTATTGGTGGAAAAAAGTTTAATTGTCAACATTTCCATTTCTGTCCACACTTTTTATTAATATAAGTCCCTGGACACATTGCCATAATTTACTCTTGTCAATTAGGGCTGCTCGAAATGAGAAAAAACAACGGTTTCAACAGTATCTTCCATTAGATTTAAACAAAAATCATTGGCAATTTGTTTTATTTTTTCGTTAAATTGTACCAAAACAAGACAAGAAACCCCTAAACAATTACATTATAATGGAACAAAAGTAGAATAATTATGACTACAAATGAACTGAGTGTAACTTTGTTGTTTAAGTTTGTGTTAAGAAAAATGGATGGACGAACTGTGTGATTTAGCGTTAAACTGCGGCCGCGATATTGCGACAGACTTATTTGGCGATGTACAGTATGTTGCAGTCGTACTTTCAAGTGTCACGCTTTGACTATAGCATAAAACACCTCATAAAATGCTCTTTCCGCTGTTCCCCATTCCCCATGCATCGCATTAGCAACACTTAAATGTGTTCTTTTACACCGACCACATTTAGTCTCACATCCCACCTCACATTTAGCTCATTTTGACTCCTACTCTTGCAGCGTGCATTCAGAAAAATATAACTCTTCAAAATGCTCCGGCGCCGCACAGGGAAAGTTGGCAGCAGCGAGTGAGAATAATTGAGGGTGTATCTGTTATAGAGCCAGATGTTTCCCTGAGGAAGCAGTAAGGAGCACACGGGAGCTAAAAATACCAGCGAAAGGTCAGTGTGGAAGGCTGGGAGGTGAGCGAGCAGAAGAAGACAGCCGCTAAATTAAGACGTCTGAGCGTGGATTGGGTTGGATCACTGCTGTTTCATGGTTTGCAAGGTTTGAGGGAGAAGAAAGACTTCAATTGCCTTTGTTAAGCAGCTATATTGATTAGTATCACGTCAAATTGTAGATATTATCAAAGATGTGCACCCTTCACTTCATTTTAACCTCTTACCCCCCACTGGGTTTGAGCACCCAAATGATCCTGGGGGCTCCGTTGTCGGGGGCTTCGTGCCCCTGGTAGGGTCTCCCAGGGAAAACAGGTCCTCGGTGACGGGTCAGACAAAGAGTTCATAAGCCCCTTCTGAGAGACCAACAGGCCAGTTTAAACGTGAGGTTGGCCTTCTGTGAACCCACCACCTGCAGGAGGAGCCATAGGGGCTGGTGCAATGTGAATTACGACTCGGTAACGGACAGATGGATGGATGGATGGATGGATGGATGGACCCCCCCAATTTAACCAAGCGCATGTTCTCCAGTTCGGCTTTATCCAAATCTAAAAGCTTCTCAACTAGAGAGCTTGGCCAGTGTAACGCCTAGTATGAAAGCAAAGATCTGTAAAACTGATCGTAACTTTTTTGTCATGTTGTCGCCATGTTGTTTTTATCAAGTTTTTTTGTGTGTTTTTGTCGCTGTTTAACTGTGTTATACCGGTGCTTGTCATATAATTAGAATATCATTTACTTCTGTTATTCAACTTAAAGGGACTCTACAGAGTTTAAAAACGTAAAAATTAAATATTTTCCTCCCCCTACATCTTCCAGCAATGTCTAAATGTGTAGAATGAGCCTAGACCTGTTCACTAATTTAGAAGCTGCAGACCTGAGGTGGCAGTAGTGAGTATAAAAATTACCAACTTGCATCTAGTCAACTCATTACATGCAAAGTGAGATTTTGATTATTGTGGCTCACAGCTTGTAAAAATTTTTTTTTTTAAAAATCTCAGAAAAAAAGAATATTTTAAAAATGGGCTCTAAGCCATAATCATAATCATAAAACAAACAAAGGCTTGACATAAGTCACTTTGCGTTAGTTTCACATTTTTAGTTGAATAACAGAAGTAAATGGACCTTTTCATGATATTCTAATTATATGATGAGCACCTGTAGTTGCCTCTTGTCGCTAAGCCACACTAGAGAAAATGTGCTCGGTTCAGGTGGGGGTTAAGAGGTTACTTCCAAACTACAGAACCCTCAGCAATTTGGACTAATCATCAAAATAACAACAAATTCCATCACTCAAACTTGACTCTTCTGTTCTGTTGCTGTGTTGTGACATCATCAGCATACCCTCTGTATACTTGTCTTGATTGAGACACACAAACTATATCTATTCAATGACCACAAAGTCCTTAAAATTAAATAATTATAATTATTATTATTATAAAATCTAAAAGTATAAAAGGTCCATCTTTTTTCCCCTCACATTTCAATCTAGGGAAGCCACATGTTTTCCATTTACGGACTTTTGCCCTTTCAAAATCATAACCTCATTTTGAATTGTTTATTATTACCAACTATATCCCAGTTTTCCATCACTTCAGACCCATGGATTGGTGCAAAGGCGTCTCTAATTTCGCTCAGATTTTCTCTCCGGTTGGGTTCAGGATTGAGACATTGTGAACTGGTAACTGTAACTGACATTATCAGATAGACCCGAATCTGTGGAAATCACTTCTCTATCCCAGTGCGATCGCAGTTCACCATTTACCACAGCAGCCCCAGACTCCAAACCTTTGCTAATACAATCTTCCCTCCCCTGGCGCGTGATGGGGTTTGAAGCTGAGCAATTCATCGAAACGTGATACTCCTTCACTGTGATTCTGGGATTTTTTGAATGCATGAGATTTCTGTTTAAAGTAAAGGTTCAATTCACATTTGATTTAAATACGACCTGCTAAACTAATACAATAATCACTGGTAGTTTTCAGCGGGACGTTGTATTAAATTGCAATTAATCTTGTTGCTGTAGTTGGTCCAGGCGAAAACGTGATTTACGACACGACGGTCCGGAGTCAAGCACCGTCTTTGAGGAGAGTTGTTAGGAGAGGAGCTAGGGGGCAATTCATGAAGATGGATAATGGAAGAAACGGGCACAATCCTTAACGGCGGAGGGAGAAATGAGGAAAAAGTGGGCTCTAGAGACTACGGAGACGAAGTTGGGGGAACAGAGGTGACATAGAACATCGCTGCACAGTCGTATCGGCGCCCTTTGGTTTTAGTTTGAAGTCTTTGTTCAAAATCTACACCACGTTAATGGCTTCCCTGGGGATTTGAGGTCCCCATTTGAATCCAAGTATCTCTGTAAACACTAGTTATTTCAAGGTTATGTTGTACTATTAGATAAACTGATCAAAGGAAAGTGTGGATGATTAGAGCGCTGTAAACCCATGAAACTGTTGTGGTTTTGACTGATGCTGACCGATAGTTTGTTGGAAATTGCTTGTTTGCATCAATTTTTAACCCATTGTAATTGTTTATTTTACTGATTTTTATGTATATGTGTAAGAATGTGACATTCTTCTTCAGCTACGTGAACTGATATTGTTGAGGGGGGCTCGCTGGACTTTGGTAACAGCTGATATAGATCATTTTTAAGTGACACGTTGCCATGGCAGGTGAGGCGTCCATTGCTTCCATGCTCCAGTCCTTAGAGACCATGTGCACTGGCTGGATGGAGCTTGTTTAAGAACAAAAATGTTCCCAGGAGCGGCCCTATCCACCGCTGGGCCGGCGTCCCCAGGGTGCACCCCGTTCCCACTGCTCGCTCTAACACATGTGAGTGCTTTTCTTCATGGGATAATTCGACATCCACTAAACTAGGTGTCAGCTTCTTGGTACGAGGAGTCTACTGGGAGCGTCAGTTTGATCTGTATTTGTTCACAAGTCTTCGCACTCGTCGGCTTTTCCGGCTCCATCTGATATCAGCCGGTGCGCGCTAATTGGCACGGAAATAGACGCTTAGTGAAGTGCCCGGCCCACACTCCCGTTCTGCGCACCACTATTCTGTCAGCGTGTAACTTTACAGATCTTAACAACACAGTAGACTGTTACCAACACTGCGGCCTAAAGAGTATAGTGTGATCCTACTTGAAAAAGGTGCCAAAAAACACATTTCATTGAATTTTATTCTATAACCTGTAAAATGTTTGACTCTTTGGTGCTAGGACAAAGGCAGAGGGAGAATAATGGGTATCTGTTTTTCAAAAAGATATCGTTAAAGCAGAACTAAGTAACTCGTGCCCTTAGAGGCCATAAGCGCCACTGCAGGTGTCGTAGCATGTTGCGTTTTTTTACTCACTAGTTGTCCGTGAGAGAAAATACTACACTGACAGTAAAGACACAGGGAGGGAGGGATATTGTACATCCAATTACACAATGAAGATATTTTTTTTCACTCAAACTTGGCTGTAAATATTGTTTAAGTGGTGCTAGCCCGCGGTTAGCTTCTTCTTTGTGATTCCGTTAGTGTGTATTGGTGCAAGTGTGGTTTTCTGGACAGAGACACCAGCGGGAGATAAAAGACCCCAATCATATCATTAACACATGTATTACCCCCAGAGGGACTACGAAAAGGATTTATTTAGGTAAACAAGTTACTTAGTTCTGCTTTAAGGGTAATGTGTGTAGGATGTGCTCTTTGTGATTTAAGAAAAATCACTGCAACTGAGCTTGGATCACCAAGCAAATTAGGACACAAGCACAGGCTTTAGTCAGTGTATGTGAACCTGCTTATCTGCAATTGAAAGCTAAGAACCTTCAGTCAATGAGCTACTGAACTACTAGGACAGGTTTGAGAGAGTTTCTAAACTGGTTTTAGCCAAAGGAGCTGGCAACCGCTGGACAATTGTCTCGGGAACCTCATACCTGTTCACACTGATAGGTCATGAAATATTTACAAAATCTGTCATTGGTTATTACTTCAATCGTGCTCGTTTGTTTTTCCTTTTTTGTTGCTGTTTACTTTGATTTACAAACTTGTATTTCTTCCACTTCCCACCGCCTTTGTTTAAAGTCCACCTCCAGATGAATACACTCTGACACTTCTTTTTCTAACAGAAGAACAATGTGTACCATTGATTTTCAGGTCTATGTCACAAATGACCTCACTTATCACTATTATGTAAATCAGGAGTGCTATTACCTTAATGCTGGCGTAGTAAATAATGAAACAAAGAATACATGTGATTTTAATGAATCTCTCTCCCTCTCCCTTTTATGGAGGTTGTCACAAAAGGGCGGCACAGTTTGGTTCAGAGCTGCCAAAGCCGTGATTAAAGATGGTGCGCAGATGTAAACAGCTTTTCATTTCTCATTCTGAGCTCCAGCCTCCTGTTTTTTGTGGTCAGTCGAAGATTAATGCGGAGAGACACGGCGTTCATTAGGAAAACCACACTGTCACCACTTTTCCCTCTTTTGGTGGAATTATAGTGGATAGTTGCGTTTCCACCTGCTCTGGGCACAGCAGGGAAGTACTGACAGACTGCATTGTTTCGATTGACAACAGCAGGGAGAGAAAAAAAAAGGGTTTGCACATAAAGCTAGATTATAAACGAGTTTGAAATACTGCAACATTTGTGAGATTTTTCCAGAAAGTTCATGTGACACGAGATCTTCGACCAGCAGTACGAACACTATTATATTATATTGCAGTAATACGAATACATTATTGTTATTTGACCTATATTTGACCAGCAAATTAGTAGTAAATGTGTACGCAGACACAGGGGGAACATGTACATTCCACACAGAAAGGACTGTAACACAATCACCTCGCCATCACCAAGATCTTATGTTTTTCTCTGCGCTAAAAGTCACTTAAAGGGATATTTCAGGATTTTTGACACAGGGCCTCATTTCCTAGTTATCCAGAGTGTAGTTGATTTCTGGAGATATATATATTTTTACTAATTACCATAGACATGCACTAGCCTAGCACTAGCTTAGCACCACTACTACACACACTGGATAACTAGGAAATTACGCCTGGCTGAAATATCCCTTTAACAATTTGATGCACTATTCCTTTGCCTTCCACACTCAGTATCAACCTTGGTACGGTGGTACAGCAGTTAGGGCTCGGGTTTCACAGTTAGAAAGTTTCGGGTTCGATCCCTGGCGGAGGGGACCTTTTTGTGACAAGTGCAATACAAGTGTATGCCATTATTATTTGCTTCAGCCCTCTCGACCACCACCGCCTCTTATAAGCACACCATATTCTTTCATGCAATAGAACAGGGAGTCCCAACCTTTATTGGCTGGGACCCCAAACATTGACTCATATACAACTTGGAACCCCCATTACAAAGTTATTCCTTCTTTTGCTACTTTAGGGCAGAAAATACATTTTAATCAAGTTAAGATGGATTTAAACTGTTTGAGCCACAGCCGCCACATGTTACCATATCCTCAAGGAACGTCTCTTATATCATTTAATTTAACATGTTTTGCAGTGTTATCTAACAGTAGAGAATAGTCATTTAGTTGCCTTGTGTACGAATACTAATTTGTGTGACTCTAACTAATCAGGATAAAATTATATCTTCATTCGTTTTTCAAAGGCTTTATTACATGTCTCAAAATGGACATTAGTTAAAAAAAAAATCAATCTTTTGCCTGGGGCTCCTGTACAATAGGGAAAGCCATTTATTAGAGATGCAAAGAGGCAGCTCTGTGGATCCTAAGCCTTCTGAGCCGGCTCATCTGTGTGCATAGGATTTTTGCTTTCCCGCTGCGTCTGTGATGAAATACAAACATTACGCCAAAGCTAACATAGCAACATGCCACGCTGCTGATAACAGCTCTTCTCTATTTTCTGTCTTAGGTGACTCCATCCTCCAAGATCGTGGGTGACCTGGCTCAGTTCATGGTGCAGAACGACCTGAGCAGGGCAGAGGTGGAGGAGAGGGCGGATGAGCTGTCGTTCCCGCTGTCTGTGGTGGAATTCCTGCAGGGAGCCATCGGGATTCCACATGGAGGATTCCCAGAGCCGTTCAGATCCAAGGTACTCTTCCACACCGGCTGTTAAGGGGAGAGGGAAAGGAGCTCACCAGACCATTAGCAGTGGGTGAGAGTGAGTGATTTACCTACTGTATATTCTGCCAAATTTTAGGAAATACATTTGTAGTGAAGTATTTGGTATAGAGGCAAGTATTTGTGAGTAAAAGAGATTCACTGGCTGCATTGTAACTATTTTTTACTTTCCGCAAACTCACACTGATGCACTGTTAGGCTGCTTGTTATTAGAGCTCCACTTTGCCCCCTGAAAGTTTTGAAACAAGCTTTTTGTAACTCATCCCCGCCGGGAATCGGATGTTAGGAATGCGACTGGAAAGTGACAAACTCGCCCTGTCTCACTTTGAAAACAGGAAAAATCGGGGACAGGGCCTTAAAGGAGACCATGCAATAATCTGGGAAGTAAAACATGCATAAACATCCACAGTTGTCAGAGTAGGCAATAGTTTAGAATACAATGTTAATACAATAGGTGAAAACTGGCAAAACTATATTTTGAATAAAAGTTAATATATAGGCAACTACTGTGTAATTGCATATGGGACTGAAGAAGAGTTGTCCTGAGTGTACCTTAAGCCCACAGTTCACAGCCCGGCATGACTCCTGTTGTGGAGAAGCAGAAGAAAGAGCATAAATAATAATATGGAAATGTGCAAAAAAAAGAAAAGCATTCTGTTCGTTTTCCCAGTCGAACTTCAAAGCTATATTTTAAACTATCCACACAGGTAATAAAAAGTGTCTGATTCATGTAAATGTATTCAGAGTTTCCACGCAGCACATTCTAAAGGGCAGAAGGGAAATAGTGCGTGTTCTGCACATAGATCTCTCTCGTCTTTTAAACCCCCCCCCAAAACAGAGAAACATTTTATTTTTCACATTGGAGTCTGCACATAGGAATGGAGACATGGCAACACATTATGACCACCTGCCTCCTTTTGTCTGACCACTGCAGACCGGGATGGCCCCACAAGAGTTCTCAAACAGTGAGGAAATTATTTCAACTTATAATGCCGGTCACTAACTTGAACCCATCAGTGGTCATTTAGTTATGGCTGACTTGCTCATGTATTAGTTGTTGCATAAAAACAAAGCAGATAGTAGCTGATCTAAAAAGTGGTCACATGACTGCTCCACCGGCCCTCATCGTGGTCTGAGTCGACCGTTTCCGCTGATTACATCACCCGACATCAGACAACCACGGACGGCCTGAATTTTTAAAGTTAGGATTTAATTAATGTGGCATGTTTTGCAAGAATCTCTGAGCTAATCTTTTGAACACCTTTAGGTGAGTTCAGGAAGTGTTTTATCTACTTATTTTGAAGTATTTATATATATTTATACTATGTTATTATGAAGTTTGAGACTGAAAAGGTTAAAAGAATGATGCTGTGCTTTTTCTGAATCATCATGGGCAAAGAATGGAATTTTCAACAAGGCTGACTTTTCTGAAGGTTACAAAGTGGCAGAACTACGTTTCAGGCTGCAAACCCCCCCAAATGACTCAACAAACAAAGGACCCCCTTCTGTAAAATGAAATTAGCATTTATAATTATGTTAACCTCGTAACCCCTGCCTTAACAGAGTGCGTTTTCTCCAGGTTGGCTTTACCCAAATCTAAAAGCATCTCTTTTTATTGCCCTTATGTGGCGTTTTTGTTACTTTTTTGTTTTGTTTTTCGTCAATTTCGTTTGGTCACTTTATTGTTCCCCTTTTGTGTCTTTTTTGTTGCATTTTATCACATTTTTGTTACTTTTTTACCAATCTTTTGTTGCGTTTTCATCCTCCTTTTCGTCTCGCTTTTGTTGCTCTTTTGACGCTATTTTCAAGAAGCTTTTAGATTTGGGTAAAGCCAAACTGGAGGAAATGCACTCTGTTAAAGTTGGGGTTAAAGGTTAATTTGGAGTCTTTATTTTGATAGATTTGATTCAGCTTAATTTCACTAAAATATGTTTTTTTCAATCAAGTTAAATGTCAGAAATGTTGTTACCCCCACTTCAGTGTCCCGCGACCCCCACTTTGGGAGCTACTTCTTTTTTCACTTTTCCAAAACATTTTAGATTTAACATATTGAGAACAAAGTATCAGAGTGCTACATAAATAGAAACAATTCAAAGAGATCTGAAAACTTTAAGAACTGACAATGTGACAATGAGTCTTGTTTAGTTTTTTGTCTCTAGTGCAAATACAGACAAGGAAAAGTCAGAACTTTTCCTTGTCCTCCCTCCTTCCTTCATCTCCTCGTCTTCTTGTCTCCTCGTCTCCTCGTCTCCTCGCAGTGATGTTCAGCCTGTCTGGATTATATGACCAGTTGTTTGTCATTTTTGGCATCGCCGTCCCCACTGTCCTGGCCCTGGCAATCTGAGTGATTCTTTTTGTTCTGACGTACACAATGCCAGCCTTGTCTCCGCGCGACCGCTCTATTAGAGAGACTGTGCGGCACCACTTTGTTCTCGACACTATAGTGATCTTATCTCTGTACGTACATGTGCAGTTAACTAAAAGACACTCCTGCTGATTGTTGCACATCCAAATTTAATGAGCAGTGTGACAGAAGCGTGGCGCTCTTCAGATGCAGCCAGCGGTTTGCCCTGCAGCCAAAAGTCCCTCTATTTCTCAGGGACCAACATACAAACTGCGCTCAACCGGAACAATGACACATCCACAGACGCCAGCAGAGGTTTGCAAAGAATAGGCTTGTTTCTTTTTCCCCGTCATATTCACACACTTCAGCTGGGTTTACAATCGTTCTACATTTAAAATATATTTGTTTGGGTCTTGTCTGCAACAAATACCAAGGAAATACAAAGTGGAGCGCTTTTAGCAGTAGAAGAAGAAACAACCAAATCCAACAGGAATTTATCAAAACTGTAATAAGCTCCAAAGATTTTATTTTTAAGAATGTCCCATTCAATATAAAAAAATTTTAGTAGCAAGAACAAGAAAGTCTCGAGTTCGATTCCCCGAAAGCATGCAGAATCCACTTGGTTGTACATGAGATTTCACTTCACAGCTTTTCTAAACACTTTCTATTAGTGTTAAAGTTAACCTGCGGTGATAGGTAGTGCCAGCTTACACTTAAACTGCACCTTAAAGATACGCCTATGGATTTTTGCATGCATGGCAGCTGTAATGTTTCTTTAATGAGGCTCTGGTGCTATTAATTAGTTATTAAGAAGCTCCAGCAGCCTCTGTCACACAGACACATGCAGTGCCCTCACATCTGTGAAAGGTCTGATTGATGTGTTTCCCCATGGCTTAGTCTGATTCATGTGTTGAGCTCGCACATACCATACATGCAGGAAGGGAAACTACTATTCCCTAATCGCATTAATACGCCTGCTTTATACAATCGTTTTTTATCCTACTTTGATCTGATCCATTTCTGATTGTTACTGATCAGGTGATGTCTTAATGTACGTATGAGATGAAATAGTACGGTGATATGTGACACTTATGAAATAAATAAATGTACTGCTCACTTTTTGCGTGCTGAGAAACTGAAAGCCTTCAAATGTTGAGCACTTTGAGTTTTCAGTTCATGCCACTAACCATCAATAACTATGAAAAACATAATACATAACCAAGACAGTAAATCCAACCACAAGCCTGGGTATTTGTAGTCTACCATCAGCTTTATCAATGCCAACGCAAAAAGTATAATGCAAATTTACTTTTCAACACCTAATACTCAACTCTTTAGCTCTAATCAGAATAATGTGGAGTTGTATTTCCTTGCTTTTGCACAAAGAGATGAGCCATAAAAAGTACTGAATAGACTAAATGGAGGGTAATGAGAAAAATCTGTGTAAGATAATTAATATCCGACGCCATGTCTTCTGCAGCTCCGTGTAAGAACGTGAGGCTCGCTGTGGCACAAAGGCAGCGGTTGACTGATCGAACACAGCACAAATAACCTTGAAGGAACAGTGCGTCTCGACTCCGTTTGTTAATCCAGGCGCCGTCACTATCTGTCTGTGTTTCTCACTTAAACAACCCCAGCGTCGCCGCGCAAGCATCTCACAGGACGCCATGTTAATGAGCCTGTCCCCGCCTCACATACTGATGAAGGCTATCTCCAGTGTTAGCACAGTTAGCACTACAGTGACTAATGCCAAAGCACCAGCACGTACACATTACAGAGCAGGAAGATCATCGAAGCCCAGAACGACCCTCGTGTGCTCTGAAAGATCTACATTATTGATGAAAAAGGTCGTAAAAGGCAGATAAAGTGGTTACAGTTAATGGTAGCGCTTTACAGTAACTCTGCCTCCAGGCTTTCTCATTGTCTCATTTGAAGTTATTAATAGATAGACCATAGAGGACACGTCATTAATATGTGATTAGCTCTGCTCACGTTCATTCTACAGATACTTTATTTCACTGTCCTCTAAAGTAATCTATGAACTACCACTCCAGTATCACACATTTAATTTAAACACAACTATCAAATGCAATATTCTGCTGAAGAAGAAACATAATCGGGTAGACTGAATGAACTTTGGGGATCTTCATGATAGATAGATAGATAGATAGATAGATAGATAGATAGATAGATAGATAGATAGATAGATAGATAGATAGATAGATAGATAGATAGATAGATAGATAGATAGATAGATAGATAGACAGACAGACAGACAGACAGACAGACAGACAGACAGACAGATTCCTTCCTTCCTTCCTTCCTTCCTTCCTTCCTTCCTTCCTTCCTTCCTTCCTTCCTTCCTTCCTTCCTTCCTTCCTTCCTTCCTTCCTTCCTTCCTTCCTTCCTTCCTTCCTTCCTTCCTTCCTTCCTTCCTTCCTTCCAGGTCTTTTCCAAGTTTTAATGCATGGACTGTATTGTCAATTGCCAGCCCAGTATTACTCTGTATCACTGTTATCACCCATATCTCTCATGATGAGAAGTGTAGAGTTTGAAAGGTTTCTGTCATTCTTTGTTTTATGACTGTGAGAGACAGTTATCTGAAACCTAAGCGCACGTTGTTGATGTAAACAGTGTGGTTGCTGTACTAATGGCATAGATTAGCTGAGGTTGTGATGCTTTTAGCTTTACATCGTGCTGACATAAACACAAAGAATGGGACCATAAAAGGTTTTTCAATTAACCCAGTACGCTCACATCCTCTTTTGAAACCACATATACTTCAATCGGCAAGCTCTACACAATTACCTCTCCATTCTTTACCTGAGCTCAAAGAAATATCTATCCTATTATGTTGACAGTGTTTCGTCAGCAGGATAAATTCTGTGTGCGTCGACAGGCCGTATGCAGCGGGAGACAAGTGCAGGGGCAGGGAAAGTGTCGTATCATGAGGCGGAGGCAACAGCAGCCTCAGATTTGTGCTTTGTTCAGGCCTGCTCCGCGAGTCTGCAGAGAACAAAGGTGTGTGACAACAAGCACCGCACCGAGCTGTGATGGGCCTTCACCCCTGCAGAGGGAGAGAGGGGGGCCCGAACCAAGTCAAAAGATAGTAAAAAAGGAAGTTGCAGACTTGTAATACAGTATTTCCAAGAAGGGTTTTTTATTGTGAATAGAATGAATTACTGTAGTGATGGCTTATCAAATACAGTTCTTAATTATCTGTGGATACTTTCAGCTTAAGGAGCCCAGAGGAAAGAACATTTCCAAAGAGATAAGGGTTTGTCTGCGCTGACTTTGAAAGAGTTTGGCTTGACTGGGATCTGCCATACACTATTTCATGTGCACAAACTTCAAAAGCTCTGTCAGGGTTTTGCATATTGGAAAATGCAACCCTCGTTCTTCTTACATTCTTATTTCAATAGTGCATTAATGCAAAGGTAATGTTTAACAAGTACTGTTTCTCAATCAATGGACTGGGACAAATAAAGAAAAAAAAGTTTTCATGAGTCAATATGTAAAGCTCAAAAACATGGTATTCAGAGCTACTATCAACATACCAGGGTTCATTACCAGATAAAAGTGCAATGGTACATCCAGGTTAAACAGTCACATAAATATTAATGATCGAATAACACTCTCATTTCCATATAAAACGTGAATCTATTCTGTTGTTGATCGCTCTGTGGTTGTTTCTTCAATCTCAGGTGCTGAAGTCCATGCCCCGTATCGAGGGCCGTCCCGGGGCGTCTCTGCCTCCCATGGACTTCAAAGCTCTGGAGGAGGGGCTCAGGGCGGCACACGGAGATGAAATCACACCTGAGGACGTCATGTCCGCCGCCATGTACCCGAAGGTCTTCCAGGAGTACAAGGAGTTCACTTGTGAGTTTGTTTTGAGCATTTGTTGTACTCGAGCGGTCGTCTCCAACCATTTTTCTCTATTAGCTACTTTTATAAGAGAAATAAAGGCACTGTGGGACTTTGGCGAGTATTGTGTTCAAAATATGCATAATCTCAATCACTGGGTCAGGAAAATAAAATGCATCTGTAAATTAGACTCATGAAGCTCATGTTGAACTGCTGAAATCCTTTGGGAGCTCCTCAGGATTGGGGACCCCTGCACAAACATTTTCCAAGTTAAAAGTGATATCTGTATCTCTCTGTGCAGCTGTCTTCGGCCCCGTGGACTGCCTCAACACCAGACTCTTCCTGGATGGACCCAAAATCGCAGAGGAGTTTGAGGTATGTAACATTATAAAGAAAAGCAGAGAAATGTGAAGTGTACATGTTCATTTTCTTCAGTACAAAAGGAGAAAGCTGAACATTATATTACCATATAACAGAAGCAGTAGCAAAAGGTTGATCCATTGCAGTGACCTTACTTGAGTTGGTCTTTCTTCAAAGTCACCGTCATTAACGAATCGTCTTACTAACCAGCAAATTGAACCACTAAACGAATCACCAAACATCCCTAATCCCGTTACTGTTAATGGCTTTGGTTGGTGCTTGTGTTTCGGAGGGGACATTGTGACTTGAGTGGCTGTCGATGTGGCTCTTTGATGTGGCCGGCTGCTGCAGTGAAGTGCTGATAACGCAGCGGGGAGGCTGCAGATATTAACTGTGTATCAGGAGAAGCCCAAACCGCATTCCTGATCCCTGCGGACACAAGATTGGCCTTCCCCGAGCTTAATTTCGCCCTGTGATGTTTTACACTGGCAAAAGTCACCAACGGCTCCTCTCCAAAATGTTACCTGCTGCTGCTGTTGTTTTTGCTCGGAGACAGATAAGGTTTTTCTTTTGGATGTAGTCGCCAAAGTGTGATGGATGTAGCGGTTCATGATGAATGGCTTTGCGTCGCATGAAATCACATTTGAAATATTTTTGGAAAGGGTACAAAACAGTTCTTTAAAAATTGGCTCATTTTCCATTCGCGCGTCGGCGCCAAATAGTGATTATTAAAAGGCTCAATTGAAAAATATGAAATATGAAAACTTTGGCAGACAGAAGTTCGATGGGAAATGTTTACTGTCTAAATCTGGGGCTGTAACGAATGCCCTTCCTTGTGCCAGCTTCTCTTTCATTAAGTGTGCGTACTGGCCTTGCAACTGTCCACAGTCACTCCTGATTGTCTTATTAACGTGCCTTTTGAGCGCCATGTAAAAATCGCACGGTGATGTGAGACAGTCCGCTCCATCTGGCCCTTGTTAAAATGCGCGTCTCTAAATCCCTCATAATTGATCGCTCCTTGTTCTCGCAGCACGGCTTTAATTATCGCTCTGACCCGCATCATTCATTATAAACCATTTCTACGCTTCATATCTCTGCGCTTTGTCCAATATTCCCCCAATTTTCTCTTTGGGCACAACACACAGATTTAAATCGCGGTGTCCAAAGGCATCTGTGCTTAATTACTGCTTCATTTCACCGCGGCAAAATGGCCTTGCGATGGTGTTAATTGATTTTTATATTAGGTGCTCCATTCTTTCACTTGTGTGTGATTATCAGCCAATCAGGAAACAGAGAATAGTGTCCGTGTAGTATTGAACGCATGAATACAAAGCAGCTTTTTCGGAGCTGGAGTTGCGTGCATTGTTTAATCTATTGGTCTATTAGCAGAGCCACTTTTGGACCATCGCCATTTTGACAAGAATAAATGTGTAAAGATAGTGAGAGAACTGGTGGCTTTGGTGCTCTAGTGGCTTTCGTTTGGGAGGGGAAAAGACTAACACTTTGTTGAGTTAAATTGCAATCCAGTGCACTAATAACGCTGTGCTGAAGAATAGGACTCTTAGAGAAGAACAAAGAAAGCGTCAATGATAAAAGCAGGAGCCCCAATTTGAGCTCAAAGACACAAAAGAGGGAAATAAGATGCTCAAAGAAAGTTGGCTCCAAGATTTTTTATCCATGCCCGTGTGTGAATCTGCTGAATGTAGGTGGCCAGACTGAAAATGTTGGAGGGAGACATAGTTGGTGGTGATTGCTTGGTTATAGGTGAAATTCATTGTTAGTATGGAAATAATAGGTGTTGGTGTATTTGACATGTTTAGTCAAGCACTAGCTGATTGTTAGCTGTATATACATGTGTAAATAACTTTCTGTCTTGTGTTTTATGTGAATGGAACTTAAGGGATCTTAAGGAAAAGTTGTAAGCACAAAATAGGCTATATATTTTCCTCGTCGCATATGGCTCATATGGCTTGTATACTAAGTATTTCACCCCTGAACTTTAGAAGTTCTGTGCTGTTTGCAAAGTACTTCTCCAGTCCGCCAATGTTTTCTAATTTATGCGGTGTCTGTGCGACTAATGCGGGAGGATGTTGACTTAGCGGATGACATTTACTTAGTGCTCGTACATGTCAGGAGGCAGTGCAGAGTCAAACGTGTGGACAACAGGCTGACCACAGGCCCAGTGAGCGCCGACGAGTGCTCATTTAGTCAAACATATCTCAACAAAACAACTGGTGTGAGCGGAGAGGCAGCGTGGGCCAACCGTGTCACGACAACCCGGAGCTAATTAATAGGTGCGCACAAGCGCTTTTTATTTTCGCATCCATGCAAATCACTGCCCCTGATTGCTTTGTGGCGTCCCGGCGAGGGCTGCTGTTCATGAGGAGTCAGTGAGAAGGACAAAGACACTCAAGGGTTGATGTGATGGTAAATGCCAATTTTTCCATTAAAGGAATTTCTAAACTCCCCATAACTGTAACGTTTGTGGGTTCACTTTGGATTCTCTTGTTGGTAATATGTTGCTTTCGACCTTTTGGCGTATTGCAACAAATCATTGATTTGCTGGTTAGTTTTGTTGTAGCTTTTAGGTTGTTCAAAAATGACCGTCTATCCAAGATTGTGCCTCCTTGTTGTTTTATCAAGCAGGTTATTCAGCCCCAACCATTGCATTTCTATGCTTTTTAGAAAGTGAAAGTAGAGGAAGGCCATAATACAAGGAAAGCCATGACCCTTTGTGCTGGTTTATGCCCAGCAGAAGGGATGGTCCAGATGATATAGTAGTAGTGGATGATATGGCAAAAGAAAAGCTACAATAGCAGCGTTTAGATTTCTATCAGGATTTCTAGTATGCATGATAGCTTTAGATTACATTGATAAGTAAAGCTAACTTCTTCCTTTGCGAGTTCACACTTCACTGTGATTGGCTTAGTTCACCTATAACTCAGAGCATGAACAATAGGAGAAGTGGGTGGAAAAGACATTGACGTAAACACTCATGCTGTAAGTTTCTCTCAGGGTCTGATCATGACTGGATTGTTTACTCTATGACACAGCATTGACTCTTTACCGGTAATCCTTTAGAGTCTTGTTTATTGGAGATTACCACTGCTGTGTTTACTTCAGGGCTGAACAAGTTGAAACAAAAGCTAGTGGTTAGCGGCGACACGTTGGCAGCCGGAGTTTGGACGCCGGTTGAAATCTGCCTGTAAACACCGTGAAGCCCTAAATCCATTTGACACATCCGCGGCCCGATAATGTTGTTGATGCCGTTCCGGATATCGAGGCTCCCGCTGTAATCACTGCCCATTGTTTTAGCGCTTGTGTCGGATCCTGCCGCAAATCCACAATGAGAGCTCTCGGCCGCCGTTGTTCCCGACTGCAAACCGCCGGTTAGAGAGAGCGAGTGACAGCAGCTTTTTAGTAATTCGCACTTCCACATCCTCTGACCTTAAGACGGGTGAGTCATTGAGCTGTTAGTCATTTCTCTCTCTGGTACATCAGGACAAGGCCACACAGGTACATGCTGCTGATTCAACTGGCATATAAGCTTGGATTTATACAAATAATGTCGATGGGCTCATACTGTACATGTGCAACCTTTCAAATCCAAAGAGACAGCTCTAAACTTGATCAAGGGAGTGATTGTTTGGCTGAACTTGCATTGTTGTTCCCTGCCACACCAGGAAAACTTTTTAATCTACAGCACAACAAACCCACGGCGTCTCTTTTGACTTGGCGCATTACTTTGTATCACACTTGCTATTGATGCACAGCGTAGCCACCCGTTATTTTCAATCAGGCTAATGAATACACGGCGCTGTAATGGCCTTTGTTATTCATACATCAACTTGAAGCTCTAAAGTCAACAAGTGCAACAAACACGAAGGAGGAGGAGCGGATGAAAGGCGAAAGGCAGAGATCTAAACCGCAGTCGGGGATAAACTGTTTCGCACACATTCATAAGCGCGGAGGAGTGGACTGCATTTCATCCTGTCATTGGAACTGATGCGAGTCCAAGTTGGTATTTACTCTGATCTGTTTACGAGACACGCTGCTCGTCAGGTTTTTTAAATGTGGCTCCAAGTGCTGCCAAGTTTCTCAGCGCTGAAGAACTTTTAAGGGAAAGTTTGAAATCACTGTATTTTGCAACGTAAACTATGGCATTTTCATCTTAAAGCAGGCCTCTTATAGCATGTGTAACTACGTTGATGACTGGCAGAAGGAGAAATTAAAATTCATGAGAGACCGAGTTAAACAAACAGAAGCGTGCTTTGTGACAGACGCGATGAGATTTAGGACAAAGCGTGAGATGAATGAAGATTTACAAAGAACAGTACGGAGGAGCGAGCGTCTCTCGCGTGTCTTTGGCCGTGGTACGTTTCAGCAGGTGGTCGGTCCAGCCCGGGTTTACAGTTCATATTTGGGTCTTTTTCTCTTCTCCTCCGTCCGGCTTCCCTCTCTCTCTGTCAGCCTGTCTGCACCACTGCCAGCTCCAACTCCACGTCAGAAATGCTAAGTTTCACAGCGCGTTCATGGCTTGTTTACTTCGGGGGAGGCCACTGGAGCATGCTAAAGCTCTCGCAAACAGGCAACAGCGAGTCAAAATAAACTTTATTGATTGAACAGCTGCTGGACGACATGCTGCGCGCTGCTCATTGATTGCACGTACATCAAGGTTTAATTAAACGCAGAGTATTTGATTTATGTTGTTTTCAAGTAGATGCATAGATAGAGCAAACTTCTTCTTCTGTGTGTCAGAAATGCAGAGAGTCATAGTCAAAGTTAGTAATACTCAACTACTGCGCCAGCTCACTGTCTTTACTCTGCTATTGTTGTTGTCACATACACAGAATCTAAATCTCCTGACGTTTGTTTTGCTTGTGGCAGGTGGAGCTGGAGAGGGGGAAGATCCTGCACATTAAGGCTCTGGCTCTGGGAGACCTGAACAAGGCCGGACAGAGAGAGGTCTTCTTCGAACTCAACGGACAACTGCGCTCCGTGCTCGTCAAAGACACCGTCGCCATGAAGGTACGGTAATGGTAACTGTGTCACGTTGTCCTTTTAGAATTATAAAAGGTTCTATCTGTGTTCTAAGTAGTTCTGAGATATTGAGGTTTAAAGAGTTGATCAATCAGAGAACATAATGTTTTTGCGGTAACGCTTTATAATAAGGGTACATGACTTCATGACTTAGTTCATTATGAATTCATGTGAGGTCATGATGATTCATGATGAAATACTCATGAATTCACACCGTTAATTCAGGCAATGAACTCATTAATGATAATGATTAGTTCTTCATGATCATGATGATTTTTTTAGTTTGCGAAGAAACCAACCACACCAAGGACCAAACCTTGTATAACCTTACAGCTAAAATGATCTCATGGTGAGTTCATCATGAGTTCACTATGAATGTGCCCCTTGAAATGAAGCGCTGCAGCTTTGTTAACTTAAAAGATACAGAACCTGTTTTAGGAGAGCAATAGGTTTAAAGGTGTATAAGGTTATACAAGGTTTGGTCCTTGGTGTGGTTTTGGTTTCTTCGCAAGCAAAAAAATCATCATGATCATGATGAACTAATCATTATCATTAATGAGTTCATTGCCTGAATTAACGGTGTGAACTCATGAGTATTTCATCATGAATCATGACCTCACATGAATTCATAATGAACTAAGTCATGATTATGATGAATTCATGTACCCTTATTATAAAGTGTTACCGTTTTTGCTAATATAAACCTCAAAAATGCATATAGTGAACAGAAGGGGTCCAGGAACAAGGAAATGTGATAAAAATGTCAGATAGAACCTTCTAATTGGAAAGGTTTTAAAACTGAAGATTGAACATGATTAAAGTCATGATAGCATGTTCATTGAGTCAGAGATGCATCACGTCGGATTAGGTTCATCCCTGGGCTGGTGTAAACATTTGTTTGGAAGCTGGGTAATATTTAATAACGTTAGTATTATAAATATTACGTATGATGTAGATTACCCCAAGAGCATAAACTGAATATTCATACACTATCATTTACTCCAAGCTTTTCAGACTCCACTGCAGACACTGCTCCCAAAGCTCATTCACAGACATCAGTTTAAATTAGGGCTGTTTGTTTTAACACGATCACCGTGAAGTTAGGGCACCCAGGAGTGCTTCTATGTTCACTAAATGTATTTCTGTGCTCAAGACTGAGACTTTAGTGGAGGAGACTGGATGAGCATTTTGCAGTATAATCAGATGCAAACATGAAACCACTGTAATGCCAGCTTCTATTTGACACTGCCTTACCGTTAAGAAAAAAAAGAACTGTTGTTTACAAGAATGGAAAGACGCTTAGCACGCTCATCATTAGAGGTGGGCAAGATATCATCGACAAGATCATAGTGAACCTGCTGTTTGGAAGATTTAGTTTATCTCCAATGTCAGAAATGTGTAAAAAGGGGAGGAAATGAGGAAGAAATTGGGGGAATATTGAGGGAAAAATGTAATAATATGAGCAGTCCAGTCGGCAATATTAACATTCACAATGATGAAAAAATCCTGGACAATTGAGAGCTTACACAAGCACATAAAAGAGAATAGGGCTTGAAATGGAGTGGAGCGAAGTACAACTTTTTGATTAGATTGTGGTTTCTGCTGAGATGGTCAAGCCTTTACTGCCTGTTAACTGCTTCCTGGTCTTTTCCCGCTGTCCAGGAACTGTGTGTACACCTCTGCTCTCGCTGCACTCCCCCTCCCCCCCCTCTCCCCTCTCCCCTCTCCCCTCTCCCCCTCACGCTGCACCAAACCCAGGGCGAGCGCGGTGCCAAGTGACCTGACAGATACAGACTCTGAAATGGCTCTTTCTCTTGTCTCCAGGAAATGAAATTCCATCCCAAGGCTCAGAAATCTATCAAGGGTCAAGTGGGAGCGCCGATGCCTGGAAAAGTCCTGGAGGTCAAAGTGGAGGTCGGAGCTAAGGTCAGTCCCTGTAAAATAATACGCCACTATTGGATCTCAATCTACAACAAAGACCAAACCAAAGTGCCGTTAGGAAAAGGAGGTCACAGCAGCACAGATTTAGAGGTGAATTTAATCACGGACACCTTCATAACTTAGTAACAACACCCTTAAGGCCTGATTTTCTTTGCCAGGTGCTAATTTGTAATGACTTCCTAAAATGAGCGCACACACTTTTTTTTTTTGCATCTGATTTATCACTAGGAACTGTAGATATAATTGATAGTGGAGCAAATGTATACTGTAGCCTTATAGTGTTTGAGACCCCAAACTCTCAACTGCACCCGCTTTTTGCATCACCGCAGTCGCCCACCAAGCCCCAAAGTTGTACTAACGGGAAGAAGGATGATGCATAACGGCTGCTATTTTCTCTCTTAAAAAAAGGAAGTATTTAGGCCATTACGCTATTTGAGAAATGCACTTGTTTGAAGTTCCCCAAACCGCAACTGATCCGGCCCTCCTGGCGAGTTCAAGAACCCCAGTGTGGCCCTCGCATCAAAAAGTTTGCCCATACCTGCTTTAGCACGTACGATCCACTGCGGAGTCGATACGTGATGAAAGCTTTATGTTGAACAAAGGAACATTTTTATATCTTGTACTCAAAGGTAGGGTATGTAGGATTAAAATAATAAAATCTGTCAAGTCCCTGCTGTTTTGTCCCCAATAATGTCCTTATTAGTGCTAATGTAATGCTTTCATTCCAATCCATGAAGCAGGCGGCACCTTGTTGAAGACCAGCTTGTGCCCCGCGCCTCACCTGCTGAATGTTTTGTCATGTCCAGGTGGAGAAGGGTCAGCCGCTGTGTGTCCTGTCTGCGATGAAGATGGAGACTGTGGTGAACTCGCCCGTGTCCGGGACGGTTAAAGCGGTCCACGTGACTCCGGAGTCCTCTCTGGAGGGAGACGACCTCATTCTGGAGATCGAGGAGTAGCGCTGCAGCCACAGCACACGTGGCGAGGGGGAACCGGGGGTGATACACAATCTACACAGGGGAGCGTAGTCTTAATTACTCATATCTATAGCATAGGGCATTGTGGCTTCATGTACTTTCTGAAAGAGTTGGGACAATGTTTAACATGTAAATAAAAACTATACTTTTTTCTCACCAAAGTCCTTTGCGAAGCCTAAGGTTAAAAGTGAATTTGAAAAACCCATTTACCACAGCGTCCCAACCTTTTCAGAGTTGCTTTTGACTTCATAGTGAGATCAATGGGGCCAAACGTGGCGCAGAGCTACAGTCTGTGAAACATCTCATTGTGACTACATTCCAATTGTAGTTAATGTTCAATGTTGTAGAGGTAGACGACTATAATGTTCCTACAAATACTAACAGACGGTATGTTGCGTTTACATGTGGACACTGTTTTTGTTGCCTTTGTGATTGTAACCAGGACGTGAAATTGTCCCTTTTGAATTGTAAGCACAGTTCTGACAACAAGCAATGGACAAAAGAATAACCTATTCATTTTACATAGAGGTTTAGTTTTGTAGCGCGTTCGCCTTTTCTAAGTGAATCTCTAACGTTTGTTGCAATGCATTCTGGGAATGTCAAATCACTGCTAAAATGTAGACTCGCTATTTTCTTTGAAGAAAGTGAAGAGTCGAAAGGAGAGAGCGAAAAAAAGATGCTTTGTCCCGACTGCTGTCTGGAACTTTGTATCAAGTATTGTCCATCACACGAGCACAACATGTTTTTATGGCGAAGACGCTGCCGAAAGTGGATTCAAACACAGGGTTCTGTCCATTGCACAAATTGTAATGAAAGTTTAAACAAACAAATCAATAGTTACGTTGCTTGCAATTTCAAACACTAAATAAATATGAATGAACGCTTAATTTTGCAATAATTTACATGAAAGTATTGTGCATATGATATTGTTAATAAGAACTTCTCAAAATTGTTTGTCTTTGTCCGAGTAGATGAGGGTTTGAAGGTGCACTGTGATGGGAGGCCTAACATTGCTTTACTCTTAAACTTGTGAAAAACCCAATGAGACACAAGCAGTATCTTGAAAATTCAAATTTCGAAGTGCTTTGGAAGTTTTTGTCGACTGATTGTTCTGTAACAAAGGTGTCTTTGAGGATAAACTTGAGAGACATATGAAAGACCAAGGCACTGGAAGAAAAAGTAAAAAGAGAATTTTTGAAGCTGTTTTAAGAAATCCAAGAATTGGCCTACTTATCCCAAATATTATCCTGACTCAGCAAAGCTGGGCTTAACCTGGCATTTCTTCAGAGCCCCACATGTGTGTGATGTTGAAGGATGACTAGTGAGGGTTTAATCTGCTGTATAAAAAGCCTGAGATTACCAAATGGTCTCTTGTGGATTTGCGAGGTGTAAATGGGATTACACGGTGCACTAACGATGTCACGCGGCTGGATTTTTCTGAGGCTACACTCATTAATTTATGAATGAATGATGTGAAATTAGCTGGACTAATGGAGGACTCTCGGGACTCTCGGGAATTACATTTTCTTGGCGCAAAATGGTTGAAAAAAATGCATATTCAATCATTTAAATTTAGGGGACGATATGATTTTGTCCAGAGCATATTGGGAATTTAAAAAAATTAACAGCATTACAATCCCAACACGACGACAGGACAGGGCGTTGAAGCCAGTGCTGCCCTTGACCGTCTCCTGGATCAAAGTCAAAGCACTGCGCCGCGTCGTATCTTAACAGCGAAACATAATTGTCTCCCTTCAGTCATTTAAAGACATTCATAGAGAGTTTGTGCGTGACTGGAGTCTTTCCTGTATCTGCTCCATTGCCCCGGAGTTAGAGAGTCCCCTTTTGAACTATGCATCAATATTAAGCAGCTCCGCCACAGTTAATTACAAACCTGGTGCGTCTCTTCTCCTGAGCCCCGGTCCAACTGCCTCAACCCATTCCCATGTGAAATCCTGTAGAAGAGGGAGATAAAGTAAAGTGAGGAGGGTTGTACAAATGAGTGTTTCTAACAGTAATGACAAACTCCTGCTTCCTCACTGTGTTCATCGTCTACAACATGTCCCCTCCCCCTGAAAAGTCAATTTGCACATCTTAAAACATGGCTCCTATCCATGCAATAACTAAGTGTGTGTGTAGTTGTTTGTGTCTCGAAGTGGCGTGCACAGCCGGGAAACCTTTGTTTTGGATATTGTGCTGACCTATTGTCGAGCCGGAGTGATCTGGAGCTGAACTTCCGCAGAGACTATGAAAATGGGCTTTTTGACATTTCCTTCCTTTTTGAGTGTTTTTATGAAACCAATCCAACTGTTTATGGGCTCGCTTTGCCAGGTCGGGCCGCCTGCCGATTCAAAATGTCTCAGCTGAATTTGTGTCAAAATGCTTTCTTCTTTTTTCCCAGAAGCTGTTTGATTGAATGTGATAGATTGTGATTTGCTAATAAGTGTCCCATGTCTTAGAATGAGTTGGAGCGGTACAGGGGAGAACGTAGTGAATATTGTCGGCATTATGTCTGTGCGTAATAAAACTTAACAATAAAATAACTATGAATCATTTCTGACTTTGTGTCTTACATTAACTTCTCGTTTTCAAACAGTAAAAGGAGGAGGTAGTGGAGTTTTTACAATATCCCTGGACTAAATCGTCTCCTGCACATTGTTCACTTTAACTAATGCACACCTTTGTGAGATGAGTACAGTATAAGTGCTGACTTACACTCCTTCTGTGTCAGAAATCAAAACTGCTAAACTGCTCAAGACGCTTGCATGCTACCAGTTAGCAACTGTCAATGGCTTCAACACAATAAAAGCATGTGTGGCTCACATCTATGAACACAGAGGTCAGAGGTGAGCTGTTACTGTAGTATTTCCTCAGTCACATGTTGTATCCGAGGCTAGATGTTTGGAGTGTGGTTCAGGGCTTTCTTTTGGAAAGGTCTAACCAGTAGCATGCTAACACTGACTCACTGGTTTCTCCACATAAACGTGCGTCTATGGGGCCGTGTTTTTACTGTTCCCTTCTTGAGCAATGATTACAAGTACATAAAAATACCACTGTCAATGACTGAGTATATTGTTACATGTTGTAGTACTGCATAATTCTACTTCGGTATTCAAAATGACCGCCAGAAAAACAAGCTTAAAAAGAAAGTGACAGTGGGGTTTAAACTGAAGCAAAATGTCAAATCCATAATTGTTTCTTTTGTCCTAATTGCCCCTGACTTGACAAATCTCAAGATACAAAATAAAATCCAGAGCCTAATTAAACTTGTCGGTAAACCTGACAGTGGAAAATCAGATGCACAAGGTTCAAACTGAGACATAAACTGGAGTTAACGCGCCCTAACAATAGACACAGTTGAAGTCTAGTTAATTAACATAGCACGATTTAACAGATGAAGTGCCAACAGGAAAACCTCACTTAACAAGGCTAATGACACACAATCCTCCCGTGTCTGCTGCTGCTCATCAGAGTGCACTTGCTCTCTGGATGTGTCGAAGGATTTGCTTTGTTTGGCGCTTGCACAAACACTCTAATTCCTGTTGCAGCTGACGCAGATGAGCGCAGACTCCCCGCTGCTTTCAAACGGCTCCCGTGGATGTGATTAAGGACTGATTAACCACACGGAATCAATCTGCTCTGTCGCTCAACCGGCACTATCGATCAGCTGCCACTCCCCCTCGCTGGATCTGAGCCACTAGTTGACATTTTCAACAATTAAGACTTTACACGCACAACCAGCCGCTGAAGCCGCTGGATTCACCGTGAAGTGCAGACAGCTTAGCGCCGCAGTCAAGTCAACTCTCAGGGGAAGAACGAGGAAGATCTCTCCCTGTTCTGGAACTTGAGAATGTTAGAGTCGCAGATGGAGGGCAGGAGCATATCCGTGGGTTTCAAATGAAGCAAGTGGGACCAGTTCCATGGAAAATAATAATATAAAAGCGACAAGTCATGCAAAATCTACACAAGAGCTGAAGAGTTTTGATCTGTTCTTCCTAGACTATAGCAACAGATGAAACACAAAACTGTCCTCAACACAGTTCATCGCCCGAACCGTTCCGAGCTGCCCAGCATTAAAAGTGTGTTCATTACGGCGCCATGGAGCAGCTACCCTCGCTGTTAGCAGAAACTGTTTTTCACTTTCCCACTGCTGCCAGCATATGGAGTTCCAGCTAAAATCCCGAGCAGCCATAGCAGTGTCCAATCTGTACACAGACAATATTTCAAATTATAAAACATGTGAATGATGTGTCCACTTTTAAACAAAATATTCTCTCATCTGAATACTACAAATCCTCTAAATGGCATGTATATCATACAACACTGAGCTGACTGAAACCCATGGATAGGCTTCATTCACATTTTCACCATTCAAACAGAAAAGTCATGGAGCTGTATTAACATCTGCAAGACTTAAACAGGAAATTGGAGAGTCCGAAGCTTTCCACCACCTGCAGTTTAAATGAGAATCACAGATCACGACACACAAGTGTGGATAGTTGAGCAATGCAGGGAAGTGGCCCTGCTGCAGAGAAAGGAGGCCGTCTTAAGCAGGATGAGCTAATAATCAGCCGACTTGAGTGACGGCTCCTGATTAATCGTAACATAATCAAATTTGCGTCGGGACGAGGAGGAAACACTCTGGCTGCTGCGACCTTGACTGCTTCAATAAAGGAGTCTGTCACTAAAAGCTTCTACTCTCGTGGGTGGTTTCCAGACATACTCTACACACAAAAATATATATATATTCAAAAATAATCATATGCACGAGCAGAGGGAATCCACTCCTGGCTTCTGTGGCTTTCCGAGGCGTCACGCTGCGTCTGACAATTAAACGCAAAAGACTGACCTCTGGTTTAATGAGGCTCTGGGGCGGAGTGCTCCAAGTATTTCACCACAGAGAAGCACAGTTAGGGGTTTCTATAGCAACAGATGAGGATGAAAGTAGTTGAAAAGTACAGAAATAGAATGAAAAGTGTTTTTGTTATTATGGTTTAGCTATTAGGAGAACAAACATATCATCCACAAGACATGTCCCTCATGGTGAGGGGCATGCGGTCTGGTCCGGTTTGGCAGCACACAAATACAGACACAAAACAGGCCCTATTTTACATTAAATGGATAATTATCCTCAGCACCAGTCGATCACGGAGGCACAGGCCGGCCACATAGTGACGACTTAACTATTCACACATCAATTAACTCAACAGATCGATGGCACCACTCGGACAAATCCCGTTTCAATGAATACATCAAGCATTGGCCAGGAGCTGGTCATGACATGATGGCTTTTTATTCTTTATATATTCTTTATATATTCTTTATATATTCTCTTTAGCTGTACTTTCTGCACACACACAAAACACCCATGCTGAAGTGGTTTGATAAGGCTAAAACTACTTGTGCAAGCGCTTAGCAAGAATGGAGCAATACCTCGTGACATCAGCAAGTGGAACAAAGTGTTTTGAGCTCTTGTTTATGGAGAACTATGTTATGTTTAAAGGGGCTAGATGAGAGTTGGTCATTTTATACTCACTACTGCCACCTCAGGTCATATGTGTAACTGCAGCTTCTATATCAAGCTCGTGCATGACGGCACTTCGGACCCGAATTAACACCTTTTTGAGTGACAGAGCAGGACTTTAGAGGCAGTTGTGGTGAACAGGTCTGGGCTCATTCGACACATCAGGACATTGTGGAAACATGTAGGGGGAGAAAAATACTTAATTTGACCATTTTTAAACTCTGTATAGTCCCTATAGACACAGTACGGGATGAACAATCTGAAGCTCTGAGCCGCCTTTATTTCACACACCTCTCCTCCCCACCTCACAATAAAGTTCTGTTACCGTGACAACAGAGACGTCCAGGCCAAAAGGTAAGGCGCGATTGGCTGGTTTCCTCGACCTCCAAGATCAGCCGCTTTTGTTCAGTGCATATCATTGAAGCTGCAACAATTTGTAAGAGACCTAAACAGAGATGAACGATAAAATATTGATCTTTTTGAAAGTATTTTTAGTTCAAAATATTCCCCCACAAGGGCTCCAGATAGTACAGGTCGGCTAGAATTAGTGAGTTGCAGGATTAATTATATTCAATAACATAGGGAGTTTGGGTATTATTGCCTCTGCGGTAAATAATAGTGAGTCAAGAGTCAAGAATGCTACGTTAATAAGTAATAAAAATCCGTATAAAAGTTTATAACATGATCACAAATCACAAAATGAATCAATGCAGCCGGGGTTGTGGTAAAGTACAGTAACTCTTTTATCAGGACATAAAGCAGGATTCCTCGGTTGCCTGCTGCATGTCCCGCGGCCATGTTGCGCTTAAAAAGCCCCATTTCAAACACAAAGTTGTCTTCAGACTGTGACGTCATTTTTTCATCAGCACCGTTTCATCTCGACACATAACAAAGAGGAAAAACCACAATGTAAAGGAATCTACAGGAAGAAAAATTATAAATAAAAAGAAGCTCTTCCTTGAGCGTGATTTTAGCTGCAGCTGTTCAGACTCTCAGTGTGAGGCGAGTTGGAGAAAACCCAGAGAAATCAACAACTCGAGTGGAGGCAGGTGATGCTGAGAGGAAGCGGAGAGGGCTGCAAATTACAGCACTCCATCACAGAGCGGCGAGATGGCATCACGAGCCTCTCAGCCGTGTGAGGTATATGCATATATGTAACCCGCTGACACGCAGCGCAGCGCAGTCTTATGTAAGAGAGCCGGGGAGGGGCCTTTGTTCTATTGAGGCGCCGCGCTGTCGTACAGGTAGAGCCGTCAGTAATACCTTCAAAACTGTTGTCAGTGGCCATGAGTCGATTTGTGCCTGATTGGGCTTTACGCAGCAGTAACAGAGATAATCGAGGCTCAGAGCAGGGTCAGCAAAGAGCTAAGCGGAGTTAACTGTAAATAAGTCTATACGAAAATAGGAAATGTTTGAGAGGAAGGAATCAGAATCTGAACAGATAATAAATCCAGGCTGGATACAAAGTTACACTGGGTTTACAATCACGCTTATCCTCGCTTTGATTTGTTTGGCCTTGTTTTTAAGTCTAAGTTTATTGTTTTTACATCTATTGTCCTTAACCCTTTATAGGGCAAGTGACTGATTTTTGGTGATTTCCGCACACTTTACATATGGCCTCTCTGCTGCACATCAGTAAGGTAAAGAAGCATGTAGTCCTCACTCAGCCAATCAGAAGAGCTCACCCGACATCACAGATCACATTTGACCAATCAGCAGAGACCGGTCTCTCAACTTCCTGTTTTCTCTGAAGTCTGAAAAAGATCCAAGTCTGGCTAAATTCATGGTACATTTCTTTACATAACTTGAAAACTACCATGGTAAGTTCACTAAACTCACACATGTTATTGGTGAATAATTGTGCTAAGTGATGATATATGAGTTGTCTTTGGAGGACATAGTAAAATAAGTGAAATTACAGCATGAAAAAGGCAGGCACCATATCTGATCATATGCCCTGTTCACTTAAACCTAACGTAAATTACTTTTGTCCATATTTGGACATGTCCGTCGCACCTAGTATTCATACTTAAAGTATTTTCTTGACAAAAGAACCAATAAACCCTAGGCTTATATTTTTATGTTGCCAAAGGTTATGTTTAGTAAAAGATTGTGGGTCAACAATATTGGAGGTGACTGACTCCGCCCACTGCTGTAAAGCACAATCACATTACAAAAGCTCTTGCCTATGAGGTGTGATCATTCAAACATCAATATCACAAAACACAACGTCTCCTTAATACCAGTACCCCTGAGACCAAAGTACTTCTTGCATATTTTATATATACATCTTTAACCCTTAAAAGGCAATGAACAAAATATGGTAACTTTGCTCACATTGATTTTCTGCATGATATTGAAAAAATGAGTTCCCTATAAAGCCTTAAACCTGTACAGCAAGTGAGAGAACATGTCAACTCCGCAAACACAGGTCAATTCAGTCTTGAAACCAAACCCAGGACCTTCTTGCTCTGAGCCTAGGCCAGGTTTCAGGACTGAGCCAGACTTGCAAAGAAAAGCCAAAGTAAACCAGGTGAAGAGCTGATCCATGTCAGTCTGGTTTAATCCTAAGCGGAGCAGGTTTGATCTGAGGTCTCTGAGACGCCATACGGTCATGTGGCGACTCACGCTCTGTTATGTCAGAGCTGGAGGAAGGGCGTTAGGTCTTTCTTCTCTGCGTTCCACAGTTATAGAGGTAAAAAAGAATCAATACTACCTTGGGAAAAACGTAATCAATGAGGATTCACTCTGCGCTCGCATTTACCAGGTCATTTTATCTCGAAAAGATTTTTGAACAAATTACAGGATTAGTCGGCCTTAAGGGACGGCTCTGCTGCTGTGAAATCGAAGACGTGGTCATTTCATTTTACACTAGCGCCCAATAGCAACAAAAGCATTGAATACACCTCAATCAGACACCCTCATAAAGATGGCTCATTTTGACAACTTGTTACTTCAATTATAGCTGCACAAATGTCGTGTATCTAAATATTCACAGTTCATTCATTCTTTAACAGTTTGATGACGCATTTCTCATTTCACCATTTGGAAAAAACAATCCAGTGTTGTTTAAAAACATTCACCACAACTCCAGCCTCCCTGGTGCACAGCGGTGTGTTTTTGCAGCTCTGAGCTTTCGGGCATCTTGACCCTCACATTTACAGACCTGCACCATCTGTTGTGTGAAAGAAAGAGAAGAAAAAGCCAGACATTTTTGTGCCCTTCTCTTTGGGAGCACCTTTCCTCTCTCTGCCTTGTTGCAGTCCAAAGCTCAACACAGTTTGGCCCTTAGCGATGTTCCTGACCCAGAGCAGTGAGAGTCAGGAGTGTGATCGCTCTTCATTCACCGCTGAAGCCCGGAGTCAGCACTTTCCATGGAAGTGTTGGACCCTCTGCTGTCCGGCCGTCAGTAACTTCACACTATTTTCTCTGTTCATTCACACAGCAACTCATACAGGCTTTAGAACTAAACAAGACTTACTAAAACACAAGAAAGACTCGCCCTTTGTGCATTGAGAGGTTAGAGCCAGGGTTAGAAATGAGTCACTTAGACACAGAAAGACGATTAGGCCCAATCCTTTTCCTCAGGGGCACAGGGATGGTGCACAGTGTTACTATGGCAACACACAGCATCTGTTTAGGAAACATTAGGAAAGTGTTGTACGTGTTTTATGAATTGTGACTTTAGTATGACTAATAGTGAATAGTGAATAAAGTGTTATGATGCATGAAAACAAACACCATGATTGACCCCGTTACATAGAATGAAAGTCAACATGTTCAGTGTTTTTCACAATCTTATTGCCCATAAATGTTTCTAATGTAATTTCACCAGGGAGCATCACACAGTCTCTTCAAGGTAATGCCTTTTGGGAGAAGATTGCAAAACCCACATAGCCTGATAAACCACACCCACTTCTTTCTGCGTGAAAGAAGGTGGGTCTGACATACACGGTAAACAGGCCGAACCAATCACGTCCATCACAGGGAAAATACAAGCTTACGTCACCCGCAACACCACTATGTTGTTAGTTCAGTTAACATTAACATAAGCCAAAACTATGCTGTGCACGTTAGGCCCGCCCCCAAACTGCTCCAACTGCTCCATGACCAGACTAATGCCCTGCGTGGAATGGACAGGGAATAGAATGGCAGAGCCAGGCAAAAATCCACGGGCCAGGTCCAGTCGAATGAAGAACAGTTTTACCCACCAAGCTATCAGGAAGCTGAACTCCCTCCCATAAATCTACCCTTAAAGCTAAATCTAAAACATTTGAATCAGATTTCTATATTCCCATATTAAAAAACAACAACAAAAAACATCCCCTTGAGATTTCATGGTATTTACTGCATAAATCACTGCTCCAAGGTCGAGTTGACTTCATCTGTGCTGGTGTAATGACCTACCTGAATTGCTTTCCACATAAACTCCTCTTCTACCTTCTGCCCATTCTCCCTCATTACATTACACCGAGAGAACACGGCTAAATACATGTTTGTTGTCTCAGTTCGCACCAATTACCGGCAGCGGCCCCGCGTTCCCCGCACGTGGATGCCCGCGGCCCGCCTGCGACCGTACGTGGCCAAATTAAACGCTCTCGTTAGGCTAACCTCGGAGACCTCGCACACACGCCGGCGAGAGCGAGCTGTGGAGCGGCTGCGTCGCCGCGACAACATCATGGCACGAATCATGTCGGGCTAATGGAATAATCCGCGGGAGCAGCGAGAAGACAAGGCGAGCGTGGGGAGGAGAGGAGGTGTCCTGCTGCTTTTTGTCAACAAAGACGTAAGCTGGCATAAAACTGACTGACAGAGTGAAGGACTGACTGTGTTGACGTACAGCTACTTCAAAGTATTATGACTCAACTGAAAAATGTTATGGGCCCAATATTAAAAATCAGATTGGGGAGTCCATCTGTTTTAGAGCTGTTGGTCAAGTACTTACTTTATTTGCAAACGACGTTCTTAGGAACTCATTTTATAGACTCAGTTTGATAAATAACAGACTGTAATGGCTGCACAATTGTCTATTTTAAAGTGTAAATAATTTCTGTGTACGCAAGGGCTACTTCATCACCAGGGCGTTTGCATCTCAAACTTTTGGTCAATGGCGTGCTGACAAATGGATGGTGCCCTGATAAATGCAGTGAGTGCAGGACGACTCAGAACACAGAGGTTATGCTTTACAAAGTTTAAAAATCATTCTGCCTATAAAGCAACAAAATCCAGGAAATACAAGATGACGTGCTTCAGCAGAAGAAAACGAAACAACCAGGGTGAATAACGTATTTTCCGGACTATAACTCACACTTTTTTCATAGTTTGGCTGGGCATACGTCTTATACTCTTATACTTTTTTCTTTTTTTAAATTTAAATATATAATTTCACATGCCGCTAGAGGGCACTGCAGGCTAATTGAGCAGCAGAAAGAAAGTTTGGAGTGAGCGAGAAACTTGTGAGGGACTGGTGAAAAGCGGAGGTCACTCTTACCGCAATGAAGAAACCAAATAAAGCTCATCACAGGCTAAAAGCGGGATGACCACAGCTAGAGGAAACGCAAATGAGAGCTTGAGAACGTGCTGCCGGGAGAGGCTTGTCAACGGTGCAGTTACGCCTTAGTGCCCAGGTCATTGCCATGGCGATTGTTCAGAAGTGACACCGAGGATGAAGATTTCAATGGATTTAGTGATGTGGATGAGATGGAGAGTTTGGTATGTTCTTCATGCTATAGTTATCTGGACTGTTTATGTGACACCTATGTAGTTTGTTGTTTATGCTTCATGTAGCTAACCATCGATGTGTTACGTTAGCAAACAGTACGCCTATTAGCTTGTTGCACAATGTGGCTACGCTAGTTCCTCTGAGCTGAAGCGGTGGGCGCTAGTACTTCCTGTCCGTATTAATTTCCATTAAGATTAGCTTAGACTCGTTCGAATCATCGTATTTCCTACAGATTCTGTGGTGGACAGTGAGTTCCTGGTAGATGATCACTTACTTCAGGTTAATGAGTTGCTGTACAGTGTAAATATTTCCGTAGAGGAGACGTCTATGTTTATAAGGATCAGTGAGTTTGTCTTGAAGCTAAAGGCTAACATTAATTTCATTTATATTTTTATTTTATTATAAAATTTGTAATAGTGCCTCAAATATAAACTAATCTGCATATAAACCATCTTGTCCTACTTTAATTTTTTTATCGCTATATATTTTTATTCCATTTTTTATAGCATGTTAGCCTTTAGCTTCAAGACAAACTATCAATCCTTTATGATCACAGGTGTCTCCTCTGAACTCGTTACATCAAGATTTGAACACACAGTAAATGATCATCTACCAGGAAACTCACTGTCCACCACGTAATCTTTAGAAAATATGATTATTATTCCAGCAGGTCTGAGCTAATTTCTATAGGAAAAGAATACAGACAGGAAGTACTGGCGCTCACAACTTCAGGTCAGAGGAACTAGCATAGCCATACTGTGCAGCAAGCCAATTCAGCCTGTTGTTTTTTTCTTCAGCTAGTGCGTCTAATACTCTGGAGCGTCGTATAGTCCGGAAAATATGGTACTCACATAGCTCCCTTTTCGACGTGACTATTAAAACTGTACGTATCACACTGCGCTGCTTAAGTCCTCGTCTGTCTAAAGAGTTAATATTTGACTCTCCAAGGGTTAAATTGACAAATCATAGAATGAAACCACAAGACACGAAGAATGTTTTGGCTTTTGGCATTGATTGTACTGTGTCATAAGTCACAAGCTTTGACCTTTCCTGTAGACTGAGACGCATTACTGTCTGACTTCATCTGTTCTAAATCTGTTTAATTTGCATAAACTAAGCATCTAAACTTAAAAGCATTCGACTTAACCCCTTAACCTCCGCCTGAACCCAGCACACTTTCTCCAGTTCAGTTTTACCCAAATCTAAAAGCTTCTTGACTGGAGTTTACAGCCTATAGGCCAGATTAACGCCTCATTTGAAAGCTCGATAAAATTGATTGTGACTTTTTTGTTGTGTTGCCGGGGGAGACCATTTGGGAACACTGGGAAGCCTGGGCGACTGTAGTGTGTGTGTGAGTGAGTGGACGGAGCGGCCGATGGCACTGACAGGTTGCCTCGCTTCCGTCAGTCTACCCCAGGGCAGCTGTGACTACAATCCACCACCGAGTATGGAGTGAATGAATAATGCACAAAATTGTAAAGTGATTTTGAGCGACTGGAAAAGTGCTATATAAGACTAATGCACTATTATAATTATTAAGAACTTTTATTGGTAAAGCCTAACTGGTGAAAATGCGCTCAGGTGTTTAACCAACAAGCTAAAGTAATGTATGTTTCTCTTCCATTTCACAAAGTGCCTGTTTTTGAGCCTGTATGAAAACCTTGTTCACGGTCTGTCAGTGTGACGGGCCAATCAAAGCCTTATTCACATGTCAGCCAGGTTCAGGCATAACGACACAGATCTCAATAACTCACACAGAAGAATGCAACAGCTGTCTGGAGCAGATCATAGGCCACGAGACATGCATTCACCGCACTTAAAGGGTCTATGCTTTTCATATAGTGGAATCAAATTTGCTTTGTCCTTCAACATATCATAAACAACGTCTACAAACTAAAGTGAAGCAGGCTCTCTATGTGGCATTGGAGCTGTCTGAAAAGTGGAACATTTTCAAAAGCACTCAGACGCAAACCTTCACCTCTGTACTCCTCTCGCGAACAATAAAACCATTTAATTTAAGAAACCTCCATTATTCCGTCTACAAAGTCCATTTCTCCATTTGTGAAGCAGCGTATTGACCCAAACAGGTGAGCGCGCGTCAATATACCGACGCAGCTCTGTTCGACTGCTACTGTACCTCGGGGAGTCTGCCACTTCTCTCAAAGCAAAACAACAGCTCGCTAATGCTAACGAATTATCGGAGTGCTCTTTCTGCGCGCGCTGCGACCACTGCGGTCCTCCGAGAGATCGACTGAAATATGCCACCTCCTCTGCAAAAAACAAGGCACAAAATGGACTCACGACCAGGGGCCTGTAATGGTCTCTCGACACGGCGGCGCCTCTGATATCTATCTGAAAAAATAACATCATGTCTCATCGTTCTGAGAGGCTGTGTGCAAAAGAGTGGCTTGATTCGGGGCAGAAGTGAAGACAGACATCACCAAAAGATCCTATTTCATGCTTTATTGTTTCTTTCATCAATAGCTGTGGGCTCCTTTGCATTCATATTTAAAGAACATAATCATTTGGTTGGAAATATCTTGTATTAGGTGAGGCAGTGTAGCTCATGTGTGCCCAGCTCTCTCAAACAAAAACATCCTGTTTCGTTCCGCCTCTGATGTCCACTTACAGTCATATTAAAGGTAAATGATGGGGTAATAAAACCACTATAGCACACTGCCTTATGCCATACGCTGCTTATAAATCTTTAGCATTTCATTTGATCCTCCCTCGAAGCACGAATGGATTTTCTCCCACCAAAAGCACTATATTATACGCAGAGGCAGGCATAAAAAACAGCGTGGCGGTAAATGTCAAACTCTCAGCACTTGGACTCCAAAGTACAACTCTGAAGGCGTTGGTGCTGGAAATGTGATGATTTACAATATTTACTGTTAATTTACTGGGCTGGAAATGATTGGTTAGGGAGTTGGGGACGAGTAACAAGTGTCAAGTGCGGCGCAGTTATAACTGTGCTTGATCTGAGGCTGGTGAAGAGAACCAGAAACAGTGGGTCCTAAAGTGGGGCCCGGGACACGGAGACGACTGCAGAGGCACAGCTGACAGGCCGCCAAAGCGTGTCCACAAAACAAGCACAAAGAAACTATAGATTTTGTTTGATTACCACATGCATCTATAATTAACCAACAGTCCCAGTTATTGTCATTTGATCGTGTCATTCTAAGTGCTGAACACTAGAGTCTAAGGCTATGATCGTGACGCCCCCATGGGATCTGCGGAATAACAAAGGGGAGCTGTGGACTTTGGGAATAAGTAAGTACTGTTAAACTTTTGAGGGTATGGGCATCATTTTCATTCTAAACAAAGCCCAAATCGCTCTGGACTGAATGTCAAAACAAATAACCCCTTTCATAGCTCTACACTCATTTGACCACTGTTGCCATGCAGTGATGACATCACCGGCATCTCGAGAAAGTGGAAGAGATACTAAACTATTGCTACCTCGTATTGCTTCTTCTACCACTGGTGCAACACGTCAGAGCATGTACACCTGATGCAGAGTTGTTTACTATTATTACCACCATCACTACAACAACTATGTATACAATCATTTTAATTTGTCATTTTTTCTCGATGTTCTTGGGAACCAATCTTTTTGCCCGTTTTGGATTTTGCCAAAACCTGAAAAAGCACTTCTCCAATGTAAGAGCTTCCTCTTAAGTCCTGTGCCAAGGCCGATTACTTACAAGAGCCTTGTGTAAGTGCTGGAGATGTGGAGATGTTCCCATCTGGAAAACAAACACCAATCATTCACAGAGATGGTGAAACTAACGGCAAAGCTTGCCAGATAGGACTCAAGTCAACAATGTCTGATGAATGTATTTCAATTTGGTGATATTATAGTAAACCTATGAGATAACTGGTTGTTATCAGTAAGATGCCCCAGCCATAGATAGAGTTATCCACATAGATATATCAACAATGAAGAGAGATGAGTTGTGTATGGCTGTGCAGGGGATGGAAACATTTTTTCACTAAAAACGACAAAAAGGAAGAGAGCAAAAAGGGAGAACATCTGCCAGCTGTTCACACAAGTCTGAATATGCCAGTGGAGTCGAAGTGTGCTAGATGTAATCCACCAGTGTGATCTTTCTTGGACACAGATACTTAAAAGGTTTAGCCCTGACCCATGACTGCGCCCTCACAGTCTGCTGGCGTGTACAGCACTGCACTCATGTTCATTAAAGCAAAGATGTTTGGCACTAGTCCAGGCCCGCATGTCCACCAGCTGTATGCCAGATTTCACTGCGAAACTCTTACTGCAGAGATAACTCAAGGACATTACGGGGCAGAGATCGAAACCAGATGCCTTGTGTAAAAAAAGATTTTTGGTCACTATTTCAATAGCAGAGGCAGCTGGTGATGTAGACTTTAACCAACAACTATTGCATACAGTGTTGGGAATAGCCTTTACAGTCAGATCTGCTTATATGCATATGACTGCCAGTGGGACAAAAAAGAAGCCAGACATCAGATCCCAGAGTTCAGAGCACCAGAACCAACATGTCAACTACACAGGAGCTGATGAAAAGTCGTGAAAGTCGGTGCCGTGCCCTACCTCTGGCTGCAATAAAGTTTGCCTCCTGCAAGCTCACCATGGGGACCAATTAGTCCGGGCGGGATTTACATCTGTCAATCTCTACATTTATTAGCACAGTGTACTCAAAGATGCTTAGGTTTGCAAGTCTACTATAAGGAAAGGAACCTAATTTGTAAAGCGCTTTTCACATGACAAGTCCCTCACTCAAAAAAGCAGGATTGAGCAAGATAAATCTCAGCTTCAGCACTCATGGGTTGGATGACTTGGGAGATGTTTTAAATGCATTTAGGAACATGTTTTGTGGATGTCTAAACAACAGGGTTTGTTTTATATGAAATACGACCCCATGGAGACGGCGTCTTTGTGGTTTACAAAAGGACATCCTTAATATGTGCAGCGTTCGCTATTTTGCTTTTTTTCAATAATTCAAATTGCTATTTTGATTAATTATGTAGCACTCAGCAAAGAAACAAGTAGATGAATTGTGAAGATGGAGAAGCGCTGCAGTCGTCTCTAAACCAGCGTAAACATTCAAGACTTCCATTAAAACGGAACACACTCTCCTGGCATTTGCCGAGCCCTCACAAAGCGGAGTCGAAAGCCGTTGATATAATTGTGCAAAAAGATTCATGCGTTTCTCCCGGACAGCTTCTATCAGTCCGCGTCTGTATCGATTACAATTTATTTCAGAGAGAAAATCTTATCTGGACGGGCCCAAATGCCAAGCCTTCACTCGCAGGGTTGTGCGGCGGATCCGTAACTGATGACCCCACAGCGGTGTGTATTATTTAGGCCTGTCATCGCTTTGGACAGACAGGGGCTCGCCTTCTACCGCACGATGTTATCCGCTGGACCTGCCTGTTTGAACAGCTGCGCTCGGGCCGAGGGACACTGGCAAAAGCAAGCGATTCCAGAGCCTACGACTAAACAAGTGTGTCAAAATATGCACAATAACAAGAGGAAAGTCTGTATGCATGGGCCTGACATGCTGCCTCCGCTACCAACTGAGCTGCGTGAGTAAATTTGGACATGGGAAGAGGATGCAGGCGAACGTTTCCGTCAGTCTTTTTCCACGGCAGCCGAATCATCCATCAAAAAATATTGCAACGCACAGTAAAGCGCTTTGGGTATATTGAAAGGCGCTGTATAAACGAAAGGCATTATTAGACTTTGCTTTACACGCTCGACAGCTTTGACAGTGTGCCATTATTCAATCTACACCAACAGTCTCTCCAACCAACTATTACTCCACATTCACACGGGAAAAGGTGGGTGAAGAAGCTTTTCCCAAGATCAAAATGACACAACTGGTCACTACATATATTGTGCATCCTGAAAACAGACAAAGTTTGAGCAGCATTTTTCCCTTTCACTCGTCAATCTCTCAGTCTGTGTCGCCTCGGTCTGTATTTCGGCTCTGTCCTTTGGCCTGCTTTCGTGATGCGGCGTCCCTCTGAGTCTCTCCCCTCTCTACCCTCCTCTCTCCTGACAGGCCGCTTGTTACAGTTGTCAGGACGCTGAGCTAGTTTGACACCTGTAATCTAGGCCCTTCTCAGACAGGGCTCATACGGGCCAGCCAAGCACGAACGGGAGGAGTGCACAAGAGTGGGATCACCGACACACAGCCTGCCTTCTAACCGTGGGGCTATTTAAAGTCCATCTGCATCCATTATTAAGTTAAGAAATGGCATTAAACTCGCTGACAAGCTCCATCCGTCTTTCGGAGGTGTAAAAGGTAGAGGCAGACTGACAACTCCATTAAGGCAAACCCGGGTGCCTTTTCCAACAGGTTTTTGGCAGTTGTTGATGTCAAGTTGAGAAATAGCGGTTTTCGAAGCAGAAACATTTTTCTTTTGTATTTTATGTTGCAGTAATCCCTCAGATCAGTTTTAAATGGTTAATGGTTAAGCTCATGTAAATAATGGACTAATAATGTTACAGATGGTTATTTTTAACCTGTATTTGAATGTTGTGAGCACCAGCCTGGGGACTGCAGATGGAAATTAGCATGAACTAGATCTGGTACAAAGCATCTTTTCTTCTGTATTAATGTAATGTATTTTGTTCAAGGTTGCAGAGCCCTTAAGTGTTGATTAGCATGACAAATTAGTCACTAACATCAACTAGATTTGTCAAACAAGATATTAGATTAGGTGAAAATCTAAGGCTTATATAGGGATTTATCATGCAAAAACAACAACTTTTTTGTACCGTGATTCAATGAGGTAACAAATAAATAAATCAAAATAATGCCTGCAGCGGTGTTGCCTGTCTCCTACACGTAAATTGCCTTCCAACACTCTGATATACGTCACACTGAGAAAACTATGAGGCCTCTGAGTTGTAGAAATCACGGGGATGTCCACTCCTCCAACCTCCCTGCAGGGCATTTTTGATCAGTCCACGTTGACTAAAGCTCGTAACATCATAGCCAATCCTTCTCATGTGCTCAACTGTGAGTATGAGCTGCTGCCATGTGGGAGGAGGTTTAGGATCCCCTTCTGTACACACAAACAATATCAAAACGAGAACAACTAACGTGACTGTGTTCAGCCGGGCCACTGTGGGTGTCTTTTGTTATTGTAATGTGTTTATTGGTTTGTATTTGTATTTATGTTCGCAAGTGACTCTCCTAAGTAAGGGGTATTTTCTAGACATGTACACTATTTTAAGTTAGTTATACATTTAAAGCAGAACTAAGTAACTCATGCCCCTAGTGGCCATAAGCGCCACTGCAGTTTTCATAGCAAGTTGCAGTTTTTTACTCATTAATTGTCCGTGAGAGTAAATACTACGCTGACAGAAAAGACAAAGGGAGAGAGAGATATTGTACATACAATTACACAATGGAGATAATTTTTTCACTCAAACTTGGCTGTAGATACTCTTTAAGTGGCGCTAGCCCAGTTAGCTTTGCCTGTTAGCCTGTTAGCTTCTTCTTCAGGATATTGTATTAACCCCCAGAGGGACTACAAAAAGGATTTATTAAGGTAAACAAGTTACTGAGTTCTTCTTTCAAGGTAAAACTGCTCTGTGCTATAAGGATAGATGTTTAGATATCCTGTTTTGGTACCGTTTCAAACTCTGACCTGCATTCGGTCATGGCTTAATGAAAATTTTGTACGTCTTGGGGTCTCATTATTTGGCAATCAGTTTTAGAATAGCCTGTATAGCCCCCTGCACCCATCACAACAGCAATCAGAAAGTGGCGCTTGCCTTTTTCCTCGGCGAGTATGCGAAGGGCTTTCGACGCCATCAGTCTCCTGCTGGGCTGCCGCTGTAGAGGCAGCGTGCGCTTTGGGTCTGAGTAAGAGCTGCACAGGGCGCCGCTTTAGTGTGGCCCCGTCATGAGTCAAGTGTACTTAATGCTGTCAAGTTTAACCCAAAGGGGCGGAGCAGGCAGTGCCGGCGAGTCCACTGAATTATTCGCCCCATGCATCTTTATTGCTGGTAGTTTGGGAAAAAGAAAGTCAAGATTTGGCACAAAATTCCCCGTGTTCCTAAGATTTTGACTCGGACAATCTGGTCTCCTTACTCTGATGTCCCGTGTAAAGCGATGGGACAGTCCTCCGTTGCCGGTGGCTGTCAAGCATTGGCTCTGTATCGTCTTGGAAACGGCAGACTGACCTATGTTTATATATTTTTCTCTCCCCCCAGTTTGAAAAAGAAAGATTCGGACAGTCTGGAGACGGCGAAGTACCTGCTGCAGAGACGGCGTGGACGCACAAGACGAGGGGAGACAAGTGGACAGGTGCACACGTCAAAATAAAGGGAAGCATGTCTGACTGATGCTCCTGCCTGCAGACCGGGACGTGGGTACGGAGGGGTGGTTGGGGAGTGCGGGGTGATGGATGGCTGGGACGTCCCCTGCAGAAAGACGGAGGCGAAGGGGGGAAGAGATGGGGATTTAAGTGCGGTGACACGTACAGAAAGCAGAAGGGGAAATGTGCAGAACATGAGAAAATAATGTGATAGACAACATTAGGGATGGATTTACAGTACAAGATTCTGTTCTTTTAACTGTTGATCTTACAAGTCTGTGTCATAACCTTACAATGTTGCCATCTTATTCTAAAACTACCCATTGGGGAACTATATAGTGGCGCCCTGGATACAACAGTGAGTGGCGAGATGATGAGCAGCGTTCAGACGGCAGGCCTTATAAAGAAGTCATAATGTGAGATAGATGGGGTCACATCGGGCAATTGAGAAGATATATACCCACAATGCTTTGCTGTAATTTCTAATAACCTGCAGACGCCGTTCTCAATGAAGTGAGAGGAAATGGGGGGGGTTGAAGTCAGACAAAAGGTCAAGTTCTCTGTCTGCTCCACTGAGGGGAGCAAACAAGAGGACATTTTTAGAGACGTCTGGGTCTGCTGCTGTCTCTACGTAGGGAAAATAAAAAAGTTTAGGCTGGTCTCACACACTCACACTGTCTGGGCTGTACATTTTACAGCATACATGTCGTCTCTGTGATAAGGAGAAAGAAGAAGAGCTGTGTAGGTGTGGGAGACAAAATGAGTTTAAGAAATTAGAGCAAGAGCAAACTGTTGGAGTGTACTTGCTACTACAATCCACTCTGTATACTATTACCATTATTCACATAAGAGCTAGTCAAGTAATCATTGGTACTGGGTTGTGGCAAATGTCTTTCTCCTCTTCAGCTAACAACTTCAGCATAATCAAGCAAATGAGCCGTCAGAACAATTAGCCATTTAACTAGAAGCGACCAGGTTATGGCTGGTTTCTCCTCTGTGTTATATCTGGTAAATGTATTGTGCCACTGTTTGAGTGCTTTTGTGTTGACGCAGAAGTAGCACTTGGCTGAGCTCTGTTTGTTGCTGGAGCGGAAAGCTGCCTTCAGAGCAGAGGTGATACCCACTCCCAGGAGAACAACAGGACATTAAAAAGGGAAAACCGAGGTTTAGGGGCAGGTCTGACTCCTCCTCACATGAGGAGTATTCAGGGGACAGACCTAATTCCATTCAATATTAGTACGTATATGTCCAGGGGGAACTGAACTGTTTAACTCATTGTAATAAATGATTTCGCAATAGTTTGTGCAGAAAGATCAGACTAAATTATAAAGTCAGAAAAAGCTAAATGGTGTTTAAAGCCACACCGTGTTGAATTTCACCCAATAAATACAATTGAAATAAGCATTTATTCTATGACAGATATTTTCATCACTAAAAAAATTAACTAATAAATGTACAAACAAACATGTACCTTTACTGTGAGTCGCCCAGCTATCCTAGGACATGACCTGTAACTTTACCAGGAGTGGGTACGTCTCCAGCTCGTCTCCATGGAGATGTGACTAAAGCCAATAGAATTTGAGCTTTAAATAGCTTAGGTCCTCATCCAAATCCATTCTTTGATTACTCACTGCAGTGATTTGTACTGATTTGTACTTTTTTGTACTGATGGCAAAAGTATAGTTCAAAACTTTACACAGTGTGCCTTTTACATGCTGCTCAATAAAAATGAAATAATGATGATGATGATGATTATTTCTAGCTATTTCACAGCAGCATTTATCCACATAAATATTCAAACAGCTCCCACAGCTGTGAGAACATCCTGGGACATACCTATATAAAATATTCACTGATTATTTTCTCAAGCTGTGCTCCATAAAGTGACAGTGAGTGAAATCCGTGGCTGGCAGATGGAGGGCACAATTCTCCCGCTGAATCACACGGTCTCTCCCCGCGGACCTCACCACCAGCTGTTGGGCTCAATCAAAGCGGAGTGGTCCACCTCATAACACGCGCCTCAGACCATGGCAGCGCGCTCCTGTCTCCTGCTCCAACCGAGCCCCGGGGTGTGGCTGCGCGGTATGTTGGATATGTACAGGAGAGATGGAGGGGCTGCACATGTCGGCAGGTCCATCAGAGCATAGTGCTGCGTGTGATGTGTAGGGCTTTGAACTTGAAGGCAGGCTGAGCGTTACTATGAAGGACTGCTGCTGGAGGATCAAATTCTACTGTATTGCGCGTAAGCTTCAGGCACAATATGGGGGCGCTGGTAAAATTGCTTCCTACACAAAATCACTCAAGGCCTATATTTTGTTGGGTGTGAAATTTTGTGATGTGGAAGGCAATTTGTTTAAAAATGCTTGAAGGGGAAGGAGAGTAAACGGGAGGACTTGGGCTTAACACTGGCTAAAAACTCACAACAAAACGCTTTAATGTAACACAAAATAAGATTTCAAAATTAAAATTTAACCAACTTTTTCACAGTTCAAAATTAGCTAGGACTTAAAGAAGAAGTAGGTATCTTGTTTACCTTAATGCATCCTTTCCGTAGTCCCTCTGGGGGTAATATAAATGTTAATGTGATGATTGGACTTGATGATTGGTCTTTCACCTCCCTCTGGTGTCTCTGGCCAGAAAACAACAATTGCAACTTTCTGCCTCTCGGTCAGAGGCGCAATACACACTAATGGAATAACAAAGAAGAAGCTAACAGGCTAACGGGCAAAGCTAGCTGCGGGCTAGCACCACTTAACCAGTGTTTACAGCCAAGTTTGAGTGAAAAAAAAGATCTCCATTGGGTAATTGGATGTACAATATCCCGCTCTCCCTTTGTCTTTTCTGTCAGCATAGTATTTACTCTCACGGACAATTAATGAGTAAAAAAACATGCTAAGACACCTGCAGTGATGCTTATGGCCTCTAGGGGCATGAGTTTGGCTTTAAATAAAGATAATGAAAAATCCTTCAAAAACCTTTTTAAGTAGGAAGACAGGAATATTTGGAGTCTCTGGGTGCTTATTTAAGATATGTAGCAAAGTAAACACATTGATACTTCTGCGAAACTGCAACTTTCCACGCCAAAGTGTATTTTCTGGCATTGAGCACATAATAGATCCTCATACTCTTCCCTCTGGTGCCATGGGTGGTGTGTGCTCTGTAAACAGAAAACTGGCCTGACGGTTCCCTGTAGATAGTGGATTATTAGACAAACGGACATGGACATTTCATGAGGATTTCAGCTGCATCAGAGCAGGTCAGTCATCCTCTGTCATAATGCTAAGCTCTGGCAGTTTTAGCGCGCTAACTGTTGCTGCTTCAAACATTTGCACTTATTTTGCGTTCCCTGCACCTGTTTGTGTTTACATGGTGCCGGGGCAGGTGAGAGGTGTGTGAGGTGGGGGGCGTGCGGAGCTTGTCTCTGCTTCTGCGGGACAAAGTGGCACAAATGGAATAGCTTAGGGTGGCGATATTAAAATTTGTACTACGAAACATGTTCCCAAGATTAGAACGGTTGTACTCTCCCAGGATTGAACAGGTGGGTGTCATTGTGTAAAGCATTAACCCACATCCTCTTTAATTTGCACACATGAGGTTTTACTGTACACCCATAACTGTACCGACATGATGTCTTTCATCAAAACGACGCTAGTGGAAGCACGTCGTTTTGCATAAATCGTCCCACGTGTACATGACACCAGTGGATTTGAAAAAAAGCCATTACAGGGCCATCTGGTACTCTGTTAGCATGCTGCAGTTGGTTTAGGAGGAGGAAGGAAGTAGCATGTGAGACAGGTGGGAGTGTATGTGCCTAAACAATGACTCACTCGCCATACAACCTTCTGTCTGACAAAATCTTCAATGTCTTCGTGGAACATGAAGACATTTTTGTTCCCTGGTCGATAAGTTCAGAGTTTCATTCAACACCTCAGCTTTGAAGGGTAAGATGTTCCAGTTATTTCTATTGACTTCAATGGGCTCTTTTCACAGGTGATGAGGCTAAACCTTTCACTTCTGGTATGTGTCCTCCAACATCTCCTCTTCTACTCAGACCTGCTGTTTTTCTTTGACTGTGGCCAACCATAAGATGCAGCAAAAGGAACATTGTTTGTAACCATAAACTAGTTTCCATCCGGTCATTCATTGTGGCCTGTTGAACATAGTTTTATTGGAAAGGGGAAGCTACGTAGGCACAGGGAGAAAATGCACTCCAACTCCAATCAGAAACCACCTGGCACGAGGCTTTGATACGTTTTATGTTTTCAGATTTACAACGGTTTTGTTGCTCTTGTATACTAACCCTGAAGCAAATTTGATTTTGGAGGATGGCAGGGGAAGAATATGATGTACAGGGGTCAGTCTATTTCTCCAATCCTAACCCTTAACCCAAGAGTCTGAGGCAATCTCCCTTGTAATCCTCTCAAAGTTATAGTATAACTTTCTATAATTCAGAATGCTTCCACTCCATAATTGTGTGATTTTTAGCAAATGTAACTGGTGGGATGTTGTTGTGGGTAGTTATTTCCCACCAGAAAAGGCCCTGGGCAGAGAACCTTAGCCGTCCAATGATTAACATGAACACCGCGCTGCCACTGAGACCAGGATGAAGCAATACCCCAGACCACTGCAAATGAAAATCTACAAACTGATTTAGTCAAGGTTACATTTATATTTTCAGAGAGCTTCCCACTCGTCCTCCCCTACGTGCCAGATGTCTGCAGAGGTACAGGCTTTCTGATTGCTGTATACTGTTGCGCGGTGTTGCGCCAGCATAATTGAATATTATACTGCCAAGTCAATTATTCATCGGTTTGGAACATTGTTTTTGAGCATCTCACTCTCTCAAAGTCACAATAAAATGTTTGCGGCGTAAAGGCAGGCGAAAATGCAGACTCCGCAAAACGAACTTCCCTGAGCTTTGAACCATGTAATAATGTTATTCCCCTCCTCCTCCATTTCTGTGTAAAAGTCCTGCTTCACTCCCTCTACTGGCTACAATGGCTCTTTGTCAGCACAGGAATGACTAAAGCCTGTTTGTCATAGTTTCAAGTCACACAGGACGGGTTACATACAGGCTGTACGTAATGTTTTAACAAGAATGAATGATTTTGATGCACATCTGTGACATGAGCACCGCTGAAGGCGTTACTTCCAAGTGAGGAGTTTTTCAGGCCACTTACAGCAAATACATGTGTGAAAGAGACTTCATGGGTGAGTGCCAGGGTGCTACTGTGTTCCCTGTGGACCAAATGCCTGTACACATGGGACATAAAATGACTACGCGCCATAACGTTCAAGTGTGGCAATTCTATCATTTGCAAAACTGCACAATTGGCGGATATAGATATTCACTTCCATAAATGGTTTCAATTACACTTTTCAGAAATAAGTGGAGTTTAAGTTGCTTCCAGAGAGAAAATAACCCCAAACTACTCAGACGAAGATTCAAGTCATTTCATAGATATTCATTGTTTTGGCGTTTTAATTTACACTGTGCCCTGTCGACTGAGACGCTTCCTCCCTCTTCCCTCTCTCCGTCTTCTTCCCCTCTCTCCCCTCAGGTGCACGTGTGGCTCGTTTACTTAATTACTGTCATTTCCGCTTGGTTAGTGCTCGCCCAGCTCCAGACACACCACAGTATTACACAGCATACAAATAGTGCAGTGAGACAGTATTTCTAATGGGCAACATCAGAGCATTAGAACACAGAGCTGTTTATTCCTATGTGCCGAGAGTGAGTTATGGGAAAACCTGGCAAACTCTTAGTAAGAAAGACATAATACAGCATTAGTGTCAAACATCTTTTTTTTAAAGAACCATTTTCAGCCTGGATTTGAAGGGCCCGTCCCACATTCCCAGAAAGCTGAGCTGCATGAAAGTGTAACGCAGCCTCAGAGTGTTTATTCCTGACTCTGGGACCAGCAGGAGAGCACTCCCTGAGGTTCTCAGAGCCCGAGTTGGTTCATACGGATCCAACATGTCAGATGTGTTTGGCACTAGGCCCTGGGGAGACAATTCTCTGAGCAATAGGAAACCAGAGCGATGAGGACAGGGCTAATATGAACATGGGTTTGTTTGAGCTCTCGCTGGGTCTTGATTTACATGATTTTGGCGAGAACGGTGACAAAATCAACCAGTGAAACTCAAATTTTAATACATCAGCTAGTGTACGATCTGATAACATCTCTAACAAAGCAGAATTAAAATCAAACTGTTGTGTTAGACCCTCTGTAATTCACACTGTGTTTAGTTTTCTTTTGGGAGGGTTGTTTGCTGACAGAAACAAAACAAGAAGGCAGCCGAGGTAACCGGAGCAGAGGCTGTCCTCGCCGCACGCCGGCTTTTACAGTCACAGATACGCCAGCGGCGCTCATCACTCTTCACAAAGTGTCAAAAGCCGAAAGCGTGCTCACACAAATGCCCTTCAGTCTGAGCCAAGGTGACACATGTCTGCTCCCTGTACAGCTATCCATCTTCAAATCTGCCTCCGCTCACCTCTGTCCCACCGGCTCCCGGGCCGCTTAGCATTCCACGCCTTCACCCAGCCCCAGCGCCAAATCCCCATGAATCAACAGTACTGTCTGCAGCAATATCAGTCTGCTGCATAACTCCTGCTCTATCTGTGCTCATATTGTGTTATAGTAAAGACGCACTGTACTGTCACGGGCCTCGGAGATAAATGGGTCTTAAGTGCAGCCAGTTCATTCAACTTTGATCTATTCTCCACGGGGGTCAAGGATGGGCTGTGGGCGGTGCTTATCACAGCAACAGTGGCTTTGGGCGACATCACAGTATTGTATAAATGCTCCTTTCGCTTCACTGAAACAGACCCAAGGACCATGGACTATATGTATTTCCTTGACCTTTTTTTTTTCATGCTGCTGCTACAAAACAGATATGAGAGGAGCTTGGAACTGATTAATCCAGGATATTTTAGTGGGACTTGAGACAGCACAGTATCACACTCATTGATACATCCAGCCAGTTAAACATTATAGATTTCAATGACTTCTTTTGATGCACCATAAGTGTATTTTTAGGCCATATTTTTAGTATTCACAAAAGTGTTGCTTCGAATTGCATTGGATTCTCCAACCACCTGATGCAACCATCTTTTTAATTAAAATGTTTGGCCCGTGTTACATCAGTGTTGGTACTTTGAGGGACAATGACCAGTATTTTACATTACATATAGCAGTAAGGTGTAGGGATTTTTTACTACACAGAGCCCACAGCTTATGAGCTAAACCCATTTGAGACCTACAAATGTATTCTTTTGAAACATTTAAGAGGCAGCGAGAGCCCCCACACCTGCAGCACAGTGGAGGCGTCACAAGAGGCACTACAGGAAACAAAATGGGGACAAACAAGGAGGTATCTGGGCGAGGCTCACAGCTAAGCCACATGCCTACTATTGTTCTCTGGAGAATAAAACAGAACTGCTAAGCTCTTCCCAGAAGATGGTGAAAAACTGTTGTGGAGCGGAGGGATCTGACAGTGCAGGACACCACGCTCTGAAACAGACAAACCGAGGAAGCGGTGCACCATTTCAGAGGATCAGAGCACTCAAGGCAGCCAGCCAGCTTCCTCCAATTGCTTGCTGATCAGGTTGACCCACAGCAGCAGCGTTGCTCAGTGGCAGCGACTCAGGACTAACACCTGAACACTATTTGGTTTTATGCTTGTACAATGACAAATAAAACACTTATTACTTAATGCTTTATGTCTCCTTGGTGTAATTCTTACAAAACAAGTCTCTCTTGCAAATGAGAGGTTGAGTCTCAAGAGACCACCAGCATAAATAAAGGAAAAATAAAATAAAATAGGTAAAATTAGCCCCACATCCCCAACATCAGTCTCCAACCCGAGTCTTAGCAACATCATGGCCATGTTAATGTCTTCAACAACTATGCTCTAGCAATTTGTACAAGGTTGAGCACAGTTGCCTACTAGAGGGACAGAAGAACCAGAAGGAACTGAATTTTTTTTTTTTTTTAAATGCTTGGATGAGGGGCCAAAAGTCTTCATTCTAAAACAGCACACTCTAAATGACGACTTTTGAAAACTATAATAGAAATCTGTACAACTGGGAGATTATTATTCCAATAATATGTAAACGTTTGTCCTAGATATTTTCTCTACAGAAAAAGAGACGCGATTGAGCCCGAGTGAAGAAACAATTGGCTTTTCTCTCATGCAAAACGTTGATGTAAGAGTACATTCGAGTACAAAATCCTGCCGGCTCTGGCTCACTGATGTGGTAATACTGACTTCCTGTGGAGATGAGACACGCTTCATATTCGACCTGTGAATCTGCAGATCAAAAACATCAGTGCTCAGAGTCCAATTAGATCAAGAAGTCTCCGCGGCGGTGTCTTTAAAAGTTGTTATCGCCTTCATTTCACCCACCTGAATAGATAATCAAATCAATTCATACTGCTGGCACAGCTTTAGCAGAGCCAGGTGGCGTTCTGAAGGCAGTCTATTATGCTAAGTCTTTTGTTTGAGGCTAAACTGATTACAAATATTTTAGAAGAAACTTGCGGGCAAGATTTATTTTTGCGGGCTACTTTTTGTAGACCTCAAATAGCAGAGTAAATATGTCCAAGAAATTTCAAACACACAATGGCACTAATGAAAAACCCAGTAGCTGTGTGAATCTTTATAAACTTACTATGTGCACAGCCAATACAGTATAGTAGTACAATATAAAGGCCACACTGTTAAGGTCAAAGGTACGTTATTGGTCGGGAGAAATTCATGAAGCTACTGATGCACAAATAAAACAATAAAAACACCCTAAAACATATCAAGAATTAACATAAACCATTGAAAACACTTGGGTTTAAAACACCCCTGGCATTGGTTTATGCAATCTATAATGTGATTTATAGAAAACAAGGAAAACAAGTCTTTAAACAATAGCTGCTATGACATCAGGAGGTGGAGAGGCTGTTTTGTTATGTTACAGATGCGAGAACATTAAAATATGGTTTAAAGATCACGTTGATAGAATCCGACTGTGTTAAGGTTAGATTGTGTGCTGCCGCTACAGCTGAATCTAATGAGGCCACTTGTGCTTTAGAGAAATAAAACAGAGTTCTCTTTGCTAAAGGTTCTGCATCACTGCTCGGCTACAGCGGCGCATCCTCTGCTCCTTGATGACTCCACGATTTGCTATGCTCGAATACTAATGCGTTCAGTCGAAATTACCAAGTGTCAAATCAATCACAGAAACACGGGCAAACAGAGCCAATATAGAGTAAATACAATAATTACCAAAGACGGCGGCTGCAACAACCTGATGAAAATCTATTCAGACGCAGATTCCCGGTAGTTCTCCAGTGTAACGCTGATTGGGTTTTAAAAGAGAGGGATTTATTTTTTACACATTTAAAAAAGGCATCGATCTAAAGTTGGCTGAAAGGATGAGCAAAACAAAAGTGTATAGAATAAACCGGCCTTAACATTTCTCCAGGCTCAATTTAAGCCTACATTAAAGCTAAAAGAGACATAATGTGGTCTTGAGCTAAATCAGGCTTTAAATGACAACAAAAACGAGCTTACTTTAGTCCACCAATACTGCAGAGCCAAAACCAACTTACCTATTTTCTCTAAAACAATCAGTCGAAACTAAACACAAGTTATTAGAGCGCGACAACCTGATAATAAACTCAGACAATGGCTCCCTGTTGTTTCTCCAATGCACTGTGACTGCTGCTAAGTGTATTTTACCAACCTTGTTTGTGGAGCAAACGCTGCCGTCTTTACATTGATTTAAGCCCAACAAAAGGCCGGGCAAAACAATCAAATCAAGGGGAAACAACAGAATAATAAGTAATTGTTGCATCTGTATTAAAAAGTGAGAGTTCCAAAAACGGCCTCCATTGATATACACATCTAAAAAAATATATATATACTTAATAGTTAGGGTGTAATATGGCTTTGAAAACAAGCAAAACTCATCCGAGAAGATTTGTCAGTTCTGAAATGTCACTGATCTGGAAACTGAATTCTTACACATTATCCTGAGGGGAGGAGTTAGACCATTAGCCCAAACCTGTTACTTTCAGGTAAAAACAAACAAAAAACCCATCCAGAATGGTAAAGTTGGAGGATAATAGTTGGACGACATGGCGCTTAATCCGCACACACCAATCAGTGACAAAAGCTGCTGAAGATTTTGTGCACAACTGCCTTTGGGATCTACATGCAATCAAGCTTGGGTCGTGGCTTTGGCGTTACCTTGAACCTCTCGCAGAAATGTCAAGCCTTTTCCAAACCACATCTCAACTGCAGCGCATTACTCCGGCGTCTCTATCCCCCTGTAAGAAAGACCACAGTAAAAGTCAACTCCATTGTGCCCAAAATGAAATGTGACTCTGAGCGGTGAAAAATCATCTCGCGCTGGATTTATAGCCGCTCGTTCCCCGGGCCTGTTTTTTTTTTTTTATGTGCCAAGGGCTGCCAGCCACACAGACACAGAGGCGGGGAGAGCCAAGAGAAACAAGTATTTAATCTGCATCGTCTTCAATTAGAGGCTCGCGCTCAATAAAGCCGATCAAGCCAGCAACACCTCAAGCTGCTCTGCTAAACATGGCATTTGTTAAGCAGCCTCAAAAAGATGTAAGTAAGGAGGAACCATGCTACAACAGACTGGTATGTGATGTTCTAAACCCTCCTTTATATCAGACACAAACTAGTCTCTTAAATCACATCTGTCATTGCACACTGACTTCAGACTGGATCGCGTTTACACAGCATTATAGAATAGCCTAGAATGGACTTCGCAAGTGCCAACATCTCCATTCCATTCATCAAACTGAACAACTTTCATCCGCTCTCAACAAGCAAAAGATTGGACCTGTGGGCACTTGTGGGCCTCTCAGACGTGACCTTACAGCGGCGGCAACAGTTCAAGCCGCTCGTAATGCACTGCGGTGGATTAAGTCTCCCGCGGACACCCGTAGACACAGTGAAGGAGTATGAATCATTTCTCGAGTACAAGTACAGTGCATGAATGTATGCATGACCGCCCTGTCCCAGCTCGACTATAGGCTCAATTACATACACCGGGTTAAGGCCTTAGTCACCCTTAAAATATTAATATATGGTAAAACGGATATAGTACAACTTTACTAGGCTCAGCACCGTAGCAGTACAGCAGGAAAAAACGCTATTCTATTGGAAACAGGAACATTTTGCTTTCAGAACACGATATTGTCTTGTCGATATTGTCTCAATATTAGCTGACGCAACAACTACATTATGACATCTTAGGAGGACATAACAGACAAACCAAGAGTACACAGGATAGGACTAAATCAGGTATAAACATGGACAAAATTTGGAAGGGATTGTTGTACTATTATTGATATGAATGAAGCTTCAGCACCAATTCAACCTGGAAGACCTACCTGCAGCATTCATTTTCTCATCACCAATCATTCCCATCTCAAGCTGCACCTTCGCGACAGCCACTATCTGCTGCTGCTCATTCCTGCTTGAGCCATTCACCGCCCAGGATCCCCTTTATAAGCTCCCTCGTCCATCACTCGGCTGTTTCCCAGTTGTGCTGCAACCCTCCTCCGCCCCTCCACCTCCCCAATTACCATTCATGTCCAATAAAACCTTCCTAACGCCACTCTGTTTCTGTGAGTCTTTTCAGGTTGAATAGTATTTGTCCTTTAATTAACCAGGAACGTTCCACTGGAGATTCAAAATAGCTTTTTCAGGGTGTCGCACAAGCAACATATGACTCATAAGATTTATACTTTATGTTGTTTATCAGCTCAGTGTGTGTTTATATGTAATATCGTGTGTATTTCATTATTTATATGACTGGTTAGCACGGCACCTTTACTCCCCATCACAGTGGCCTCTATGATGCTCCAGGCACAATTGCTTTAAGAGTTTCTGGTAGTTTTTCACTGCTGGTGGACCCTCTCACCAGAAAATCTTAAAAACAATTGATCCTGGGGCGTTGTAGAGGAAAGAAAAGGTTAAATACACACAAATATCATAGCTCCATAATGCACTTTTAAAGGGGCTATTTATTTGATTGAAGAACAGGAGAATACCCTATTATATATATTTTTAAAGGAGTAGTGGAAACTGGACTACTATGAGGAAACAGTCTCCACATAGCCAGGCCCACATACAGTTGATATCAAACTCGGCAGATTACACATGAAGCGACTATGTTTTGATGACATTTATCTCTTCGCTGACTGCCACCTGATCCCTCTGCCCTCCAGCACAAGCCCCGCCTTTTCACCATCTTTTCATGGCTATATTTGTGTCATCCAAGTCGAGAAACGCTGTCTTCTTTGTTACAATCTGAGCAAGGCAGACCCAAACAGAGGACGGAGAGAAAGGTGAGTACAAGGTTTATTTATACAAAGCTGGTTGATGGCTGGTAGGACGGAACAGAGATAGTGGTTGTATGGAGCAGACAAGGTGGTGGAGGCTGGAGTGAAGCAGGTAGGTAAAGGCTGGGCTGGGTAGAGGCTGGAGTGGAGCAGGTAAGTAGGGCTGGGGCTGGTGCGGGACGAGGCTGGGATCCGGAGTGGAGCAGGTGAGTTTCTGGCAGGCAAACTGGCACGAGGATCTGACGGGGAGCAGGAAAAGGCAGTTAGAAAAATATCCGAATACAAAATAGCACATTCAAAAAATAGGCCTGAGAAGTCTTCTCACTGAAGTAGACTGACGATCTGGCAGAGAAGTGAAGGAGAGCCCGTGCTTTATACTGCAGGTGATGAGATGAGTGGATTCAGGTGTGCCAACAAGCCAGCCAGGGAGCAGGAGCAGCCACACCCATCAGGGAAGCAGCCAATGACATGCCCACAGCAGCAACAAACAGGACAGACAAACCTACACTACAACAGTACCCCCCCACTAACGGACGCCACTAGGCGGACGAGGCAGGGCAGGATGGCGACGATGGAAATCCCGAACCAAATCCGGATCCAAGATCATAGCCCGAGAAACCCAACAACGTTCCTCGGGCCCATACCCCTCCCAGTCCACAAGGTACTGGAGACCACGCCCCCGTCGACGGACATCCAGAAGCCGACTGACCGTGTACACAGGAAGGTCATCAACCACCCGGGGGGGCGGAGGGGGCACGGCCGGCGGGGACAAAGCACTGGACGAAACTGGCTTGAGTTGAGACACGTGAAAGGTGGGATGAACCCGAAGAGTTCGTGGCAGTTTGAGTCTGACAGCGACTGGATTGACGAGCGAAACAACTTCAAAAGGACCAATGTACCGGGGTGACAATTTCTTGGACTCAGTCTTCAGAGGCAAGTCCCGAGTAGACAGCCAGACCTTCTGCCCCGGAGTGTATTGCGGCGTCGAGGAACGATGACGATTTGCTTGTTGGCAATTTCTTATAGTAGTTTGTAGGAGAGCCTTGCGGGTATCATTCCATACCTTGCGGCAGCGTCTAAGATGTACTTGCACAGATGGGACAGCAACATCAGTTTCCTCAGAAGGGAACAAGGGGGGTTGAAAACCAAGGGAACATTCAAAAGGAGACAGTCCAGTGGCAGAGGATTTGAGGGAATTATGAGAGTATTCTACCCACATGAGATGGTTGCTCCAGGTAGACTGATTGCTCCCCACCACACAACGTAATGCAGCCTCCAGGTCCTGGTTGGTTCGCTCAGTTTGACCGTTACTCTGCGGGTGGTAACCAGAAGAGAGGCTCACATTAGTGCCCAAAGCCTTGCAAAAAGCCCTCCATACCTGAGAGGTGAACTGCGGTCCACGATCAGAAACAATATCAACTGGGATTCCATGAATGCGGACGACATGCTGGGCCAACAGATCTGCAGTCTCACGGGCGGACGGGAGTTTGGAAAGGGCTACAAAGTGAGCAGATTTTGAAAAACGGTCAACAATGGTTAAAATAACAGTGTTACCATTGGAGGGGGGTAAACCAGTCACAAAATCAACAGCAATATGGGACCATGGACGATGAGGTACTGGAAGAGGATGGAGGTGACCTACCGGCTGCTGATGTGACACCTTGCTGCGAGCACAGATTGGACACGCAGCAATGTATTCCCTCACATCTGCTTCCATCGATGGCCACCAGAAGCGACGACGGACTTGGGATAGGGTGCGCTGGATTCCAGGGTGACATGAAAACTTAGAGTCGTGTCCCCACTGTAGAACTTGGGATCGAACAGTCTGTGGAACAAAGAGTTTTCCTGGAGGCCCGTGATCAGGACCGGGATCAGTGTGTTGGGCTGCAAGCACTGCTGACTCTACTTGCAAAACTAAGGATCCAACAACACAGGAGACAGGGAGAATGGTGTCAGGAGATTGAGGTTCTTTTTCCAGGAACAGGCGAGAGAGGGTATCTGGTTTCAGATTCTTGGATCCCGGACGGTAAGTGATAGAAAAATTGAAACGGCCAAAAAACAGAGCCCAGCGTGCTTGCCGTGAATTGAGTCTCTTTGCCTGACTTAAGTAGGCCAAATTCTTATGGTCAGTCCAGACAATGAATGGCTGCTCTGCCCCTTCCAGCCAGTGCCTCCACTCTTCCAAAGCCAACTTCACTGCTAGAAGCTCCCTATTGCCAACATCATAGTTGCGCTCAGCCGGAGACAGGCGTTTTGAGAAAAATGCACACGGATGGAGTTTTCTGTCCTCACTGGAGCGCTGAGAAAGGACTGCACCAATGCCAACTTCAGAAGCATCAACTTCTACTACAAACTGTCTGGTCGGATCAGGTTGCATAAGGATGGGTGCTGAAACAAATCTTTGCTTAAGATCCTCAAAAGCGTGGGCAGCCTCAGTGGTCCAGGTAAAGGGAATGGAGGTGGAGGTAAGCCTAGTTAAGGGAGCTGCTACCCTGCTGTAATCCCTAATGAAGCGGCGATAAAAGTTGGCAAAACCTAAAAAGCGTTGGAGTTGCTTTCTGGTATTTGGAACCGGCCATTCCGCCACTGCTGAAATCTTACAGGGATCAGCCTTCACCTTTCCATCCTCAATGATGTAACCAAGGAAAGACACCGATGAGACGTGGAATTCGCACTTCTCAGCTTTCACGTAAAGCTTGTTTTCCAGGAGCCGTTGTAGAACCTGGCGGACATGGGTCTTGTGCTCCTCCAAACTGCGTGAGAAAATCAAAATGTCATCAATGTACACGAATACAAAGCGATTCAGGAAATCTCGCAACACATCGTTCACCAAAGCTTGAAAAACTGCTGGTGCATTGGTAAGACCAAAAGGCATTACTAAATATTCGAAATGGCCAAGGGGGGTGTTGAAAGCCGTCTTCCACTCATCACCCTCTTTTATCCGTACCAGGTGGTAAGCGTTACGGAGGTCCAGCTTGGTAAAGAACTTCGCTCCCTGAAGAGGCTCAAAAGCAGACGAAATCAATGGTAACGGATATTTGTTCTTGACAGTTATGTTGTTAAGGCCACGAAAATCAATACAGGGACGAAGTGTAGTATCTTTCTTTTCCACAAAGAAAAATCCCGCACCAAGAGGAGAAGAGGAAGGTCGAATGATACCTGCTGCCAGTGAATCCTTGATATACACCTCCATAGCTTTCCTCTCTGGTCGCGAAAGGTTGTACAAACGTCCTGCTGGTAGAGTCGCTCCGGGAAGTAGATCAATGGCACAGTCATAGGGCCTATGAGGTGGAAGAGATAGTGCCCTTTCCTTACTAAATACCTCACCCAAAACATGGTAGCAATCCGGAACACCAGTCAGGTCAGGAGGCTTGGGCTTAGTCACCACAGCGCCCTCTGTTGGAGGAATGGCAGACTGGAGACAGGTTGAGTGACAAAAAGAACTCCAACTAATTATATTTCCAGAAACCCAATCAATAACTGGATTGTGCACCCTTAGCCATGGGAAGCCTAACACCAAGGGACACTGGGGGGAGTCAAAAACGTAAAAACGGACATCTTCATGATGGTTACCAGAAAGAACCAGGTGTAAGGGAACAGTTTGATGCGTGACCAGAGCGAGAAGGTCACCATTTAAAGCACAGATCTTGACATGTTCACTCAATTGTTCTAAAGGTATGCCTGCTTGTTTAACGAGGCTAGTGTCCAAAAAGCATTGCTCTGCTCCCGAGTCGATAAAAGCTAACAGGGGTAGTGTTTGGTTAGCATGACTGAGTGTAGCTTGAATCTGAAACCGTGGGCATGTATACAAATCTTGTTTCTTGCTCACCAGTACTCCCACACCTACTGGTGAGCTTGGTCTTTTGGCCGTACGGGACAAGTGCGAAGAAAATGGCCCGGCTGACCACAATAGAAGCACTCACCCAGGCTGAACCTCTTCTGTCGCTCAGCAGGAGTAAGATTTGTGCGACCCAATTGCATGGGCTCCTCAGCAGGAGGTAACGCCAGCAACGGACGTGACTGAACAGGGCTGGGAGTTGGATTGGGAGTTGCCCTTAACTGAGAAAATGGGGCTGGACGGGCTGGAGGAGCATACTGGGTCCTTGAGTTTCTTTCACGTCTCCTCTCACGTAGCCGGTTGTCTAAACGGATAGACAAAGAGATTAAATCATCCAATGATTCAGGCTCATCATGTGAAGCAAGCTCATCCTTCATAGTCTCGCTTAAGCCAAACATGTAAGCCCCACGTAGTGCCTGGTCATTCCAGCCTGACTCTGCAGCCAGTATCCTAAAATCAATAGAAAATTCGGCTACGCTATGCAAACCCTGACGAAGATTTAACAGTCTCTTGGCAGCGTCAGCAGCAATATCAGGGTGGGCAAACACTTTCCTGAAATCAGCAATGAATCTTTCATAGGTCATGGGGTAAACTGAATTTCCCAATACCGCTTGGGCCCAGTCTAGTGCTTTTCCTCTTAACAACCCGGTGACATATGATACCTTGGCTTGGTCCGAAGCGAAAGTCTGCGGCCGTTGTCTGAATACTTGCAAACACTGGAGGAGAAAACCCTTAGATTTGCCCACATCCCCAGAATACGGCTCAGGTGGAGGAACAGGTGACTCTGATGTAGCAGCTGGATTCTGATTAAGCTCTTGCAAATTGGCGGAAGCAACTGAAACACCGGCAATCTTATCCGTTAAACCTTCAACCAATTTTCCAATGTTAATTACCTGTTGACCGAGTGCACCCTGGGCGTCCATAAGTTGTTGAAGCATCTGATGATGTTGACCGAGCAAATTTCCTTGATTGGACAGTGCCCGTTCAACAGCTTGTGGATCGTCTGGGTTCATGTTGGCCAGATCGTACTGTTACAATCTGAGCAAGGCAGACCCAAACAGAGGACGGAGAGAAAGGTGAGTACAAGGTTTATTTATACAAAGCTGGTTGATGGCTGGTAGGACGGAACAGAGATAGTGGTTGTATGGAGCAGACAAGGTGGTGGAGGCTGGAGTGAAGCAGGTAGGTAAAGGCTGGGCTGGGTAGAGGTGGAGTGGAGCAGGTAAGTAGGGCTGGGGCTGGTGCGGGACGAGGCTGGGATCCGGAGTGGAGCAGGTGAGTTTCTGGCAGGCAAACTGGCACGAGGATCTGACGGGGAGCAGGAAAAGGCAGTTAGAAAAATATCCGAATACAAAATAGCACATTCAAAAAATAGGCCTGAGAAGTCTTCTCACTGAAGTAGACTGACGATCTGGCAGAGAAGTGAAGGAGAGCCCGTGCTTTATACTGCAGGTGATGAGATGAGTGGATTCAGGTGTGCCAACAAGCCAGCCAGGGAGCAGGAGCAGCCACACCCATCAGGGAAGCAGCCAATGACATGCCCACAGCAGCAACAAACAGGACAGACAAACCTACACTACAACATTCTTGTCCTACTCTTTTTTTAATTTCCTCATTTATTACAATGCACGTCATCAGCGCATTACAAAGTTCACAATGTTTTGCTCCGACCCGTCAGCTGACCACGACTCTACAAAGACATTGGCGTTTGCAGAGATTATTGGTTGATGATATAACTCAACACTCTCACTGATTAATAATGTAATGCGTTTAACTTATGTGCGCTGTAGCCGTAAAGAGGCTAACTATAGGCTAATTACTTTCTTCTTAACCTCACTGACACTGAAGGCCACGGCGCAAAACAAGTCGCCCATACAGTTAATAGGCCATTCAAAGTGAAAATTACCGTGCGCGGCAAATAAAGTAAAGTGCGGTAAGTAGCTCAAGGATAAGTGTGACAGTAATTAAAGCAGGCTGTAAACAGCAGCAGCAGAGAGCCAGGGGTCAGGAGTTCAGCCGCACAACTCTCAGATAACATCGCCTGCAAAACCAAATACTCTTCATAGGGAGAAAAAGAATAAATAATTTGTTCAGGGATACCAAACAGGTGGTTGTTCGCCTATTGTGCATATTTTGGCTTGATTGTTGGAAGCAGAGGATGGGAAGTTAACGACATTCTACCTTTGCTCTTTTCGTAATTACAGTTCTGTGATTTATGCTTCAGTGATGAATTTAAGTGAGTGAGTTTTTGGTTTAGGCATGGTTCACACCCACGTTAGATATGATGGGATGATCTTGATAAAAGCCTGGTGGAACTTGAAAGGTCATAATGTGGAAGTACTTGTGAAAAAGAAGCACTCATTAAGAATATGGCAAGAGCATATTGTACACGCTCCCGTCCACTGGCACCACATGTCCCAACATTTTAGTTCAGGGAAGTTGCTGTGCGAAAACAAAAATAACCAACAATATGCTGCTCCGTAATGCATGTGTAATGGCTAGTTTGTGAGCTATACTTTCTTTGCCAAGGCTCTAAAAGTCACGCCTATGTCTGCGTGCCTCTATAATAGTGAGCAAAGGGAAAGAGGCATTCAGGAAGCCTCCTCTGTTCGTGGGCCGCCCCTCTTTCTACCTGGGTGCTCTAATGAGGCTCCAGTAACGCGGCAACAGCAGGAATTAAAGGCAAAAATGTCTGTCTATGCCTATCTCATGTTGTCTTTAAAGGGGAGGTGGGAGATGTGAGGTGTATGCACATTTAATGAAGGATTTTGTCCCTGTGTTAGTTGTTCTATGCACATTTCGGTGGGGGGTCTACAATAGAAACGTATGGATTTTGCCCCAGGAGATTTACATTATCAGCAGATCCAGGTTTGCAGAGACAATTGGAGTCACACAATGCAAGAAAGATGAGAAAGAGAAAAAAAAATGATATTTAAGACAGTTAGGAAGCAGAACTTGCACTTTTTTAGTCCTCACCATAGATGAAACTGCTCAATTTGTACTTTTCACCTTTAGATAATGGTGTTTTTGGTATATTATGTATAATCTCACACCATACTGTCTATGAGAGAATGTTCTGATCACCTATTCCACGTGAGAAGTGTTATATAGGAAGCAGTTGGAAAGAAAGGTGAAAAGGATGTTTCTCTAAAATGGTGTTATAAAGCGATGGGGGTGAGCCGGGGGAGAATGGGCGAGACCTCGCACTAAATCTCAAACCAAGACCATATGGTACGAAAAAGAAAACATGAAAAAAAACAGACGAGGAGAGTAGCACCAGCGGCTGAGAAGGAAGCGAATGAGCAGCGCTGCGAGCCAGTGCGGCCGCATGCTCATAACACATTATGGCTATTATTAGACCGAGCGGCGGAGGTATACCGAGGAGCGGAGGATTGTGGGAGAGGAGAGGTGTGGAAACGGCACAGGGAAATGAAGATGAGACGAGGTGCACAAACGGCAGGTTGTGATTTCTATGATTCATGTTGTACTTTGGACAGAGAGATACATTGGCTGGTGACTTGTTTGGTGCAACTTCACTCAAAACACACATTCACATCTTATATATATCATTTTGGCTTTTCCTTAAAAAAAAAAAAAAAAAAAAACTCATGCAGCTACAGACCAATTACTCTCTTCCTCAGCAAGAAAAAGACAAACTTTTATTAATTTAAAAAGGGACACTTTTTTTAAATTTTGTTTTTATAAAAAATAGGCCACTGTATTTTGAACTTGAGATTTGTACTGGTACACTGTGGAGTATATGTTCAAAACCTTTACTTCTTTACTAGTCTCTTCTTGGTTGGGCTCGCATGCTAAAAACAAATTAATAATTAAACTTCAAAGCGCTCTGCAAGTTTTTTGTCAACTGACCGTCCTGTAATATTGAAGGTACGGTTTGTTTGTTTAGGCTAAGGTGAAGATATACTTTATTAAACCCTGTAGGGAAATTCATTCTCCACATTTGACTCATCCTCAATGCGGCTGATGGACAAATGCAGTCTTCTGGTGAGGTTTATGGAATCATTCAGAGCTACCGAGGGAAATGTAACACAAAAGAAACTGCTAAAACATGAACTATGAAGGTAAGCTACATGCAAAGGTTATGCTAACAGCAGCTAAATGCTAATATCGGCAAAATCCCCTTTTAGCACACCGGGAGAACTTGAAAACTCCACTCAGAAAGGCCCCCTCCAGGTGGGAATCGAACCAGGGACCTTTCAGCAATGAAGCACGAGCGCTAACCGTTCTGCTAGTTAGCGCTCATGCCCTCGTAACATAAGAGGAATGAAGAAAAACTAAGGGAAAAAAACTTTACAACAGCATACAATGTTAAATAGATGTTTTAAAAGTACATTTGCCCTATGAAAAAAAGCTTTTTAAAGAATTTTCTACTGGTTGAATAAAGCGTTTTTTTCTCTGATTTTGCTCAAGTGTCACAAAAAATGTTGACCTGAAATACTAAAGTTGAAAGAAAATAGGAACAAAAACATCTGAGTGACAGTATATTCTTGCTTCAAATGGACAAATGCAAGAATCCCAAGTTATTGAACTAAAGTTTTCAAGGGAATCATCAAATCATATTGTCAGAAATTGGGATTCACCAAACACACAAACAAATCCATGCTTTTTAATGACCAAGTCAATGCTAGTTAGATTCTGGACAAAGTAAGAACCAGCAGAAAGGTTGCATGGGACAGGACTATCAATGGGTCATAATCTGTGGTTCAAGGGGTTAAGTGCAAACCGGGTAAAGCAAAGTTTAAGAGGTAATGATGTAGTGGGAGTGACCACTGTCTAAATGTAGCATAGGGTCTATGTCGGTATATAGAGAAAGATCCATCAAGCTAATTTCAATAAATGTGGCAGCTCCCTGGATGTGGACCTGACGATTAAAAGTGTGGACAAACAGGATCACTGTGTTAGTGGAGAGGGAGCCTAAGCATGTCCACTCGTGTCGCTTTGGATTTGTTCTGTATTCCTTGCACTCTTCTTTGCCTTTCCACTGCTTCTCCTCATCCTCCGCTCCACTGACTGCAGCAGGACTCCGCAAGACGCTCCGCCACAGCAGGCAGCACTCACCACATGTGCGCGAGTGGGATACACAACATGGATAGTGTTTACAATATCACGTGTTGCTGCTCTTCTTACCCTATTTTACCCTCTCACATGAACCATCTCTGGTCGGTCACATGCACGTCTGCCATTACAATAGAATTCCCATCCATTGACTGACAGTTTGCACCAGTGTGTCATGTTTCCCGACACACTGCCATAATGCGATACCATAATGCAAAGCGAGAGTCGGAGGAGAACAGCCGACAGCGACAGGTTTTTGAACTAAACGCAATACAACACAAACGAATGAAAACAGCTGGTTTGTTAAATGATGGATAGCTTCCACTCTCAGGCAAAAAGACAAAAATCTAAACGGTTTTCTTCACGTAATATCCTTGTTAACTAAAGTTTAGCTGGCTCACATTTGAATTTAGTCAATCTTCATTGCAGAAATTAAATATTACCGAAGATCTGCGGCAAGGAGAAAACAAGTGAGCTCCCGGCAGAGTGAGCACACTACAGTATAGAGTCTAAGAAATGGATATAAATGGATATTAAGAAATGATAACAACAAAATGACTATTAAAGATGCAATGCACGCTTCATACGACCATAGGAAACAGCACACATGACACATTCAGTGTAAATGGGGGGTTACGGATTTGCGAACTGGGCAGAGAATACAAAAAGCAATCAAGTCACTGCAGGTCATTTCTTACCAAACACTCATGCAGAGGAGGTGGGCCCTGCTGACCGGCTTGGTCCTGTGAGTGACTCCAACAGCAGGCACATCATCTAAGAGAAATACAAAATATATGAATACAATAAGACTGAACTTGAATTCGGGTTTACTGCTTTAAGCCAAATGTCACCACTGTACCAAAGTGGACGGGGCGAGGGTGATGACACGGCAGCAGGGAGTGAAGACTGAGAGAAACTGAGACCAGGAAGTCAAGCCTAAAGAGAGACTGACCACAGCAGGGAGACAAACACAAGTGAGACAGGCGTAGCACCAAGCTATTCAGCTGTTCTTTTAACTGTTTTGGTTGTTTTTACCCTTTTATTTTCATTTTCACTCTCACACGTAGGGGGTGAAAAGTATTTACAGGCTACTTAAAAAACTTAAAAATACTGGAACGTCACTGCTCATTATAGGCCTCCACCCTCCTCACGACTACGGCGGGGCAGGCCTCACCTTCTTCTGCAGGAGATGTGCAAACCTGGAGTTAGGAGCATAGGCTGAGGGTGCTTAGCAGGAGAGGGTACATGCTTAGGAGCCCTAGTGAGCTTAGGAGAAGACGCCTTAGCAGAGACAGAGGTTTGGGCCTTACGAGCGGGGATATAGTCTGGCAGCAGATCATCAGGAAGGGGAATGATCTGAACGCGTCTGGCAGAAGAAGCAGACAGCACAGGGCACTTAGCAGGAGGAACAGAGACAGTGCAGAAACTAGGGGCAAAAGAAGCAGAGCAGTGGGCCAAGGTGCTGCCAAGGGAATTAGCAGAAGGTGCTTTGGTGTGGCAGGTGTCCGGACAAGAGGAGGCCTTAGGAGGGCGTTTATCAGGCACAGAGAAGTGGGCAATAGAGAGGGCAGGGAGGAGAGTGTGGACAAGACAGACCTAACCACATGTATGTATAGTCATAAATGATAAACATATTAACAGCATTGCAGCCATAGCGTTTGTTTTTCTACAATATTGTGGCACATTTGTCAAGTTGGCCGAATACCAGAGGTCACTAAATGCAAGTCTCGAGTCAAGTCCAAGTCGTGAAGGTCCAAGTCCCAAGTAAGTCCAAGTCAATCGGTCATAGGGTCAGGTCAAGTCAAGTCAAGTCAAGTCTTGCTTTAGCCGGCAAGTCACCTCAAGTCACAAACGCCAGCGTGTCTACTTTTCAAAATGTGTTTAATCTTGAAAATAACAAGTGCTTTCTCAAGATATAGCAATTTGGAATTTAGGCTAAAATCAATCTTTTTAAAATCTCATGGATTTGGATTTAAAGTCTAATTAATATTTAATCGCCACAAAATTCAAAATACATATATTTTAAATGCTCCAGTCTATGTACAAAATGACCGGGACAGCATCTTAAGGAAGGGGGCCGACTTAAAAAAAAAAAAGAAAGATAAATATAAAATAATATTTTAGATTTTTATTGGTCCCCTGCTCAAAATAGATTCCGTAGCCTTGAGTCCCGCTGTCACTGGGCTGTGTGGAATCGGTTCGACCGGGGGTTAAGGGGTTAATGCATCCAAAGAAACACGTCGTTGTATTGATCAGACGCTCCGTCGGGAAACCGAACACGCATGTGGCTAATTACCATAAACATGCGCCACTTTTACCAAATCAATCCCGTTCTTTCGACAGTTTCACTAAAGTATATAAATATAAAGTCACAGCAAGTCATTGAGAGTCATTGGCCTCAAGTCCAAGTCAAGTCTCGAGTCACAAACAGCAAGTCCCAAGTCAAGTCAAGTCTTTTTGGAGCTTTTGGTCAAGTAAGTCTCAAGTCTCGAAAATTGCGAGTCCCACCTCTGCTAAATACTGTATAAAAAGCCCACAACAGATTTCAAAATGTGATAAATCTCACGGACCGTAGTTGGGCCGTGTCAGTGATGTCAGTCTTCTTGTTGAAAAATTAAAAACATGAGGGTTTTCCACAGGTTTTCAATCGTAGCAGAACTAAAGGTCCACATGGTTGCACCGCACGAGCGCTCGAAAAACGCGCTTGATTGTCAACATCTGTGCGTGTTGAAGTAATGACGTAATGACGCACGCATTTAAGGAAATCCTAGCGCCCATAAATATGACGATACTACAGATACGCCTTACCTCACATAAGCATTATTAGGATGAACATTGCACTTGATAGCTAAACTGGCATCGTTCTAACATTACAGAAGCTTTAGCATAAGATTAGCCGATAATTCCACTCACAGGGTGAATAGATTTATTTAGCCTATTTATTCTATTTTGTGATAAAGGGGGAACAATCCATATTAATGCACATTTAACACATGTAAATATGCCATATGATAGCCTTGGGCTATTTTCCATCTGCACATCCTATAAAAACACGAACTATGCAAAGACACTGTAGACACAGACTACAGGACATGTTCAAAGACAGCTGGACACAGACTATAAACAGTCACACTTTGAGTCTTTGAGCACCGATCACTATTGCACTGGCCCCTATTGCGCATATGGTTAGTGTGCATGCAGATTAGCACCATGGACAGCGACACACAAACAGTGATTATTATTGGCTTGACCGAGTTTAGTCCTGGTTTAGTCCAAGGTTGTGAGTTGTTCAGTGTAGTTCAAAGTTCAGATCTTGATAGCCTACTTGGTTCATTGAGAAATGCATTTTGAATCACATTGCTCAACTCATGTAGCCAGCTACAGTACAGCCAGAATGTGCAGATCTTTTTTCTTTTTCCCTCAAGGAAAAGATCTTCCGTTGTCTTCCATAACCACATAGGGCCTGAAAATATGGATATAGCAGATATACTCCCCCAACCCTGTTTCTAAAAGTGTAATGACGGATCTGGCACAGGATGTAGCTGGTGGTGGTAAGTATGTTCACACTCAAAGCTCAAGTGTGAGATGCTTGGTTTCGTTTTACCAATTGTAAAACAGGCCTCACTCAAATCAACTTTCCTAAATTTGGGCTAATCCGCTTTGTCTTTTGGGTATTTCTCGCAAAATCAAGAGCAGTAGAAGCTTTGATGGATGTGGAGCTCTACTGGGCTTTGGGGGTTTGTCTGGACAGACGTGAGTGGATCTACAGCTCCACCTAGTGGTCACATCCTGGAATACATGTTAGGAATGCCAGAGGAGGTAGGCAATGATACTGTTGTACAATAATAATATTATGTATTTTATATTATACGCATTTTGACTGTTAGAAAAAGGAATTAAGGCTTTAATCCAGCCAGGAAATAGAACAATTGCACAAATGTGAAACTTGAAGGTCTATCTGGAGCATCAGCTCCATCAGACAAGATTGTCTTGTTTACAAATGACTGTATATACATTTTAATATGCAAAAAAAAATAAATAAAAAAAAAATCCCCAAACTAGGAAATACATCAGACATCTTGGTCCCGAAAAGTGCAATTCTAGGAACTGCAAAGATGATTTCTGATTGGACTGTACACATATGATAACATGCATACTCTCCCAGGAAGCCTTTGGATAGTGAAATGATGTGGAGTTGATCCATGCAGCCAGGAGGACTAGCTCGGGGTGTCTCCTTAGATGCAATTATCCATGTGACACACTGTCAGTAGCTTGATGACCAAACTGTAGTAATAAATCATCTCAAAACACTACTAGTTTGGCCATTAGACCATTTATGCATTTCCATTTGTGCCTTTCAAGGAAAGCACTATGAGATCAGGCTACATCAATTTGCTCATCATCCTCTAATACATTCCAGGGAAAGGCTACACTCCAGGGATTTGTAATTGTAAATCTGAGTGGCAAGGAAAAGAAAATGTTCAACCAGGGTTTTCTGAGATCAGGGCAATAAAAGCTTTGAAAAATCAAGTAACTGCTGTAGAACTACAGAGGAACAGGGAACAAGGAACAATTGGAATGGCAACTAAAAGATTTCAAGTCTGATGACCAGCTGTATACAGGGGAGTGTGGAAACAGCAGCCTTATATATGACAATAAAATGACAATTTATGGGCCAGCAAGGTCTGAAAAGCACGATATGTGATATTGTGATAAGAATTTATATTATCACGTATGCAGTGCAGATGAGCTTCAATGGGAATGCATCCATTAAAGCCCCCAAGAAGTGCCAAGTGCACAAATTTATCTCAACGCATTTATTTGGACCCAGACAGTTTAAATGATGTGCAGAAAAGAGAATGCAAATGTCCAACTCACTGCTGTTGTAGGTTTACAACACGTGATTTGAATGGGTGCCCTTCCAATATGCTGAAGGGCCCACAACACTAGCCTATATAACATCGTCACAGAAAGTATAGCAGTCCATAAGGGGCAGGTTTATCAGCTATAGCTGATAGCTCTATAGCTCTAGTGCCCTCTAGTGTCTTCTTTACGATGCCAAAACGTTCTGTTATTAACGTGGAAAAGGAAACCACGATGTCCGTCTGTTTATCTGCAAGTTATGAATCAAACTATTACCATCGTATTGCTGCAGGAAAAAGGGCTCCTGAATGAGGACCAATAAGAGCAACGCGAAGGACCATTGCTCATTCAGCCACTTACTTCTAAAGCACAACCATTTGAACTATTCCGGAAATACTTTCAGCTGCAAAATGGCACCTGGTCCTGATTCTTTGAAAGAAAGTGGAAGCTGAAATATGTTTAACATTCAGAGAAGTGCACACAGAAGTTCCAGGATTGGATTTCATTTTGATGATTTTGTAATGCATTAGGCATAAGACGATAGGATGCAAGTGCTCAAGTCAGGCAGAGTATCAGTTGTCAATAGATGCAGGTATTTGCAGCAGTAGTAGTTCATACAGGGTTACACTTGTAGTACTGCTTGTAAAATGGTCGTCCATTCACTAGTTTGATCTTAAAGTCATCCTGCGGGACATTCCAGGTCATACGTTGCAACAGCCCAACTTTATTTAACTAGGAAAGTCCCCATCCATCCATCCATCCATCCATCCATCCATCCATCCATCCATCCATCCATCCATCCATTCATCCATCCATCCATCCATCCATCCATCCATCCATCCATCCATCCATCCATCCATCCATCCATCCATCCATCCATCCATCCATCCATCCATCCATCCATTTTCTTCCACTTTATCCGGGGCCGGGTCACAGGGGCAGCAGTCTCAGGAGATGCCCAGACTCCCTGATCCACGCAGACCTCCTCTACTATACTGGTTTTACCACTAAAAATATGTACAATTGGCCACGATTACTGAGTGTGTTTGCCAGTGTGGGACGACGGATGTAAATTAGGTTATGGCTATAATCCAGTGTGGTGTGTTTACATCTTTCACACATGAGTCTCAAGTGTGTTCATTAACATGCACTTTCCTGTACAAATATGCAAACAAGTCCAGAGGTTGTATACCAAGCATTTATTTGTTTGATAATAAATTGTCATTATCATATCCAGGATTAGCCACAAAACGACTGCCACCAGCTCATCCCCGTTCAAGAACATGATCCCCGACCACGCGCCTGATCCCCTGTGATACTGACAATCTCATATCACTTTACATTGTAGTACTAGGCTTAAATATTGAGGTTTTGCTCAAAAAGGTGCTTTAAACAGAAGCCCATTCCTGGCTATTACACATGGGTACTGTGTAAATCAATAATGTACCACTTTCATGTAGTGACATTATTGTTTGATCCATAGAGGCTGCATGTACAACATCTACACTGTGAGAACTGGCCATTGGTTCGACCGCATTAGTGAAGTCCAGCAGCATTTCTGATCAACAAAAGAGAAAGTGTCAAAGCATGCAGTGGCTTGTATTATTAATTTACTACTTCTATATTATTATGTGGCGAATTTTTGTGGTAAACTCTAAACCATCTCCAAACCTGCATCTCTTGTGTGAGTGTTAATGGTGTTCACGGGTCAGTTCATCATCTAAAGAGTCTAAAGAGGTCCAAAACATACAAGAAATCATACAAACTAAAGACAAAAAGTCATCTGAAAAAGGCTGCTATTCATTTCATTTTCCTTAAAAAGTTCATCACAAACGCAGCTGGACTCCACATGACTCCAGTCAAACCAAGCAGGATGTTTTTTACAGTGTTTGGCATGAAACCATCCGATGACCACATAAGACAGTAGTAAAAGTACTGACCATTTACACTGGTCATGTTGTTCAGTGTCAAGTATGAGCCGTAAAATAGTCATGTGACAGTTTATGCAAAAACAAGATGGTTGTCAGAAATGTCGCTGTGGGAGCTCCATGGGGGATGTGTGGGGCAGCAAAGCCGGACAAGAGATTGAGCACTAAACCAATCATAACAGAGTCTCAAATGTCCTTTAGACGTAGTTATAAGACCGTGTTGTACTGCTTTGTGAGACATTCAGGTACATTCATTACCCCGCAGTGAAGATGTCTGTGTAAACTCCAGGTAATCCAGGAGTCTTCCACAGAAAAAAAGCTTTTAAAGGAAGTCACCTGGATTTAGCTATATTTTAAGCTGAAGGTATTTTGTCTGTCCTGTGGAAGGAGGTCAGCACCCGCTCGCTCTCATGAACCCAATGGTCATGGTGTCGTTGCCGTAAATAGGAGGAAGGTTGAATCGTAAACTGTTTCAGTATAAACTGTTCTGTTTTTGATAATTACATCTCTGACTCTGTCTTTTCTCAGCAGCTAAAATTTGGACATAAGAACTTTAGAAGCGACAGAGCTAGTTGGGAAATATAACAGCAACAGCTCAAAAACACCTTGGCCAAGATGACAGCTTCTGAAATCTTTTATTACATTGGCAGACTGAATTGCATTACAAAGAATAAGGCAGCGGCCCCTAGAGTTTAAACGCTAAGCCCTGGGCCAAATCTGGAGTTGCTTAGTCAACGTTTTGACCCTTTTGTAATCTCCAAATGATAACTGAAGTTCCAATCAACAATATAATAACGTAAATATGGTTTGTTCCTGAGAAATTGCCATTTTTAAATTTACAGTCCACTGCCACAAATCCAACTGCTACAAATGACAGGGATTAGCTTTTTAGTGAATAAAAAAAATTAAACAGACACTAACATTGCTGACTTTTGCTCGTAAAATCCACTGTAGATGTGTAAGGAAGAAGGTGTGGCACAGGAATGCAGCATCAAACCCAAATCCTGAGAACTAAAGTTGGCAACGTCGGATGCAAAGGCAACAGTTCATGCTTCCAGCGTGTTTGAGATAGATTCATTTCTGAACGTCTAGTCTAAAAGAAGCTCTTCGTCTGGGTATAACTGCTGCTAAACATGCAAGAGCACATCTGTGTTCAGTGTAAGACATCATGGGCATGTGGTTCTCTTGGCACACCTGAAGCAGCTGAACACACCACAGTGAAACAACGCAATGATCAGATGATGCTCATGAATAAAACAGAGCTGTGCACAAGTCACACTTTCATTCCAGAATCCCGTCGGCCTCAGGCCTGGATTCTCCTCAGCCTCTGAGTAACTTGTGCACAGCACTGTGTGTGTACATCAAAAAGGATTTACAACCCTTTACAAATGTGTTTTTGCTCAAATTGATATTTTGTTCATTACATTTTTGGATACTTTTGATTTGAAACAATAAAAGATAATAAGCTTGTTTGGTTGTGGTCAAAGACACTGAAACATTAGCCACATGTGAAGATGAAGAGTTACAGCTGTAAAAATGAGTCTTATTATGTCACATTTGTTCTGTCGGACTTCAGTCCCGTCTCTTGTCCTTGGAGTGCTTTCTGTTGCACAGAAACATTTGTCCTGCTTTCTTTGTGCTGCTCTTGCGATGCCGCGTTCGCTTCATGATCACTGCATGTGAATATGCCGTTATGTGTCCTGTACAAAGTGGGTCATCGTCCTGTTCTATTTTCTTTGCCGAGAGTTGCATTTCTGGAGCGTCCCTTGTTTCTGCTGAATCCAGGTTAGCTGCATGTTGTTGAAGACGGCTGTGCCACTCTCTGCACTGTGCTTTTCACTGTTAGCTTGAGACAGAGATAGAGGGACTCTTTAAACAGGCAAAGTGGCTCAGTTTTCTTTAGGAAGCGAAGCTGGAGACCAACTGCCTTCTGTTACAGACCCACAGTAACATTCTGTTGATGACATTTACATAAAAATACAAGTTAAGTAGAAATACTGTGTACAGTAAAATACTGTTAACCTACATGTTGATAAGAGACAACGAGCAAATGCTTTTTAAGTAAAGTTTAGCCTCACAGTAAGAAGGTCACTCATGTTTGAGAGTTTGAGTTTTTCTGCATCTTGTGGTCTCTGATCAACAGCTGGTTATAGTAATTTACGGCACCAGTTGTACTGTCAATGTCCACCGTATTTTTACAGAATAATTGTTCCGACGCAGAGGCCGGTGTACTGCTGTGCACTGTTCTGCAGTTTACAGCTTTGGATATGTCTCATACAGTGGACATGCACAGCCGCACAGTAAGTAGTTTGTTTGTATATCCCTCCTCATGTTAATGTTGTGAAAATGCCATCTCTGCTGGTTAGCTCACACTCTGAGCTCCTAATGCATCGACTTACTCTCCCATTTGTCTAATGGCCTTCCCTGTTGCTACATTGGACTGCTAAGATTAGCTTCTGTGCTGCACCTACAGGAAGTGGTGAGCAGGCGGTAAAGGCCTGGTGGAGAGCGTGGTTCTGCAGGTGAGAGGAGGTAGTGGTCAGGCCCAGTGATCTCTATCGTCCAGTTTAGGAGGAGGCCGTTTCTCCTCATGCCGTAGTTCACTGTCAGAATGAGTTTGAATGATAATCCTAATGTACTTTTGTATGTAAGTTACTGTACTACTACATACAGTACAGACATATTTAAAACAGCCTGTGTTAGCAGCCTCTGGATCCACCTACAGTGATGCTTGTTAGAAGTTATGTCACAAAATACAGCTTTATTTTAGATCTGGGCCGATCATACAGTCTATCGGGGCCTGGATGATGGGATACATGTAGTGACTCTAATATTTATGCACACATCTATTTACTGTCCGTCTCAGCAAGAGCCAGACGAAGTGAGGGAAGTGGCGTGAGCCGAGATGAAACCCGACCCTGCCTCGTGCAGTAACAGTAACACAGGGCTGGACGATGTGAAATGCTGCACTCTAAAAGCAGGAAGGGAAGGGTGGAGCTCCAGGAAGATTCATAAACGCTACAGATTATTAACAGTACAACCAGCCTGGACTTTATATGCAGCCTTTTAGAAACATGACCGGGTTTGATCCTGCTTTATGGTTTGAAAATAGTAAAGATGCTAAAATGTCATTTCATCCCAGCCCTGTATTGAAGTAGAACAGCAGGTAGCTAACAGAGGTGAGTCGTAGTCAGTTACATTTACTTATTTTAGGATTTTGTTTCTTCTCATTGATTGATAATAATGGGAGTGATTACTTTTGACTTCACTTTGCTTGAGTAATGATTTTATCTTGTTACTCTACCACCACAGGATAGTAGATGTGCAGTAAATGGGATGGAAATGAAATATGACACAGATTTCTTTGGGCTTTAGAAACTCACTGGCAATAAGGATGACGATGTGTTTAGTGTTTTGAATAACTAAGTAGCTAGAAATCTAACTAGAAATCACTACATGAGTCCAAACTACTGTTATAAATGGATCACAAAGATGCTACTCACAGGCCGTTCATATAGTCATCCAGTTTGATCTTTTTTTTGGAAAACAATCTTTATTTGAATAGCTCCATCTCTAAGATCTTGGCTGTAACATTATTGTCCATTTTCTGATTTTCTTTAGTACATTCAAAGCCTTTCTTTGATATTCGTTGTTAAATTTATTGTCATTGCTCCTAAGCCGAGAAATAGACCCTGTTAATCAGCTACAGCACAGCCTTTCTGTGATTCTCGCACGGATTATTCAACATTTCATTACATTGGGCTTTAATACTGCATTTCTAACTTTATCCAAGAACAATCTCAAGTGTGTGCAGCCCGCTTCTGTCTCCTGAGCTTCAAACCACACTTTGATCACTTGGTTCCACTCTGCAGCAGCGCGTTTCACCACCGCACTCTTAGCTGCTCTTATAACTGCTCCTCCCACCCATTTTCTTGCATAGATTTTTCTCGAAACAGTTCTCTCTGATTCCTCCTTTCATGTGTGAACGCTCAGACGTCATGAACACAGTCTGCTCACACTCGGGTTCCTCTAAGAGCCAATCTAAGCTCTTCTCCTGCTCTCAGGTACTTCAGCGCCTCCGTTACAGCCGACAGTCAACACAAGTCTCTCCAATCGTTTCCTGAAACCTCGCCCCTTTATTCACTCTGCTGCACTGTAACTATGGCCTCCGTGTGTCTCTCTTTCAGCTCCTGGCTCACTTTGAGTTCACATGTCGTCTGCGTGGCAGCTCTCCTCTCCGTGGATAATGAGAACAGGGAAGAAGAACGCCTCTTGGTAGGACGGGGGGCGCTCTCTGACTCCTAAACTGTCCTGCTCTGTGTCCTCCTCTCTGTCTGCTCCGGTCCGCCCTCGGTTGTCTCTCATGCGCACCTCCTCCTCGGGCTGCTCCTCCTCCTCCTCTTCCTCGCCCTCTCCCTCCAGGACTCCTCTGGTCTCCTCATTGTTCTGACCCTGTCTGGAGCCGAGCCCTAAGAACCCCCCTCCGCCACCACCCCCCGCACCCACACTGCCACTGTTGCCCTCCTCTCTGCTGCCGGCCAGGCCTCCGCCCATGCTCCGGGAGTGGAACAGGTTGTTCTGCCGCCCGCTGCCCAGTCGTCCGAGTGAGAAGCCGCTGCGGCTGAGCACCAGCCTGCCCCCGGGGCCAGTGCTGCCCTGTCCCGCCGCTCTGATGCCTGCCACAGTGGCGTTGAGCAGGGCAGCTGTGCCCATGGGCGCCCGCAGCCTGGAGGGCAGACTGGAGCTGGAGGTGGTCCTGCGGCAGCGAGGGCAGCTCTGCAGGAGGTAGGCCGAGTTGAAGAGCACAGGCAGAGCCAAAGCAGGGGCCAGCGCTGGGGTGGCATTGCCTTGGCTGGGGGTGGTCCCGGGGCCTGAGATGGGGGTGCTGGCTGTGGGATTGGTGCCACTGCTGGAGTCTAGGTCCATGAGCAGGGCCTCGGAGTAACTGGGCACCATCTGCTGGTTACAGCGGATGTGCCACTCCAGCTCCGTCATGTCCACAGTGTTGACCCGTGAGATGGCTCTGTAGCTGTTCCCGTTCAGGCCGATGCCGATGGACACTCCTCCGGGGTGGATCCCATTCTCAGTGTTTGCTCCGTCACGCACCCCTCCGCTCAGCCCCCCTCCTCCCAGAGCCGAGTCCTCGTCTTCTCCAAACAGCTTCTCCACGTGGTAGTGCACGTACGCCGTGCGGTACTCAGACACCACACGCAGAGGCCAGGACAGCAGGAACGCTGAGGCCAGCCAGAACACTCTGTGACGGGAGAACCAGGGCGGATGAGTCGGGTCGGGGAACGCCAGGATGTGCTCCCGAAAGTCCACATTCTTCAGGTGCATGCCCTCACGCGCCTCCATGTAGTCGTCCAAGCCCTCGTTCTCACCAAAGAAGCGCGCTCGCTTAAACAACAAACATTCATGTCAGGTTTACAATATTAAAAGATTTATTCACTAACTTAATGTTACTTACCTGAGTCAGGTAGGCAGCTTCAGCGCGTGCACTGGAGAAGCTGGACAAGAACAAGAACAAACATTATTTCTTCAGTCTGTTCCCGTTCCTCACAGTTGCAGACATGCCCTTGTGTAAATGTAAAATCTCATTCTGACCTGAAGCACTTGGTGAAGCGCAGGCGCACGGCGGGGTGCACCTGCAGGTCCAGCAGCTCCTTGGACACATCTTTGACTCCGTATCGAGCGTAGTCGAACTCTGAGCTAGAGGCGTGAGTGTTGACACGCTCGTGGTACACCTGAGGCACAAGGCGCAGACAGAGGAAGGGCAGAGTGTTTGGAGTCAGTATGATGCACTGTTAAAAATGACTATTGTTTCAACTGCTGAAGCATGTTTCTAAAGAGAAGAATACATGTCTTACTGCAAACAGCTGGTGCACACAGCCCAGCATTACTTCACTATGGGAAAAATTAAAACATGCATAAAAATCGTGCAAAATGATAAATGAAGTAGATACAGAGCCACATGACAAGAGCAGGGTGTTTGTGCTGATGATGTGGTGCGTCTCACCTGGGTGGTTGTGTAAGCGTCTCCGTTGCGGTATCTGGTCACCTGTCTGGTCCTCCTCACATAATGGTAACTTATGGCCTTCCACCAAATACACGGAGTGGCCTGTTGGAGGCGCTGCACTCGCTCATACACTTCCTGTAAACAAACAAAGATGCTTCATGTGTTGTTATGGCACTAACAGACCTGTGGGCTAAACTACAAAGCAGGGTGAACTTGTCCTGGATTGGTTTCTCTTACATGGAGCTTCTGGATAAGTGTTGCTACAACACTTATCATGACATCGGATAAGTGTTGTAGCAATCATGACATCGGAACTTCAAAATCCATCACTAAACTCATGGCAATCATACAGCGCCATGAAGCAGCGACAAGGTGAGAAAGGAGTTAGTTCATTTGTGAACAATCTTTATCACCACTTTAATGGGGCACTTGTAATATTAAATAAATCTATATCATGTAGTCCCCTAAAACCGGTATAAGTATAAAGGAATTCTCCAGCTGCTACTTGAGGTACTTCCTCCTTTTCTTCTTGGCGTCTCAACCCTTTCCTCCAAACCGAGGAGTTTGGCTGAGAGAGGGGAGGATTCTCTCCTCTGATTGGTCAAAGAGCCGTCTTCATTTTTTAAATGAGAACTGAACCCCGTTTAGAGCAGGTTATGCGCTAAGGGCATGTTACCATGGAGATCCGCCATGCTAAAAAGCTATCCAGCTTTGTAAAACAGAAAACCAGGGTAACGCTAAACATACCATACTAATCTAGCTCCGCAGTAAACCCAACAGAAGTGCTGAAATGGTCACATTAATGAAGTCGTCCGGACACAGCGTCGGGGCCTGTGGGTCTCATAAATAAAGTCAAATAAAAGTGGAGAGATAAAGAGACTGATATGTTTTGGGAAAAGTTCCTAATGAGCGGCGCGGAGCAGGAGGCACAGAGATTGGCCTGAGGTCAGTTCAATTCCACTGAGCAGGGCTTTCTTTAAACTCTGATTGACAACACAGCGAGAGCTGCAGCTGAAACATTTCAATGTGCTGCATGAAGTAAAGAGGGATTTCATTCTGCTCCGTGTGTTCTCAGCGCCCATTTAGTCAGTGCTTACATCTCCATGAAACAGTGTGTTTGAACAAACTCTTTTCAATAATGTGTTACATGGTGTACCTGGAACTCGGCGTGGGCCAACATGGCGGTCTTGGAGAAGCAGTGCCAGCACTCAACCAGGTAGACCACATAGAGCATGGCGAGGAAGGCCAGGGGGATGTAGACGTAGCCGCTGGAGCAGGGGCTCTCCAGCCGCAGGATGTCGCTGTAATAAGCCGCGGAGGCAGCATCGTCGTCAGCGCCCAGAGGGAGCGAGGAGGAGCCCAGCACCGGCACACGGCACAGAGCGCACCAGGCCAGAGTGGCAAAGCAGCCGTACATCAGCAGAGTCAGCAGCAGGCACTTCCAATGGGACTCTCGACACAGAGAGGAGGCCAGGGACTGCTGCTGCGGCCGCTGCTGCAGGAGAGAGGACCATGTCAGTTATGCTAATACAGGAGCAGGGGATTCCACCTTTTCACAAACATGACGTGAGATATTGTATGACTATATAGTATGTAAGTTGTTTCACAAAGACAGTGATCAGATCTGTCTTAAGCTTAGCTCTCTGAAGCTTAAATAGAAACTTAGAGAAGCCATTGGACAGTTCTGGATGCAGGATCCACTGACCTTTCAACCACACCAATAGTTTAGACAGATATATTTTTAGTTCAAAATGTAAGTTATACGTTTGACTCCAGTTGTGCTGGAGCTAAAAGTAACCAGTTCCCAGCCGTGCCCTGGTGAATCAGATAAACATGTGTTTGTTAAAGTGTGGGATGTGGCTGAGGTCTGGAGCAGAGGAATGCATTACCTCCTCAGAGCGAGACGGGCACAGGGGAAGAGCTGAGGCCTCTCTAAGTACATCACATTACTCTCTCTCTCTCTGTCCGGCCCATGTGCATTAGAAACACAGACGCTGTGTGGCTCTGTCTCTATTCTCTGCATTCAGGAGAGTGTGAATTATTTAGAGGAGCACAGTAGTTCTAGAGTGTTCTGAGCTCAGGGCTGTCACCGTGATACCAGCTGTTTGGGCACATACAGCCGACAGGGCATGTAGGTGTAAGAAAAGTACACTTCATGCCTGGAATGGGCCACTCAACAGTGCATTATCTGCAGGAAAAATAGACGTCGCATTGTTTTCAACTTTTAAATCTAGAACAAAACGAAACCAGGTATTTGGACCATAAGATTAATTACTTGAATTAATTTTGAATGCTTTGAATGCAGTTATTTAGGCAACATAACACCTTATGTGAAGGGTTGGAAACTTACAGATATTTCCTAGCATGCCATGAGAAAAAAATGCCATATTTAAGAGTATTACAATAATGACATTTCAACACAGTAAGTCACATTAAATGTCAACAAAAATCATAAATTGTGTTGTCGAAACAAAAAAAAGACAAAAATCAGAGCCAAAACAAGGCTAAAATGGAGCTTAAATAGGGAAAACATAACTCAAATTTAAATTTTGCACATTTTGAAGTTGAGATATCGTGGAGTCACTGCACACTAAAGACTGTCTACATGAGCAGATGACAACAACTCTTAGCTGACACCGATGTCCTCTCTCTCTCTCCTCTTGTGGGCCTGTCCCGTCAGCAGCAGCCCCCCTCCTCCCCCTCTGCCCGGGTCTGTCCAGCTCAATGCGGTTGTAATTTTCTACCCCTGAGCGCAGAGAGCAGCCGCTGTCACACTCCGCTGTCCCCCTTTCACTACGTGACAGTGAGACCAAGTGATAAACGGTCAAGCTGCTAGCGCTCAATCTATGTCCCCCAAACATGTCAACCGACTGGAGGTTACTGTGGAGATGTAAACAGACATGTACCACTAAAAACATGTACACTAGGCTAGCATGGGGAATGGTGTGAGTGGCTGGTGTTGATCGCGGGGGCCGAGGGTGTAGATTGGCAGCATCGCTTCCATCAGTCTACTTTGCGCCACTGCCTGAGTGAATGTGGAAGATACTTTGTAGTCATTTATTTGTGTACAGATATCCCCTCCCTCTGCAGTAAATATGAGGAAAGTGATACAAAATGACAATGGACTTTTTATGAATGCGGGATGGAGCTGAGGTGTTCTTTCAAAGACATTTTGGGTGACAGACTGCCTCTCTCCGGGAATCTGCATACACACATTTATCATTTACTCGCATCTGTCTCTCATCTTTCTCTCTCTCCTTTGCCAAATGTTGCTCTGCCCTTTTGCTTGAACTTTCCCTGGATGCAGCCGAAATGGGAAACACTAACAATAAAACCCAAACGGCAATGAGCGAACGCTGAGTGTGAAAAGTATCTGGGCACAAGTGACTCACTTGTCTCATTAGAGAAGGGACTGGTGGTTATTGCTCACGGCACACAGTTTAGATGAACATATTGTCGAACATGGACAGAGTCACAGGGAGGTCTTTTCTAAACTATTTTTAGGCAGGAAGCGTGACTCATCCTCTCTTGGCAAGTTCAATTGTCTGCCACATTATTAGGGATCGTTTAGTATCCCGGGAATGTTTTTATTGATTTTTACAACAGTTGTAGTTTCTCTTGTGACATACTAGCGACATGCAGCCTGGAATGTTCTGCAGTGTGGCTTTAATGCTTAAAGACACATTTAAAAGGAGCATTAAGAAGACAGGTATTGAAATGCAAGTCAAACTTGGAGCCGGGGAGGGGACGGTGGTGGGTGCCAGGAGGCTTGAGTCTTGGTCTATCAGAGAAACTGCTGATGTGAGACTTCCAACCACAGCGCTGGATTGGGTTTACAGAGAGGGGCCGGAGCTTCCTGAGGCTGAGGAGGGTGCCAGAGGTCAGAGGAAGACGACCGGGACTGGCTTGAGATCATCAATGGTAACAACAACTGTTCAAAGTCACAGCTTCTTAAGGATTTTGATGCTAGAACTGGCCCTTTGTGAATTTGTTTGGAAGCTATTTGATTTAAGGCATTGTGAGGACAAGAAAAAGGTGTGTCAAATTATGTGGCCTTGAAATTCTCCCTTTACTTTTGTGGTTTTATTTTAAGCTTCTGTGGCTCTGAGAGGAAATAGCTTGCGGCAATGCTCCTATCAAAATGGCTAAAATTCTGACATTTCAATCAACACCTCAGTCCGTCTTCCTCTCGGGACCTATTAAAACACCAATTACACGCTATTACCGAGCTTATCCCGCGCCATTTTCTCCGTCACAATTGAATAAGTCTTTGAAATGAGTGAAAAGGGGCTTGGATAAATGCGATTATGGGATGTCATTAAGAGAAGGGCTGTCACTGACAGAGCTTCAGGGTCTGGAGTCTGGACTGGCCCAATAATAGTTTGTTTCTGAAGCAACATACTCATGTCAGTCATAGAGGCCAGCGAAAGACAGAAGAACGAGCTCATGATGCATAGATGCTCTGGGCTGTTGTGACCACTTTAACATGAATTCAAAGCCTGGTTTAACTGGATACAGCGATCTTCCACATGTGCAACAGCCTGAACCACGGCTTTCACATTTTACATTTAAAAGAACATGTTTACTTTCTAGTGTCAACCTTCGAGGATTTGGTTAGTAGCTGGTTAGGACCTTATACATTTTGTCTTTGATTTTGATGACTCTGAATAAACCCCCTAACGTTTTATGTGCATATGCTCAGATACTCTTCCTGATTTTCCGGTTATCTGATTTCTAAAGCCCAATTTTAGTTTAAGTTGAAGGTTACACAAACAGCTCTTTTGTATTTATATGGCAAGTCACACAGCCCGAGCCCGATACATTTTTCAGACTGTGTTCCTTATTAATGCTTGCTGTCAGCCCCCTGAAGAAAAGTAAGAAAAATGCTCCCTCGCTGACCATAGATCTTCCAGACTCAAACATTTGTTCACCTGCGCCATGTAATTTCAGCTAACGACCCTTTGTACCATTACTGGAAATGCGTTCTGTCTTCCTTTCTCTCTGTTGCCTCGTAGAGATGACTAGGTGTGACTGTAGTGTCTATAATTAGCACAGGGAGCATGTAGGAGGCAAATGAAGTGAGCAGAGAAGTGCACTGATGCTCGCAAAACACTAGCAAAAAAACAGCCATTCATCTCCAATGACAGGTGCCTATTTACCCCGTCCCACATCAGGAGGAGCACGAGGTGCATCAGTAAACATTTGCGTGGCTGAATTTGTGTTTACTCAACGACAAAATCTGGGTTGTTGGAAATTAAGACCTTACGAAGCCGCTTTACGCAGGTGTAAAGTGTCACGTCCTTTTTCGGAATCAGCAAATTGAAATCCAACGCCAGCCTCCAGGGAGAGAGGACGCCAAACTCGACTAAATATGAGCAAATCTTGGAGAAAGGATTGATGAGATGAAAGGGAAACGCCTTAAGCATGGGTGGAAGAAGGAAGTGAGGGTGGAAGGGAGGAGAGGAAACATGAAGGAGACTGGGTTTCTGGTTTTATACAGTAATCACATGGGCAAACAGTGACTGATTGAGCCGTTTCATTTGCTCAGCTTAATTATGTGCAGGTCATTTGTCTAACTGCTCTGCAAAGTGATGGTAATTAGCTTTTAAGACTTCATTCTAATCTTACGTTCTAATCTTAAGAATGGGCTTGAGTCCTTCTGACTAAAACCAGGGAATAAAACCATATTAGTCCAGTGCTTGGGTCAGTTTGCAGTAGCTTCCTGTCACTCAGAAAAATAGATTTTTTTGTGCCAAAATGCAGGCTCATCTCATCTCAGGCTCTGAGAAGCTCAAGGAGTTCTCTCCTGCTGATGCCCAGAGCTCGGACTAAACATGGTGAGGCTATGCTTCAGAATCTGGAACAGACTAACAGAAGAACGTGTGGAGAAAACACTTCTGTTCAGCTGTGCAACTGTTTTAGCTGCACTCTTTGCTTTTACATGTGTTTTGTTTTATGATCATAACTGTGTTTCATTTATGTTATCTTCCTTTAACATTAAATCCTATGTACACTTTCTTATTCCGTAGATAAACTTGCATTTTGGGTATAGTTAAAATAAATTGCAAAGGAACCACAAGGGGTGTGTAAGCAGCCAACACTTTTGGTCCAATCAGACTCACGGAGAGGGTTTTTTCGGAGCATCCAACGTCACATCACATGAAGCCTTTTAACCCCTCTCTGGCTAAAAGGGGATAGGGATGCATAATACGAAAAAAACAAATAATCAATATTTGAACACAGTGATGATAAAGTCCATGATGAGAAATGTTTTTCACGCATTGACGCAAAAGGAAATGATCGGACACCATATCTTGGTTGCCTGTATGTGGTGGACGTGGACATACTACACACGTTTCCATCACATGTGTGTAGTATGTGCTGACAGTCTGTGCACTCCAGAGACTGGGGGCAAATCATGTTAAGTAGTGCAATTACGAGCGACTGTGTGGAGCAGGCAAGCCCACATTCTGAGTTAACCATGGCTTTTTCTGCTGCTACTAGTCGGGTTATGAAGTCTTCTGCAATTGAAATCTCCAATCTATTCAGCATTCTGCCTTTTTTCACTATAAATAATTGATTCTGCCACTCATGCAATAGCAGCACCAGAATGATGGAGGATTAGCATGCAAGATAAAACCTTTGCAACACATTCTGAGAGGAAAAAAGGCCAAGGCAAGTGTAATGAGAGGAAGCAGCTGTGAAACAAGGTATAGGTTATAGGCATTGTCATTAACCATAACATTGGTCTAAAGAGGGATTTAGAGAGTCCTGCGGCGTCTGCACACGCTCCAGTCTCGCTGTAATCTGGCCAAAGTCCGGAGTGCCCTTGCACGCTGAGAAGGCAAGGCTAGTGAAAACGTGACTATGTTTTGACAGCCCTGAGCCGCGCAGACGAGGCACTCTGCTGCATTTGGAAATTCAGAGACGGATGGCCGCTTCTTGAAAAAGCCAAACACGTTCAAGAGAAGCCAAATGTATGAAACACAAACAGACTCACGGTGATGATGAGGTTGCAGTTTGTGAATGATGCGCGCGAGCTGTCCAAGTGAAACACCTGACGTTAATTAGTCTGGAGAGAATGTCCTTCGTACCTGCTCTCGTCCTGACCCTTCCTCCAAAATGGGCTCTTGTGCGGCGGCCGTGTCCTCCTCCGTCTGCATCTTTCCGCTGCCGCTCCTTCCCTCGCGTTGCCCGGGCTCTGGAGCTCCCTCCCCGTCGCTGAAGGCAGGGACCTCCCCGGCGGAGCAGCGAGCTCGGTCACCCCATCCGCCGCAAGTTGCGATCCGATTTCACCATGGCGGGGCCTGCGGCAAGCAAGCCTCGTCTTCTCTCGCTTCAGCGCGTTTGTTGTTGTTTCCCCGAGCCTCTCCGCGCGTGCAGTGTTTATCTCTTTAACCTCTCCATCGTGCGTTTGCCCGACAAAACGTTCCGCGCGTCCGCTGCTTCGCCCTCTCCTCCCGCTTCACACGGCAGCATCCATCGCCTCCGCTCCGGATGCTGGAGCGTGTGCATGTGCACGCGCGCCAGGAGGAAACCCACAGAGTCTGACGCTGACGTAAAGGCACAACTTCAACTGCGAGACACGCGCTGAACTCTCGGGTTAAACGAATGGAAAGTGAGAAACATGCCTGGACGTCATTTGCATTTCATCATTAAACTCTTCTTGCGCCTAGTCCTCCAGCTGACGTCACGTACTAACATCCCGCGAGCACGCGCACATGCACGGCTCTTCCCGTTCATATGCGTACAGTAGACAAGGCGTGATGGGAATATGAGCCAAGAGTCCACCTCAGGCCAAACGTTTAGAATTTAGCCACACATGAAAACAATGAAAAGTGGTTCTTTGATGAGAAATATTTGATTTCGTTATGCTTCTATTATAAGAGCATTAAGTAAAAATAATATCCCAAATAGGCCTACTAAAACTGTTGAATTATACACTATTAAGCATAATATATGACAAATTCAAACAACAAATCTCAAGAACACAAGTAACTGTATTTTCAAGAAAGGGCTTGGAAAACCCCTAAAGATTCCAGTTTGTTATCTTGACTCAAAATGTTTTAATATTTTTAATTTGAAACAATGCACATTTGTCAAACTGTCTATATATTATATTATTATGTTGCCTTTAGACCACTGGACTATCTGGGAGTTTGTATGTGCCGGATGCTGGTGTGGTCCTTTATCCAGATGGAATACTGCCTCTCAGAAAGGATGAGTGAATTCAATTAAGGATCATAAAATACACGTTTCCACCTTAAAGGTAAACCATGAGGCAAATTCAATTTACACCATCTGTCATTCAGATTGTTTTCCGTTGCGACCAGGCTCACAATCTGATTATTACAAAGGTTATGTGGAAATCTGTGCATCTCTTAGTTGCTTAATACTTATTAGAAAAGCCTTTAGTCCCAGAAAGGATATTAGCAGAGACAGGCAGGTACAGGATCTCTGTCTCAGTGTGGATGGCGATGTCCTGTGAGAGGGACCTCATATTCTCCGTTTCTCCAGGTTGGACAGAATACAAGGCAAGCAGCTGAACTTTTAGCTCAGTGTGCAAACCAGCTGCAACCTATAGAGGGAAGTGTATTTTTGGAAATAAGAAATATCAAAGAAATGGACGCGTTAATGAGCACTTACAGGCCCCGGATTGTAGATAACTCGCAGACCTGTGTTCAGAGGAGGCTGTTTGACATGGAATCTTACAAAAAAGAGAATCACACATATTTGGTTAGGCCTCAGTTGAATTTGATGCCTCAAATATCACCTATCAAATTACTTATGTACCTGCATGTATCCACACCCACATTTTTCATGACCACAGTAACACAGGAGGTTGTTCCCTCCAGCGCCGCACCAAAGTCGACTCTGGGCGGATGGAGGTGGAAGCCCCTCACTATATTATCTGGATTTGTGAGTGAAATGGTGCGGCACTTCCTCCTCACTGGTTCTTCTACAGACAGAAACTAAAAAGATAAATACATTATGAGCAAGAGACCATTAGAATGTATACAGGTTTAAAACACAGCTCTACCTGGTGATTGGGAACGCTATTGGGTTTAGTCGTCTTGATACAAGTTGGTAGTTTGACTTTTGACTTTCTGGGCTGGCCAGTGACATCTACATTGACAGATTTGCACTGCATGGACGATGCCTTCAAACTGCTTTCAGCTAGAGAAAACACAAGATATATTAATGTGCCACTTATGTTGAAGCCTATACAAGCCACTATGAATGATAATAATAATAAACACATCAATATGACAACAGGTTTAATAAATATTGTGGTTGGATGATTATAAGCACGTACTTGGCTGTAGTATGAACAGTATCACTAAAAACAAAGCTGTCAGTGTATTTTATTGCTTGTTTGTGCTAAAAATAGCATTTAGACCGTGTCCTTCACTGTTTTCTGATGGATTATAAGTAGTGCTCTGAGGTTAATTATCTCCTCGCAGTGAGAGCAATTTTTCAGTCTTGAACTAACCTGCAGTTTGACGAGAAGAGTCCGTGGGGCTTTTAGCTGCTGATTTTACTGCTGGAGGGCTAAAAACACACACAATGAGCAATGTTAATTTACTGTTTAAGAAGCTAAAATGTGTGAAAATATGCAGAAACCCTGTTGTCCATAATGAAGGGTATAATTACGTCGCTGATGGAGAGGCCGTGGGCTTTACGGGTTTTGGCGCTGCATTTAAGAACATGCTTTAACTTCATTTTTGATTGGCACCAACATTTTATCTATTACGCGCTGTACTTACATCTTATTTTCTTCTGCTTTTGCATCGGTGGAGAAGCTTGATTCCGTGTGTTTGATGTTTCTTGATGTAGCAGACTCTACACAAAATCAAGTTAAATGTGATCATTAATTGTAATAGCCAAAAATGCTGGACCTACGGTGACTTTTCCCATTATTTTCACCTCGTAAAGTGGAAGATTCTCTAAGTGGAAATAAGGAACAACTGTCTTCCTTTTTAAAGCGTCTCTGCATGCTCTCTCCTCACACATCTCCAGTCTAAAAAAAAAAAATGTATTCATATGTAACAGACTTGCAATTTATACTGAGATAAAGGCTTTTGTTACCTATACTGGGCATGCCTCTCGGGCCATTTTGAATCCTTTACAATGGCAAAGCTGGAAAGCAAAGAAAACTATTAAAACCTTCATGTGCTGAGGAGACTACAGTATGTTATTCTGTTCATTACCTCTGATAAGCAGGTGAACTCGTGTCATCTGAAGCGTCCGATTCTGCTGCTGCTCCCACAGCTTGCATGTACAGGCTGCTTATGTCTACAAAATACAAAGACTCAATTATGTAGGAACCTTTTATATTGCTGTAGAAGGAAGGAAAATCTCACCGGAAATCAGTTTCTCAGCGCTTTGTAAGGAGTCCTCCTCGTCTGCAAAAGACTACACAATCCAAATGAGTATGAAGTACTGTACTTATTTTAAGATGTACTTGTTCTCACCAGTACTAGATCTAGCAGATCACTGGAATGGCCACTCTCCTTCCCTGAACGAGGGTCTTTAATCTTCATCTGTTCCAATCTCTGCTCCTTTTCCATTAAGCTTTCAATGTATTCCTATAGTCACAGTCACGCCACCATGATACTGTACGTTTCAGTAAGATTACACAAATCCAGCATAAACGAAATACAAAAGGTCGGGCACCAAGGCCAATTGCAAAAGCTCATTTGCTGCTTATGGCAAGACATAATATCTATGATGCATAATCATTCTTTTCACTTTGTAACTCTCATCATAAATAGTGCATTATTTCTGTCTCCACCTTCAGCTGAGTGTCCAAAGTGTTCCTTAGTGGAGATGTGAAAGGCCGGTGCTGCTGCAGTTCCCTAATCTCCAACACTTTGGGACAACTCCTCAGGGGCAGAGTCGGAGTGACTGAACCGCCCGACCTGGGAGTGAAAGACAGACTCCGCACCATGTCGGTGCCAAAAGAGGGCCCAGGAGTCGGCTTCTAGATTACAAAATAAACACACACAAAAATACTAGTTGGCTCTCGGTGATACTGCGATTTTGGGATCTTTGGGTAAATTTGGTCAGCTTCACCTCTACTCTGGGGAAGTTGTGCCAGCTGCGGTTTCTGAGGTTAGGGGGAGTGATGTCTGTCTTTTGTTTTGCCAAAAGCCACTGCGACCACACACTCTCATGGCACGGCTTCATGATGGTAATGCCGAACTCATCTGAAATAAATCACCAAAACAAACCATCTAATTGTATTCCTAAGTATCAAGTGCAAGTAGAATCTAGAGCATTATTTAACTGTATATTGATCTCATAATTAAACAAAACAATAACAAAACCTAGCACCAATTCACTGAAATCAAATGAACAGAAATGATCCAAAAAATGTAGATGTACAGCATTGAGCCATAGCTATACCATGTGTGTCAGGCAGTGGTTCCTTCGTGATGGCCACAGTAGGATCAGAGTAAGCCTGAAAGAGCAGCTCCTCCACCGTCTGAGAGTGAAGTAGTTCAGTTCCTGAGCCATTCTCATACACAATAAATAGCCTGGAACAAATGTGATGCGAATAGACGGATCAAGATTAATCTATTTCATCAACAAAGTTCAATTCTATAGTGAAAATATTGAGAATGTTGAGGTTATGTAAAGTATTAAATGGTTTACAGTTAAGCAATTACTAAATGGGTCACCTTGGGTTGTGTTCATAGCGTGCTCCAATAGATCTACCCATCTCTCTGTCGTCTTCATCCTTGTTTCCAAATTTGCTTGAAGCAGGACTTAAGTTTAACACAGATATCGCCCCGTCTTCCGCTACCTGTGCTCAGATAAAAAAAACAACCAAAGTTAGAAACTGCTTCTTGAGACGATGTTTAGTTTGCTAATTTGTTGACGCAACCCCATCCCAGCGCCCCCGAGCTGCCTGTCCGAATCTTTAAATAGAAGTCTAATTTTATAACAGTACTGACAAAGGATGGCTCATCAGTATACAAGTCCAAGTGTCTCTCAAGCGATTGGCTTTTCAAGGAATTTGGTTTAGTTTCAGACTGTGACAAAACAAAGAGGAAAACGCTCTCAAGCCACTGTAAATACAATACACTTCAGTGAAATACTATCGTCGTTATATCAGCATCATTCTGTCTCCGGCTGTTGACAATACTTTTTACTGCGTCTCTGCGGCCCCATCATTTGTATGAGATAACGCTGACCTCTCATTCTGGGCACTGTAAATCTGTATCCGCGCCGACCTGAAAGTGGTTCCCGTCGGGATCTGTCACGTCGCAGGCCACGCCTCCGCAGTGGCTCATGATGTAAACCCCGCTCTGGTTCGCGGGGCCGCCTTTATCTGCTCTGGGGCTGTCGAGTGCATCAGAGGTGTACACGCATTTCCCGTCGCTTTGTATCTGGAATAAACCCACGTTTGGAGGAAAGACCTAGAACGAGTGAAAGTATTGATGGTGAGGTAAATAGGCAAGCGGCTTTTGTGAGGTCTAATTGTTGTATATTTATGAGTTCACTACCCACACACCTGATATGCGCCTTTGTTATTCCCGGTGATGACGGTGCCATCTGCCAGGAAGATATGAGCCATGTGTCGATCGGGATACATGACCACAGTGGCACAGCCGTCTTTCTCCACTAGAACTACTTTTTCTTTTATGGGCACGCAATCATTTTCACTTTTGCTGGTCTTTCTACTCCCAGACAAACTCTCATCGCTGTTTTCATAAATGGTGCTTCCAACTCGGTCTCTTTCCTTGTTCCCAAGCTCCGAATAGCTGGGGTAAGTGTCTGCTGCTTCTCTTCTGTTATCACCAATGGTCAGGACGCTGCTAGTGGCGCACTCATCAAAGGACGACTTAAAGGTTGTGCTTTCAGGCCTTTCTCCTGAAAAGGTAGCAAAGGTCGAAGATATTATACGGTATATATACATTGTTCTCTTGTTCGTACCATTTGACGCAGCATGTTAAAAATGCTTGATACAATATTTAGTGAAAGTACTGCAAACATTAACCTGTGTGTATGGGCAGAGAGTCTTCATAGAGACTTGTGATCCTGGTCCCATCAGCGTGCTCCACTGTTGTTGATCCGTTCGGGTTCTGGACAGACACCACTCCATCCTCCCGGGTCACCATAACCTGATGTTACACAAACAAGGATAACTCAGAACTTGAACTTGTTTTGCCGAGGAAATAGGGCAGAATTTGGAGCTACTTCTTTGGTCATGAAGTCGGTGGCTTTAAAAAGTAGAAGCGGTGGAGTGGGTAAGCATTTGCGGCTCGTCCCGACAGTGCAAATGCGCGCTCCAGACGGCGTCGTTGTTGACCAAAACCCTCTCTCTGCTTCTCCATTGTGAGCAGGGTTTTGTTCTGTATAGACAAAGCACAATAACAGTGAAGCACGGCACTGAATGCAAATTAACATCACCGCAAACAATCTAATTTCCTTTCCTAAAATATTTTGCCCGGCTTTAACCTTTTGTGCCATCCTCGGTTGCCGCTGCAGAGTTGTCTACGTCAGTGACAGGCGCCCAGACAGGACCCGAATCCTGACTGAAACTCACAGACGCATCGGTAAACAGCACCTGGGAAACAAACACAAGACCAGGTAAATACTGCTACACTTAAGGGTGCATTATGCAACTTTTTATGTGGAAAATAAAGTTGATGTTTTTGTGTATTTGACCTTGCAGTGACCCAGCAACTGTATGAGTGCACAGCCTGGTGCCTTTACTTTCAATCACAGTGGTCTCTACAACGCTCCGGGATCAATTGTTTTGTAGGTTTTCTGGTGAGAGGGTCCATCAGCAGAAAAAAACATTGATCCTGGAGCGTCTTAGGTAGTTACTAAAACCAAAACTACCAAACACTTCCGGGCTGCGTCTTAATTTGGGTACCAGTACTTCAGGCAGCTTGGTTTACGGTACCGCTACTGCAGTACTTATTTGGTATGCTACATAATTCATGATCTAGAGAACAATGAATAGAATAATGTTTATAAATTATATTTTGTGCTGTCTTAGAACCCACCGCCACTCAACATTTTGTCCTGGTACAATACTCGTACCTATAAATGTTGTCCAGCCCTATCTCCAACTTGGACTATGTTTATTTGGTTGGTATATACTCAGAATTATAGAATATGATATATTTTACATTGTCTAACTGGGTTCTTATGGTCTTTACAATGTAGTTTTAACCAATTCCTTATTATGACACAAAAGTATGAGTCCCCCAGTAAAAATATAAGTTGTTGAAAGTATATATTCCCATCCCTCTCTTTCTTTGACCTTTTAGTTCCTCAGTTAGCGATAACTTTTATCATTCCAATCTGTGTGTGTAAGCACCTCTGTGGCGCCATCCCTCATGTTGCGGACTACAACGCCCTGACTCGTGACCAGACGGGACGCTTCTTTCGACAGGGACGAATCAGGAATCTTCCCTTTCTCATGCAAAGGGAAACTCAGCCGGACCTGCACCCCCACTTCTTCAGGCGGCACCCCTAGACACAGCAAACTAATAGGTAGGAATGTCTTCCCTGGCAGTATACAGTAGCATATAACTTTGTGGCAAGGGCACTTTAAATTGACTGGTTAATTTCAGTCCACGGGGCATAAGCAGGCACCGACCTTGTGTATCCTCACGTAGAAACTGCAGCAGGAGGCCGTTGGGGAGAGAGAGGCTGAGGCTGTTAAATGGGCAAGAGGGGGGGACTAACCCAGTTTCAACGTCCTGAGTATAGGAAAAAAAAAATTTGAACAGGTAATAATAATGGTTTTAAAGTCGTGGAGGGAAGTTTTGGGTCATTGTTTAGAAGCAGATCGGATAAAGAGTCGATAGTACAAGAGGAATAGATGGCATATTGGTAGAAAAATGTTGAGGCAAGAACAAGAAATGACCATGGTTTACTGGTTTACTATGGTGCCCCAGAAAACAGACCAGCTTTTTGTCCTATTATTATTACTGTACGATTTGAGACCTGGGGCAGTTGTGGTTCAGTCGGACTTGATGGATGCTCTGGTTGTGTTTCCTTGGGGTCCTGTTTTACTGTCTCATTCGTGGAAGTCTCTGGGAGCCGAGTTGCTGGTTCTGGGGGGTTCTCTGAAAGATTAAACCAAATGTAGAACAATTTGCTAATGTCTATAGTACAGTGATCAAGCATCCGAACTAGACTGTTAATGCTGCACCTGTGCATTGTCCCGTCGGGCCGTAGAAACTGTACGAAAGGCGGATTCCGCTGTCCAGCACAGCGGTGAGGGAGCCCTGCTTCACTATGGCTTTTCCTGCAGACGCTGACACAGAAAAGCAGACAGGCAGACAAGCTATTTTAGCACAACAAGGTCACTGTGAAAGACACGTTCAGTTTCGTACAATACCAGACTTTACCTTTGTTTTCCTCAATGGGTGGATTAGCTTCATTGGGTTGACTTTGCAGCGATGGTGTCAGCTCTTCAACAATATGATTTATATGTGTGTACAAACTATGGCCGTCCTTTTTAACAGCGATTTTCATTAGACTGGAACCTAGAATAAAAAGGACACATTCATACTTTTATTTCATTTACTTTTCTATCGCTGCCACTGTTCGTACCTTCTACATAGCGGGCAGCTTCAACAATGATGCATCCTCCGTCTGAAGGGTAAAGGTACTGGACATCCCCTGAAACGTGGATCAACTTCCCGTCCATATCGTACCCTGTAAATCCCTGCAAATAGATTGTCAATATTACTACTGTGGTCATCTTCCTTCCTCACGATACCATATAACTATGCAATCTTACATTCATATCTTCCTCTGTTTGGTCTGGTTCCTTGATGTCGTCCACTACGACGGAGTCTGTGACAGTCTTGTCCGAGCTGGCTGTATCCGATCGGCCCTTCTTAGCATTTGGTGGGGCTTTGCTTGGACCTTTCTTGTCTTTAGCGGCGGCGCCCTCTTTGGCCGTTTTGCCTTTCTGCGCCGGCTCTTTCTTGGCTTTTTTGGCCAACTCCTCCTCTTTCAGGCGATCCTCCTCCAGCTTCCATGCCTGTATGTGTGTGTTCATCAAATTCAGTGCCAGTAAAGTTATACAACCGTTCTATTTTGTATTTTTCTGGATACTGACTTTGAGGGAATCTTTCCTGATGGCTGGCTCTTCCTCCTTGTCGACTGGAGTTGGAGCTGTCTCCTTCTCTAAAACAAAGTGATTTGTTGTGTGAATAACAACCAAAACGATCCTGTTATTTTCTGAAGCTTTATATGAGGACAAACCTTTTTGCGTCTCAACCGGAGTTTGTTTGTTCATTGCCTCCCTCTTAGACTCCTCCTCATTCGTCCATTCAGAAATTTTATCTGCCACATTTTCCAGATATTTCCTAATACAAGGGAAGAATAAAAATAAAAGTCAGGAGATTTGATGGCACACTAAAAAAAACAGAAAATGGTGGTGAAATTCTAACCTGAACTTGATGCTTGTGTGTACAGCTACATCCCAGGATTTCTTGCACTGGCCGTTCTTATTCATGGGATTATGACAATAAACATACAGAATGTTTTTATTACTTCCTCTAAAAGTGTCCAAGCAGACGTATTGTTCGGAGGCCTTTTGAAGAACCTACACCAAAATATTCAGCAATTATCTATCATTGTAATAGAAACAAAAAGACGCAGTAATAGCATGTTACCTGTGGGAATGTGGCGGCATTGTGGTGTTCTGTGTAGTGCCAGTCAAACAGGGCTCTTTGTCTGCAGCTTTGAATGTCCGATAGCTCCAAATGGATGGGAACTTCTCTATTAACCTTTAGAGGCATACACACACATGCAAAAAAGGGGATGCAGGCTGAAAACAAATGACAACAAATACAATAACATACCTCTGTATTGTCAGGGTCTTCAGTTAGGAATGTTGGACCTGGGAAGCCAGAATGAAGCAAAACCCTTTTTTATTTGACGTCATGTTTTGTTTTAATCAACAATGAATGTTTCAGACCTTGGTTCCGCAGATGCCAAAGCTGTTGTTTAGCAAACGTCTGCGGGTCGTCCCAGGGTATTGCGGCTGTCGTGAGCTGTGCTGATCGTAATGGGAACGGTGGTCCGGTGGGTTTCTCCAACACCCCCTTATGGTTGAGCTCAGTCAGGGCCATACTCTCAAACACGCTCTGGTCAAACAAGCGCTCCACCTCGGGCCATGAGACAACATCTACACAGGATATGAGTGCATGTGAAAGATTAGATGCTGAGATATGGGACAACAGCGGCATAGGAAAAATAATACAATGTTGTGGTGACAGGATTTAACATTAGCAGATATAGATTCTGAATTTCTGCTGTTCAGTGTTTACCCAAATTACCCAAACTCATATTTATCATTACAATCACCCAAGAACACCCAAGTATCAGTGACAGTGTCCCTGCTAAACCACCCCCACTTGTACGAAATCCCGAATAGCACAGTATGAATGGAGTCCAGTGCGTCGACAACCATTAGAGCAGTAGTATTGCAGCTGCTGTTTAATGGCCATCCAGCAGGTGGCGTTCTTCTGCAGAGCTACAGACTGGATCAGGTCACACACTGGAGACGACCTGAGCGTGTCCCTCTCCACCTCCACTGGATCAAACTCCTCCCCGGCCTGAGAGGGGAACAGGGACTTAATCACAAACTCAAGACAAAATTAAAGAATTAGTGAATTGCGATTACGTGGCTGTTTCTCAGGCGCAGCGCCCTTTCATCCTGATGTCTGAAAACCTGGGGGTTGGAACATTTCCTGTCATCTGTTCCAAACGTCTCTAAAAGTCTCTAAGAAAGGGGGGGGGGGGGGAGACAGCATAAATCACTATTGTTGAGTAAGGGTTACCATAGATAGTTTGTCTATTGCTCCCTCTGGTGGACTGTTTTGAAAATGTCACACAAATCACTACAATACTGTTTGAGCGTTAAAGGCATACAAGGAATGCTTAAAGCGCACACAGGGGAAGCAGTTATTTCTCTATGAGCTGCTGTTTGTCATTTCTACATTATTTGAAGGACTGATTTGTATTTTTTACAAGAATAGAGCTCATTACTCTCTCTCTCTGCAAAAACTCCTCCCCCTCTGGATCACGTGCTTTGAAAAAGGCAGCCCCTCCTTCGCCACATCCCCCGCTCCGCTCACTGACCCAGCTCATATTCTCCTGTGTTCAGACTATTTGTAACACTGCCCTCATGCCTTTGTGCTTCTGCCTGTCCTTTGACCCTTCAGAAAGTACGGTGGGCACGTGTGTGTGTGTGTGTGTGTGGAACGAACGAGGTGAGGGAAAAAGGGAATGTGCATTGGCCGGGAATCGAACCCGGGCCTCCCGCGTGGCAGGCGAGAATTCTACCACTGAACCACCAATGCTACAAGCACTACCATGTGACACTACCCATAATTCTTTGCAGCATGGGGTGTCCAGCTCTTACCTTTCTATCTTCCTTCTTAGGCACCATAGCGAGCAAACCGGTGACCAAATGCTGTTTCTCATTTTGGGTGTAAACTAGAGGGAGGAATCTTTGGAGCATGCAGCCGACCAACGACGGGTCCAAGTAGGGGTCAGGGGAATCAGGAGCGGCTCCTGTGTCATCAGGGGGAGCAGGGACGGGCAAGTCTGAAGTTAAGACAACCTAAAAAACAAGAATTCTATGATAAAGGTCTGATATCTAACACATTTCAACCAAACATACAGTTACATACAGTACCTGCTCCAGCATGCAGTGTAACATGAGGGGAACAGAGCAAGCTTCAGGGGTAACTGTGTCGAGCAGTTTGTTGTAGTGTGACATGTCCACATCTGTAGTCAGCACCTGGGGTTCTAGGCAAAAAACAACAGCAAAAATGTTAGTTGTTAGAATAAAACAGCATTTTTTTTGGTATTATACCCAATGAAAACCAGCAGAAAACTGTGTCCCCATAAGCATTTATCAAAGTGCTCTAAAAAGAATCATGTAGCCTTATTTAGAATTGATAATAGGTCTGTTTGAAATAAATAGTAACAATGAAATGCAAAAGAGCTGGTGAAAGCCTTGACTGGAGCTCCCCCTGCTGGCAGCTGTAAGAATAATTTCTGGGAGTGCTCCTGCAGTGCGTGATAAACACACTTCGAGCACAAAAAATCAATAATGTTGACACTTTTTTGGGGTTTGAACAATGATGCAGTTGTAGTCAGGAAAGCACGGAATGAGGCGCTGACGCCGTAGAAGAAGAAACAGCTAAATTCAACAGCTTCGTCCGTGAATGTGGAAAAATGTATACTTTGCATGATATGTATTTTACCTTGTATCGGGTCCACTTCCGGTGACGGCTTTTTTTTGGCTCGGGGGAAAGGGGCTGACACTACTGGCTAGACAAAAATAATATTTGGAACACATGTAAAAAACATTCCAAATCCATTCCTTATGCAGTATTGATTGAACGTACCTCCTCAGGCTTTGGTTCAGGCGCAGAAAGTTTTGGCACATCGATGATTTTTAACTTGTCCAGGTAGTGCTGATGCTGCCTTCGCCAGTCCAGAGAGTCATAGATGAGACATGCTACGCCTTCGAAAACATTACTCCCCAAAGCTAGCTGGAGAGGTTAAACAGTATCGCGTCTGTTAGAGAGACTGTGATGTGATTATTACATTTTTTTTGTACACATTATGAGCTCACCTTAGCCTCTGGGTCTTCTATGTTGGCAAAAGGGAGACTGACGCTATAGTTGAGCTGAGCGACATCATGGAGCTTGGAGTCTGGAGGCCCACTGTCCAAATGGGAGCGCAGGCCTGACCAGAAGTGCTCCAGTCTCTTGGTGTGAGCAGCAAGCCTCATCATGTAATCCTCATCTAGCTCTGAATATAAAGTAAAATATAGAACGTACAATTTGTAGCTTACAATGAAATATATGTCAACAAAGCACTACCTGTGTCAGTGGCAGGCGCGTTTTCACTTTCCTCAACATTTTCTTTTCCTTGCTTTTTGATCTCAGGTAATAATTTAATCACATTGGAGACTTGAACACCAATGGAATCAAGTGCCCCAAACAAGTGCGGGTGGTAAAATCCAACAATCAGGATGTAGTGCTGGGGGCCGTCATCAGGCTCATCGTCTTCAGCCAAGCAAGAACAAAGTGAGAAAAGACGACTACAATATATTACACATAAATAGTTGATTGAGGTTCTGATTGAAACATTTCTGGTAGTTGTTACCGATGTAGTCCGGCGGGTCAACTTCATCCCTGCGTTTCAACTTGGTCTTTTTCTCCAGCACAGGGGAAGGAGCTTTTCCCTTCTTGTTCTTAGCCCCGCCTCCTTTGTCTTTCGCAGAAGAGGGAGGAACAGCCTTTGCCGTCTCCTCCACAGGTTTAACCTTGTAGGACAAAAACAAAACAGTTTTCTGAGGAGCTACTATTAAACTGCTAAATGTACGGGTGTGTGCTTGCCTGCTCCGCTTGTCTTCTTAGTAGATCATCGCTTTTGATTTGCAGCAACTGAAATTTGACCAGTTTTGCCAAAAGATCAACAGGGATCTCCTCCCCTGCATCCAGCAGCACCTTTGCTGGCTCTGTGACCTATACATGTAAAAATAAAAATATAAATAAAATGTTCTAATGAAACAACTTTACAATTTACAACTTACTTCAAAGAACATGGGGCCATTTTCCCGTTTCTTATTTTTGGGATTTCCAAATTCATGGATCTGATTTGTGAAAGGAAAAATGGCAACAAGGACATCAGAAAGCAATTAACATATTTTCCTATATAAAAGCTTCACAGGGGATAAAATTGAAAGTAAATAAATATTAATACGTTTGAACAAAAAATCTACCTTTGCTTGGGTGTCATCCCAAGTCAATATTGTGAACAGTTTGCGCTGAGGTTTTTGTACAGCTGCAGTGAGCGCCTGGATCAACCCTTCATCTCCTGGACCCTCAACCACCAGAGACACACAGGCCTTCCATGAATCCTGGATGGACAAGATCATATTATGTTAATAATGTGAGGGCTTTCAAATACCAATTTACACAAAAAAAACAACTAAACAATCAGAGTCAAAATGTTCATCAAATTTACAGAAAAATAAAGCATTAACAGTTCAAAACGACTTTCTTTACATCTTATTGCATTTATGGAGCTTAAAAGAATAACTACTAATCTGTATATTTATTTTCTGAACTTGTTTAATTTAAGCAACAACTACTTTTCCAGCTACCATTTGAATATTTGAATATAAAATGTCAAAGAGCATTTGGCACGAGGCTGATGTTTGATGTAGCTACATGTAACTAATGCGCTGACATAGGTTATTATGGGTTACATGTGGTCGCTAAATAACAAGCTAGCTAGCAGCTAGTACTCGGAAGATAAAAACTTTAAGTGACGACTTATGGCAACAAATATATAACTTTAGTCAAAAAATATATTTTATAAATGAGCAGTACACTGACAATACAAAGTAAAACAAACCTCTTCAAAGGATACTGTAATCAAAGCATCTTCCCAGTTCTTGTTCTCTGCCTCTCTTTTGGCCGAGCCTTTGGGCTTCGCTGGCTTTGGCGCCATATCTGACTTGAGCACACTTTATCACCAAACAATGGTGTTTTCATCGGCTTCTGCAAAAGAGAAAATAACTGTCCTGAGAGTTTGCTGTTGTTGCACTTCATCTGCACAGCCTCGGTTTGTGTGGCGTTACCATAGCAACGTCATAACGCGAACGGTAAAATGAACTATTCAGGCTGCCGTAAAAGCAAATTACTATTCTAAAACTATTTCAATTCGCCACATGCCATGGGTGTAGAATGACGATTAAAAAAAAAAACGGGAAACAAACTAAACTAAAAATAAAAAGGGCGGAAAAAGAAAATGCTTTCGAGTTTCTCCACTAGATGGCAGTATTGGGCTCATTTCGACCTAAAGACAGGCTACTTGCAGCCTGTAATCATCCTCTTGTTATTTTTTTCTTTCTTTTGGGGTTAATATTGTTTATTATTCTTTTATTTTTCATTTTACTGTGTCACTGAGTTTGGATATTGGACTACATTCGGGGTCAATACAGACATACATTGTATATTCACACATCTGAATACATTTCTTTAATGGCTACTCCAAAGTGCTAATGAAATAAATTAATACATACATACTGTGCATTTTACTGTGTCACTGAGTTTGGATATTTGACTACTCTTCAAGATCTGGGTAAAGCAGGGAGAATGGTTCTCCATAATGCAAACCCAAATGTGGTGAACAACACAACCTATTACTGAATAGAAGCAAAACAAATGCATATTCAGTATAACTATCACAGCAGTAGCTGAGGCTGAAGAGGCAGGATTTTCAAGAGGCCTACTTCCATGTTTTCCTCCACAACAATTGGTGATGCTATATTCATCCAAGAGGTCTCATATTTGAAGCAGATTCTGCCCTCATATAAAGCTCGTTCATTTTCCATAGAAACCCAATTGAACAGCTGTCAGAGTGAGATGCCAGAGAAAGCCCGCCATAAGTGTCCTACCAAGGTCATCCCAGTGGGAGGAGAGTTGTGTAGGGACTGTATAGTAACACTGTGCTGCATATAGCCTAGCAACATCTCAAAATACCTCTTATTTTAAGGATTACGCTGCGGCTGTTAAACATGTGCGTGTGACTCTGATATTTATTTACAAGAGGCTTTTAAAAAAAAATAGTAATTGCTAAGTGTGGAGTTAGTTAAAATAGATTTGGCCTAATGGTAGAAAGTCATTTTGGTCACAGAGGAAAATGTAGATGGATGTGATCACTGACAATAACAAATGAGTTTTTATAGCTACCAATGTTTATTGTTCTTTGCGATTGTTGTCTGTCTCTTTAAGTGCATACATTCTAATCTTTCACCATATGACTGCCAAAACATTCAAATAAACAGATTAATAACAATTTATCGCTAGGCAAATGAAAAAAGCAGCCCGGTGTCCTGGAAAGACTCCAGTGCATCTTCTCATTCTGTTCCTGTTCCTCTTAGGTATGTACTGCCCATAAATTGTACTGACAGATAGAATTATGGCAAGGTGGTTTTATAATAAGAATATGTAAATAAATCTTTAAAATGTAAAATCTACTTAGTGTTTCCATAAACATAAAAAGACGAACAAGGATCACAGGAGCTGTTGCATCAGTCAGAGAGGCATTCGTCAGACTTCCTTATTCCCAAAGAGAGGTTGATTCTTCAGTCAGATGGAAAACGTGGAAACAGCTGAACCGCAAACCATCCTCCAATGATCTGAAGTTAAGGACAAGTGACTTGGGGAACATTTGCAAATGGACTTTTCACTAATGTGCCTACTGTGATCATAAAGTCGGTGAATCCCTCTGTTAACAAAATCTTGGAGTATGAAAAACTAAAGATCCTCCAGCAGAGGCAGGTGGTACTTTGAAGTAGTGCATGTTTTTGAGTAGCTTTTTAAAGTATTACTTACTACGTACACATAGACATTTAAATAAAAAACATTAAAACACACTCTGGGACGGGAAATTGGTTCTGAACTAAATCCAGCATAGTATTTACAGCACTAGTCATTAATATGCATTTTCCCATTCAAAAAACTATTTCAAAGTTACTCTAACTTGAGTAAATAGTTTTGCTGACTCTTTTCACCCCTGTCCACGGGAAGCATATTTGAAACTGGGAAACCGTGCAGTCACACAGTGCAGTTAGAATCCTGTTGACAGACTGAGGGGGTCTCAAGTCTCCCCAGAGGATTCAGCGAAACGGTCACCATGGCGGGTCACCCTAACCCTCCAGTACTTTTCCAAGTCAAGGTGCACCATTACAGGCCGTGCCCCCGTGCAACTGATGCAACCCCCCTTTGGCATTTTCAATGCTGCAGTGTTTTGGTGATGTTTATTGGAGAAAGTCGGGCGAGGTAGTGACGTGACACCACCTCTTTGTCCCTTCACAATGAAAGTGATGCATTTTGCACAAGATCATGTGCCTGGGCCATTGACCTCGCTGTATCTGTGTCAGTCTGCTGCTGGTGCATGAATGGCCCGACTGTGCAACCAGTAAACAGCACAGTCACCTCCAACTAGGGACAGTGCGTCGTCAGATTACAGTTGATTGTACTTGGAAATACAGGAATTGACTTTGAGCTGCAAACTAACACTGGGGTTGTTTGTTTGGATGATGAAAAATCACTAATTAAAAATCATTACAGGCTGAGAAATGCCACACAAACTATAGAGCTTCACACTTTACTCTCAAAGGTCACACACGGTCACAGGAAGAAGATTTGTGTGTTTGATTAGAATGTCAATATCGAGATTAACACATGTTGTAAAGCCTATTGCTTAAAGCTGAAGAGTTCAGTCATGGTTGCACTGACCATAAGCACCGCAACATGAGCATATACTGCAAGCTACATGTCAATACTTTCTTTGTGATACAAATGGCACCAACAACTTGAGGTAGGGTTTAAATAGTTTATTGCCTGGTAGACAAGACAAAAACACATTTACTATCAAAAATGTGCAAAACTGGAAGATACCAAAACCACAAACAACCTGGATATCCAATGGCCTTCCATAAAACCTTATGCGTCACAATCAGACAATCTGCTAACTGTCTAGGTGCTACTGAGCGTGTATACAATGATAAAAGAGATACCCTGAATACACAGGTAATCTCAAAAGACAAAGTGTTTCTCTTGGATTTAAGGCAGTCACATTTCCCACATTAAAAATAAAACAGCAGCAAATGAGACATCCAAAGACAGAACATCCTTAGCCCTAAACATTGTTATATAATTATGGCCCCAATGACTGCTGCATCAGCCAGTCAACACTACATGTGTGCTTTCATATTCTGTACCTAAAACAAAGTGGCTAGTGTTTTAAAGTGTCCCCGCAAAACAAATACAAATATTACATTCATTGGCAAAAACTTCCAGATAAAATTGTGTGGAGAACCTATAGTTAATACAATCTGCTGATAGAAATGCACTTCACAAAACCCTCTGAGGCTCATGCTCGCACAAGCCTCTAACATTACAGCCCCAGATCCACAAAGAACTGACCGGCTCATAGTTCTCACTGACAAACCACGTTGTACAAAAACACTGTAGAAAAGGCGACACAAGGGTGTCAGAATAGGTGAAATAAGTGCACACAAATACAAGGTTCAGCACTCCTCGACCACGGTGCCTGCCGCGGAGGAGTACAGCTTCTTTTTGACCAGTCTGAATCCTGGACTTAGTTTGAGTGTGTGCCTAAAGGAAGGGGCGAAGCATGTCCCCATGAAAAGGAAGTCTTTTAGGCTGGGCCAGGCTGTGCCGTCCTGTTTGAAAACTAGAGTCAGCTCAAAGGTGGGCACGACAGAGGAGTCGTACACGATGCGATCCAGCCGCTTAACACCTTTGTCCAGCTCTAGGTGGATGTAGAGCACACAGCCACGCAGACCACAGGGCTCACAGGAGGCCAGCCGAAGCACCTCTTGGGCTATTCTCCAGGTAAGCCGCTCCGGGACCAGCACAGACGAACAGTGCAGTGTGGTCTTTTTGGACCGAGACAAACAGTTCTCAAACATCCTGACCAGCTGCTGGCAAGTTCTGTCCCCCTGCACATCCACTGCCCTCTCAGGCTCCACCAGGCAGCGCTCCCAGAAGTCCAGCTCTACATGAATGACAAAACATTTGGGGTCAGTACAGACATACATTGTATATTCACACATCTGAATACATTTCTTTAATGGCTACTCCAACGTGCTAAAGAAATAAATGAATGCATACATACTTTAGTTTTATTTTGACATTATATAAACTGCATACATGTCATTTGGTAAATCCCGTTGTTTCCACTTTGTACAAAATCTACAAACAGTAGAATAAAAATACTGCTACAAATCTGGCATATACTTTATTTCAGGGAAAACATGGCATTTTGTGCTGCTGCTGTGCAGAGGCTAAAGGATGACTTCATCCTGAGATGACTTGTGTCCCCGCCCCTCCCTCCTGCTCTGCTGCAGCCATGCACCACAGACATAAACAAGTGCACCTCCAGCAGCTCACAGCACAAAAACTACCACAGTGGTTCTACAAAACCTCACCTTTCTCAATGCATGCCTGGTCGTAGCGCCGGTCCACCAGCTCAGAGATGCACTCTCCAGTCTTGGTCTTGAGTGTGCTTGTGGCGACCATGGTGGCAGAAGTCTACTTCTTCTAGATGGGGTTGTTGTTCTGTTTTTAACAAAGCTGCCTGTGAACAAAGTAGCAGCGCTAATGTCAACAACAACAACGTCACGATCTACGTTCAAAAGACACACGGATCATCTGGACCCAGGCAGCACCACTTTAACCCAACCCTTCTCCAAGAAAGAGAAACTTTCCCTCATGTTCACACATAGTAACCGCTACAGTAAATGACAAAGGTTATTCGTACCCACCTTAAATATTATTTAGTGATTTTCCATAAATAAAGTTGCCACAGGCGTTGCCGCTCCCTCACAGACAGACAAATGGACTCAGACACAAACACTCTCCCCTCAGTAACTTCACTGGCTCATTTATACTCCTGTCTCAGCTGACCAGAGGGCTGGACCAATCAGCGCGCTCCTCCGCGGACACTCCAGCTCGCTCCTGATTGGCTGTGTCAGGGCGTTAAATGAAATAATTGACCAATTCAGTTCGCGTAAACGTGTTGCTACTGTTCTGGGTGAATCTGTGAGCGCAGTTTGCCCAGTAACCTTTGAGACTTGATTTTGAAAAAGTGATCGATTGGGAAAAATGTAAGTAGGCCAAATGGCAGAATGAACAAAAACTTAATAAACTTAAATTAAAAATGTGCTACAGTCATATTTGATGGCGGTACAGATGACAAAACTTGCCTTTTTGCCAGTGTCAGCTATTTCCTTTTCTTTCCATGTTATGTCTACACTTCTATCAGCAGATGTGGCAGGCGAATCATGCTCAAAGTACAAACACTTTGTACATTGCAGTAACACAATTAAAACCTGTGCAAAACAGTTCAGAACTGCCCGTTTCATTAGCTATTCTTGTCACAAGAGTCATAAGAATCATAGAGCATCCTTGTCCTGTAGTCTGAAGCCTAAAAGTGAAGTATTGTCTGCAGTATACAATACATAGTACAAATGATTGGTTTGTCACTCTGGACTTTTCTGCTATTAACATTAACACTACTTCTGCTACAATGTCAGAAAGTCTGTGGCGAGTCCTCTCACCAATGCAATGTCAGGCCCTGAGTCAAAGAGGCACAATTCCAAGTCCAAGTGAATGCCATCAGATTGAGATGATTCTTTTTTTAATGGATACTGCACTCATTATTTGACTACTTCTTGCTAATAAAAGTGTGAGTATGCACCACGGCTGCCACATACTACTGAAAACACTGAAAATATGCAGTAGATGGGGCATTAAAAGCAGTTGTTATCCCAGTCACTCTACCTCTCAGAAGATATTTGCCCCGCTCAGAAACTGGATCTGGCATACTTGCCCCCAGCAGCTCGTCCCAGTGGGGGTAACAGAATCTATGAACGAGAGTTTCTCCCGTCACATGGACCAAAGCAGACACTGTATATCCAAAGAGTCACATGCACTGGCTGCAGACGTAGAAACTGTAGAAATGTCCTCACAAACATGATGTTGTTTTGTTTTGCTGATGTGACGGAAATGCACCTTTCAATGCAACCACACATTTCCCTATCAAGTGCTTTACGTTTGGCTAAAAACTGATAGCTCCTGCTCCTGACAGGTTTCCCCAGTTGTTCCCAGATCAGACTTAACTTGCTGTTCATCAAGGGAATCATGCATTTTAAAGCACCTCACAACAATAGATAGCCAGGTGGGCCTTTACCTCGCCTCAGACATGATTTTTTGTCTCCAAGAATAAGCTGTGTGGACTACAGGTAGCCAAACATGAAGTTACAATAAGGTCCTCTATACCAAATGCTTAATCTGACAAACAGCATGGTCAGTGTCCAGCTGAGCATTAGGGTTTCAGTGGCTGTATTGACATAGACACATATGGCCTGGAATGTTTTAAAGTCCATCCATCCATCCATCCATCCATCCATCCATCCATCCATCCATCCATCCATCCATCCATCCATCCATCCATCTTCTACTTTTCCTCTCTATCTCTATGGCTCCTCCTGCAGGTGGTGGGTCCACAAAAGGACGGCCTCATGGTTCAAACCGGGCCTGTTGGTCTCTCTTAAGGGGCTTCTGAACCGCTCTTTGCCTGACCCGTCACCTAGGACCTGTTTGCCATGGGAGACCCTGCCAGGGGCACGAAGCCCCCGACAACAGAGCTCCCAGGATCATGCAGGTGCTCAAACCCCTCCACCACGTTAAGGTGGCGGTTACAGGAGGGGATGTTTTAAAGTGTGGCTTTAATGAATTAGCACCACCTCACTTGAGTTGATTCATTGTTAATTTTATTTTTCTGATGCTGTACCCAAATGTGTATCTGTCAAACGTAAAAATTTGCTGCGCCAATATTAAGTTCGACCCTGTTGCAGTGAAGGTGGTAAATATAGCAGATGCATATGGTGAAGGTTCAATCAGGTCCTGACCCATATATGTCGCTGCTTATGAGGCCTATTTACTTTATGAGAATGATAAGGCTTTCGGACCTAGTGGCACACATTTCAACACGCTCTACTGTCGTCATGAAAACATTTAACAAGCAACAGTTAACCCCGAGGGCACAAGTTAATTGTCCCTGGAAAATGACAGTGTCTGAATTTGTCTAAAGTATGCAAGGTCAGCTGAAATTTAGCGGAGGCTATCTATTTCACACAACGAATAATTTTGTGTAAGGATATTGGTTTGCCAGGACTACAACAACCTCTTCTGCTAAATAAAGCTATATTTTCTGCTGCTGCATCGAAAACCTTCTGTAGTTCCTAGTCTTCAGTGCTATCTGCTGACAGCAAAGTATCCTGGGTTCAATGATTGACTGAGTTGGGCCTTTCTAAGCTTTGCAGGTTCTCCCTGTTTCCCCCATCAATTGAAAATGTGTACAATAAATGCATCTACAACTAATGGCAGCTTCTTAACCAGGATCCTGGAGATGGGCCCTAGGCGCTGCATGGCTGCAGGTCAGTGCTCCTGACATGTTGCCCTGAGGGGATGGTTGAAGAATGGGGTAAATGCAGAGGAATGAAAAAAATCTCCCCAGACATACATACAAAAAAAGAAGAAGAAGATTTTTCTATGTGTAGCAGTGAGTGGTAAGTTTGACCACTGGCAGAGCCCCGGGGTGATTACTACAGCTGTCACATCTTTGACAGATTTCAGAGATGTTAATTTCTATTGGCAGGGCTAGAGATGCTTCACATACATGCTAAAGTAGGTTGTTAAAGTTGATGTTTTTATTATACTTGGTTTGATTGTGAGCTACATACAATTCTTACTACTACTTTTTCGACAACAACAACAACTACTACCGCTTCTCCTTGTGTATTCAAGCAAGTGTAAGAGATATCAGATATCATTTTCTATTAGCTCGTCTATAAGTTGTATGCCACAGTAAGTCGAAGTTGTGTTCATTGGTTTGCAAGTACTACAACCATAACCTTTGACCACTTGATACTGACCATTTGACCTTAACTGGTTGTAAATCACGCCAGCTTCCTTCTGCTTGTGAACTCCCTTCTTGTGCCAAGTCTCCTGAATGGAGGAGTGGGAGTTGAAACGTGTAGTGGCTCGTGTTACTAATCCGAGGCTCTGCAGATGATCCTCTGTTGTAGGCGACGGGACGTCCGGTATGTGGATTGCACTGGGTTCAGGGATCCATACATCTGCTGCTGCGCTTCTGCTGAGTCGTGCCTTTTCACCACACGCCAGACAGCCGGGGCAAGAGTTACGGGAGACAGTGCACGTGCAGGGGAATGGCTCCTGCACGTGCAATATACAAGAAGACATTTTGAGACAGAAATGATGATTATTATCCAGGATTCAAAAGTTCCATTAAAGCTTCTCGAAAACCATAAAAATTGTAAAAAAGGAAATTGTGTTCAGCAAACGAGGAAAAATGCCACTAAAATCAGATGTTTAGACGATTGATTTGTGTAAAATGTCCAATGTTCATTTGCAACAACAAGTCAACACTACATTGTTCATCTGCGCGGCCTAAAGTCGGCTTTGTATTAATGTAGTAACTGATCGGGGACAATTCATGGCGGAATAAGGTGAATAGAACTTTACCTTTACCTCTGTCACTTTCTGTCAGCAGCTTAAAAAATAAAAATAACTTTTCAGCCCAACATTGCATTTCATTAACATTGCTGTTTCACTGAAATAAATTATAAGATAAGATAAGATAAGATATGAGAAGATAAGATAAGATAAGATAAGATAAGATAAGATAAGATAAGATAAGATAAGATAAGATAAGATAAGATAAGATAAGATAAGATAAGATATGAGAAGATAAGATAGCTTTCTTGATCTCACAATGGAGAAATGTACTTGTTACATTCAGCTCTTAGAAACACTCAGGGAGCGCAATTAGGCAGAAATGTGAGAAAATAAAACAAAAATGATTAAATAGTAAAATAGTTTATAAACAGTAAATAATTAAGTAAACAGACTATAAAAAATGTTAAAGTCAGTATTAGCAGTGCAGGTTTACATCATAGTGCAGGTGGTTGATAAAGTGACACAGGTAAGTGATTTAAATACTGCAAAGGAGTTATTGCACATGTTACTTTACAGTCTTGTTGTACAGTCTGACAGCAGTGGGGATGAAGGCCTTGCTCCTTCTTGCACTGAGGGTACCTCAGTCTTCCACTGAAAGAGCTGCTCAGCTCCTCTACAGTCCTGTGCAGTGGGTGGGAGGTGTTGTCAATGATGGAGGTGAGCTTGGCTAACACCCTCCTGTCACTCACCTCCTCCACAGAGTCCAGGGGGCAGCCCAGGACGGAGCTGGCCCTCCTGATCATGCACCTGATTCTATCTTTCAAAATAAGTCAGATTTTCAACATGCACAATATGCACTTTAACGTTTTTTATAGTTCCTTTACTGAGAAGTTGATAAGACGTACGCCATTTAAAATATATAACATATTTTAGTGTGAAAAACATTATTTGGTCAATTTGACTAACATAAAACTAACTAACATAGAAATAGTATTCTACAAATGATCACTACCGTACAGTACTATAGTATATTTTACTAATAAATGTGTTTTAAACAGCTGTAACCTCTGGGCCACCGCTGGGAGGGCATTATACTGCAGTTATAGGCCTATGCTAGTGCAAGTGATCGGCGCACTGCCAGGCCCCTCATGGCCTCGGCTGTAGGACTTTGGTCGCCTGTTTGCTAATAGCCAGTCTCATCTTACTGCAAAGTGCGCGTACCTCCTCACTACCACACTCCCCTGCTTCAAAACAACACGCCTGTTAACTTCATAAAGAAAAATAGTTCAGTGACACTGTTTGAGAGCTGTGTTGTGGATATTGAACAGTAGGTCAACGCACAGATCCACTTTTACGCAGTCAGCTCATATCTCACTGCTCTGTAAAGTGGACTGTAATAAACACGCACCTGCCTGCGCGCGGACCGGAGGCTCTGAGCTGAATGCGTGCTCCCTCTAGTGGTGAAAGGCAAATCTAACACCGTACAACTGGGCCAAAAATGTAGGTCAGCGACTGTTTGACCCAAAAGAGCCAAAGTAAAATACAAAAACTGCATTTCTTCTTGTAATTCCAAGCAGACATAGTTTCCCAGGGGTAAAACAGTTGTTATAACACAGTATCTAATATTTACACAACAAAAAAGTACAATTACACACTTTTTAAAAACCGAAAGTGATTTATTACATCCAATACATTTGAGGTGACGCTGTACAAAGTGTTTGGTCCTGTTGTGAACATTTGAGGTGATGATAAATATTTTCAGCACACCCTTTATGTCTTGTCATCATAATCATCTCAGTGTTGTTTATTATATTCTAAAAAAAAAAAAAAAAGGAAAAAAAAGAAAAAAAAATCACATTTAAAAAAGCAATAAAAACAACAATAAAACAAGCAGACTCCTAAATGTCATGTTATGTCAGACCTTGGGTGAATGGGCAGTCACAATGGGTTCTCCACGAGCGCAGAGCAGGGGCTTTATCTGGCAGCAGCTGGAAGATAGAGGACAATAGAGACAATAGAGGGCGCTGGTGAGTACGTGCAAAATGACATGCACAGTGGGTTTTACTTACTCCCAAAACGTTTTCATTATGTATTTTAGCTTTTTGACTGTTTGGGCATAAGAAACCGCTGTCTGAATCCACTAACCAGGGATTGACATGGACACTGCCCAACCATAACACAGCACTGCAAATATTGATTTTGATTTTGTAACTCTTAACATTCATTAAACCACTCGAGTTTAATCATTTATACCAGTCAAGGTTGTTGCTTTCCATGCTTTCAAATGAAATTACATAATAGGCCTTAACCTCTTAACCCCCGCAATAACAAGTACATTTTCTCCGGTTCCCCAATCTAAACACAGCCTATAGGCCAGTGTAATGCCTCATTTGAAAGCTCAGACCTACAAAAGTCAACTCAAGGGATCTGTTTCTTTGCGTTTTTGTCACATTTCTGTTACTCTTTTGTGACTTTTTGGTTGTTTACGCTTTATTGTCACTATTTTTTCACTTTTTCCCGCTCCACTTTATTTTACACTACCTTGATACATTGTACCAGTGAAATATTAATATACAATGTAATCTGATTTGCAACAATGTGTAATAACTTTTACCTATGGGTTAGATACACGATGGAATATTATGTATTTGTAGTTTGGAGGAACATAATGTAATAAGACATATATGGCCTTTAGGGTCTTATGTCTTATTACATTATGTTCCAGCAAAGTACTTAAACACATTATTCCATTGTGCATGTACTACATAATAATAATAATAATGCATATAGCACTTTTCTGGACACTCAAAGATGCTTTACATTGCATTATTCATTCACTCCATACTCGGTGGTGGTAAGCTACTATTGTAGCCACAGCTGCCCTGGGGTAGACTGACGGAAGCGAGGCAACCAGTCTGCGCCATCAGCCCCTCCGACCACCACCAACCTCTCACTCACTACATTCGCCAGGCTTCCTGGTGTTCCCAAACGGTCTCCCATCCAAGTACCGACCAGGCCCTTCCCTGCTTAGCTTCCAAGGTCTGACGGGATTGGGCAGAGCATAGGCGGTATGGCCACTAGCATAAGCAGTATGGCCACTGGTACATAGATAGTTCCATGTACTACATAGTTCCATGTACTACATAGTTCCAGCAAAGTACTTAAACACATTATTCCATTGTGTATGTACTACATAGATACAAGTTATTACAGATTGTTATATTGTTATAAAGTAGATTACATTGTACAAACTTTTGTTGGGTACAATGTATCACGTTAGAGTTAAAATAAAGTGTTGCTTCTGTTGCTCTTTTTTGTGGCTTTTTTCATCCTCATTTTTTGTCTTAATTTCGTTGCTACTTTGACACTTTTTTTTCAAGAAGCTTTCAGATTTGGGTAAAACTGAAGGAAATGTGCTTGGTTCAGGTGAGAGGTTAAAATAAGCGTAATTAAACTGTTGCTTGGAACATTTACACACCAAAAATAACAGCCACAGTGCCCAGTGAGGAAACAGAAGTAAATGTCAATCATGAGACAAAATGCCCCATGATTAAATATTCCCACACTTTGTGGCAACATAAACTCATTCTCACTGAAATTCCTTAGGCGTGACGGCGCTTCCTTCACAGCCTGGGCCGTATGGAGGAAGGAAGGCCATCCACTGGTATTTACGTCTACGAGGTGAGCGAGTGTGGACAGTGTGTTCACATCTCATCCCATGACATACCTCAACAACAGCAGCCGCATAGCTCACAACGTACAGCAGTCTCCGGGCCGCCTTGACATTTTCTACGGGTCGTACAATGGCTAGAGCGCGCAATAATCAGTGTTTATGTAAGGAAGTCGCTATCTGTCATACTGGGCTGCTGCTGGTCCGAGGGCGTGCTGGGGTTCAATCGCAGGAAACACCTTCGGCTACATGGCAAAATCCCATCAGCCCCCGCGCAGCACAATGAGATATTAAAAGCCGGCTCGCTTCCCTGGAATAATTGGGAACCCGCGTTCACTTAAGCGAGAATGCCAGAACAGGAGCCGCTCGGGAAGGAACACAGTTGCAAAAGCCAGTTATTAGTTTTTTTTGTGGTGTTGTGACTGACTAAAACGCATGTATGAAGCTGCTTGTTGTCATTTTATAGGAGGAGGACTCGTTGTTGTACAAAGATGAGGAGACTGCTCACCGTTTTCTTCTGCCCCGGATGACTTCACTCCCAGCAGCATGACGCCATCTTTGGTGCTCTCGGGACGGCTCTGGAACGAGGCACTGAAACAGAAAAAAAAAAAAAAGGATTATCACTGTGTTTAGGCGTGTCTGATCAAATCATGTTCAATCCAGAGGAAAAACGTACTTCTCAGTGCCGGTGTCAAGGGTGTCTGTTGAAGAGCACAAAAGCGTTCATTTTCAAGTGGCTTTACATTGAACGAAATCATGATAATTGTTTTTAGATGCTTTGCTGTTGTTATGTGTAGCCTTGGAAGTATAATAAGTTTAAAGGGATATTTCAGAATTTTTGACATAGGGCCTCATTTCCTAGTTGTCCAGAGTGTTGTTGATTTCTGGAGACATATATATATATTTTAAATCATGCAGTCCTTATATATGAAGAGGTTAGTGGTGCTAGGTTAATGCTAGGCTAGCACATGTCTATGGTAACTAGTAGCCTGCTTTAAAAACTCTTCAAAATCATCGGGTAGTCCTCCAAACGTTTCCGTATCTGATTTGTAGAAAGCTCCTTTGTGAATTCCACGTGTAGTAATGCCGGCCGCAGGTAAACAAACTACTGTAGATCTGCTAACCTAGCAGATCACTCCGCCACTGTGTAGCTTACAACCAGGAAACTGATGCTGCTCAAATAGAAATACTTTTAAATGCAAAATGGTTGTATCTCAAAAAATACTGAGTCAACACAGTAGTCTGGTGTTATAAGTGATTTGCCTCAGGTGCATTGTGCTTGGGTCAGACTGTTTTTAATGCAGGCTACTAGTTACCATAGACATGCACTAGCCTAGCACTAGCCTAGCTCCACTAAACTCTTCAAATATCAGGACTGCATGAATAATAACCAAACTCTTTTTTCCCCCAGAAATCAACAACACTCTGGATAACTAGGAAATGAGGCCCTGTGTCAAAAATCTGGAACTCTCCCTTTAAAGTCTGTAGCTGCAGGTGTTTGTCACCTGTGTGATCGGCGACCTTCTTGCATTTGAAGCGGAGGACCAGGATGAGCGCGGCGGCGACCAGGAGCACGGGCAACACGATCCACCACAGCCTCTTATCTGCAGCATAATGATAACAAACTGTACATTCACGCATTACACAACTTTATGAATAGATTGAGACGGCGTGATTACCTGATTTAGGTGGAACTTTCTCATCTGTGCCGGACTGAGGACCTGTCGACACAGAAATGATATCAGCGGCTTTTCTATTTCTAATAAAGGGACCTTCTTGAGTTTTACTTTCTTACCAGGACTTTGCTGCTTTGTTGTTTCTCCTTTAGCGCTTACAGTCGTAATGGCCGGTGTCTCTAAAAAGTACATATAAAAAAGTATTGTGAACATAATTTTCTTTCATAAAAGCCTGTTGTATGTCGTGAAAAAGATCTATTGGCCAACACTGATTGCATAACCAACGACTATGCTGGACATTGGGTCAGATGTTTTGTGAAGTAGACTGTATAACGTACCTGCAGGTTGTTTAACTGAGGGAGTAGTGCCTGAAAAATGAAGAGTAAGGTTAATAGTCTGCTGTTTCTATCAATAATATAATGACTGATTTTCATACGGTTAGAGCTGGGTACCAACTTTTTTTTAAAAATACAGGCAATTTACTTGGCTTTCGATACCGATACCTGAACAAAACTTTTTTCGATACCTTTACAAAATTATCTGTTATACAGAACCATAAAACGGATAAATAATGTTGATTTGATCCTTTTCCTTCCATTTAATTATTATTTTCTTCCACAAATTATTAAAAAACATTTTCATGCTTTTTCTCAATTCTCAATTTTCTGTTATTATTTTTTTTCGACAATTCTTAATTTTTTTCCACCATGTGTTCCCCCAATTCCCCCCCCCCAATTTTCTATTTTGTTTCCAAATTTTACCCACATTTTTCCCCCCACTTTTTTTTCATCTTGTTTTTCATTTATAAAGATTTTATATTTCTTTCGGTACTTTCATTTTTTCGATGCAATTAGTACCTAAACCTTATTTTTCTTAATACCAGACTGTTATCGTTTAACGGTACCCAGCTCTATCTTCAGCATAAATGAAATGAAATCTACCTTCTGAGCAGGGTTCAGAATGTAGTCAGACCTTTCTATTTATCTATATGTTGTTATGCTGTCTGTCTATCTGTTACAGAAAATGTTTTTTCCTTTCTCCATCATGAGCAGTGAATGGGGTTTTCCACAGAATGAAACTTCCATTAATGCTCAAAAACAGCGTATAATTGCGAGGTGTGTATAATAGATCTGCAGCTATTGTAAAATTTCTACTTTTGACATGATTTCAGCAACACACTGCTACATAGAGGTAATCCAAAGCTCCATCTTGCCTGTGCTTGTGTTTGCTTCTGTCACAGGTGGGTCCACTCTGCGCTGGCCACCCGTCACAGTCGGTATTGCCTTCTGTGTAACAACTATACAAACAGAGGAGCCACATGGTAAACTAATGTACAACAAATACCCAAGGATACAAAAAAACTTCTCCTTACCCACTGCGGCCGGTGTTGTTTTGGCTGTTGTGGGAGCTTCCGTTTTCGCAGCTGTCGTCACTGGGGCTGAGGCAATAGTAGTTGTATTCACTGCTAGAAAAACATACAAATGTAAAGTTCGATGAAGCACATGACGTCACTGGGCACATTGTCTTACCAGCGTCCATGGCTTTAGTTGTTGTAACAGGGGGAGCAGTTGAGGTGCGGGTGGTTGTGGTTGTAAGTACATTGGACTGTGTTGCTAAGGGAAAAGAACAGTCGTTAGAAGTGGTTCTCAAAATGTGGTACTGCTGGTGGTATTTTCAATAGAGATCATTTCATTTATGTTTCTGTGCTGATTTTATGTGAGGTGTTTTCTGGTTTAGACATACTTAAAGGCCCTGTACCTGATATTTTTACAAGTAATGGAATTAAGTTGTTTCCCCCCCCCCCCTAGTTAAAGGGACTATACAGAGGTTAAAAATGTTAAAATTATGTATTTTCCTCCCCCTACATGTCCCAGCAATGTCCTAATGTGTAGAATGAGCCCAGACTATTCACCACAACTGACTAAAATCCTGCACTGTCACTCAAAAAGCTATTACTTCGGGTCCGAAGTGCCGTCATGCACAAGCTTAATATAGAAGGTGCAGTTACACGTATGACCTGAGGTGGCAGTAATGAGTATGAAATGGCCAACTTGAATCTAGCCCCTTTAAAGGTACACTATGCAACTTTTTATTTGAAGAAAAAAGTTGATATTTGTGTGTGTTTGACCTTGTAGTGACCCAGTGGTTGTTTGAGTGGTCAGCATGACGTCTTTACTTTCCATCACAGTGGTCTCTAGGACGCTCCAGAATCAATTGTTTTGTAGGTTTTCACAGCTCACCAGGAAAACCTACAAAACAATTGATCCTGGAGCGTCCTAGAGACCACTGTGATGGAAAGTAAAGACGTCATGCTGACCACTCATACAGCCGATTGGTCAGTACAAGGTCAAATATGCACAAATATATATATATAAAAAAAATGTTTTCAGCATCATCAGCTTTGTTACTTTACTGACCCCTTGTGGCCCTGCTCGAGAATTTATTTACTCTTTATCGTCACAATAAACACATGTTAGTTAACTTACATTAATACACTTACTTTTTGGAGGTGGTGTTGCTGGTGTTACTGGTGCTGCAGCCACCGTTGTTTCTGATGAGGCTGCAATAAGAAAAAGTCAGTCAGATAATTACAGTATGGAAGGATAGTTCTAGTAATAGGATATAGGATTTGCCACGTGCATATTCATATATAATACCGTGTACAGTGTATTTTTGTACATGTACTGGCAAATCATACTGTATAATGATGCAATTCAGAGCCTTTCCCTGAAACTGTGGGCTTTCGACAGATAACACACTGCCCAATTACCTCTTAGATGTAGAATAACATGTGTGATAAGGTTATTTTTTAGGTTGACACTTTTTATGTACTTTTGTTTTATTTCTTCTGCCTTCATGAAAGTTATATCCTTCCACAAGATTAAAACAGCTTAAGACCCAGTTTTGTCCAGATTGTATTTTAGACCTAGTAGTATTTGGAAGGTCAGATATACATACAATTGTAAGTGGTGTGTAATGAGATCAACTAAATTAAAGCATACTACGTCTCTAATCTCTTCAGACTCGTTTGGTGACGGATCCTATTTGTAGCGTTCCTGTTTGGCACCTCTTGAAAGCGCCTTGAGACAGAGGCGTGTGATAGGTCCAAGAGTCAGACACAGGGTGAGGAGATAAAGTAAGTTTTTGAGCTGGATTTCCTCTGAGACTGAGTGAAGCTGTATCCTGTCCTATAAAACTATTGTTGTACTGACCAGAGCCTTGACTGCTTTTACACGGCTTTTCACACCACTCTTGGGCCTGTCTTGTATTGCTGCACTTTGGCTAAAACATTCATCACTTAATTAGGCAATTACGGATATAAACACTTTGAATTATTCACATTCATGCATTGTCAAACGCTGAGTGGTTCTTAAACTCTTCACACCAGCATCCGTTGTCCCAAAAAAAAAGGGATTTGAATGAACAGGAAAACAAACAAAATAGAGACCCGCCCTTGTTTTGCTCCATGAAGCTAAAAGACACTGACATTTAGAGAATATGAATTGAAAATAGAAGTTGACTATTCTGGCAAACCTGCATTGTTTCATGTTTATGCACAAGTTTCAATGGTGCTATTTTAGAGAAGCAGCTGAAGGCACACACCCTCACCCCTTTGGACAAATAACATCCAACGATACGCGAGTCAAATGTTCCAGGTCTAAGCTTGGCCAATGTAAGTGTGTCAGGAAGGGCGTCTTGTTTAAAAGCTTCAGGCAAATATACACACATCAATGTGTTAGTAAAAAATGTAACGTTCAGAGCAAAACTGTTAACTTGTGAGCGAGGGTCATAGAGTTCAAGACAGCAATTTTTAATAGAAAAAAAGTTGTGTGCAGTTGGCTCCTCAATTTTACATTTCTTTTTAGAGACAGTATGACAGTATGATGATATAAGACGTCTTATCTCATTCTGGGTGAACGGAAATAAGTTGGAGATTGCATGGCCCTGAGGTTGCGCTCAAAGTGTTGTGATGTTTGGAACCAGCCTCTGATCTTTATCTGTGCGAATACCAAAACCAAACATACAGTACATGGTTGCCTTTAGCGCTTTTATATGTTGGCAACACTTTCATGTACTAAATTCATTGTTTAATTTTTTATTCTTAGGGTGGATTACTAAGCAGCATATTTCTATTGTAACTATTAAGTTATTTTCACCTGATTAAGGAATACAGGACTGAGCAGATTCATACCATTAAAACTGCTTTCCCTGGTTTAAAGGTAACATCTCTGTAATACTGGGCCAAGCACATGACATAAGAACTTGCATTAAGCTCAATTATTTTTTCATCTCCTAAACTGAATGGTTGTTCATTCACAAACACTTGTAATCCATAGAAAGGTTTAAGGCCATATGGTTGATATGGCCGCTTATGAACCCAACTGCTAACAAGCACTTTCAACATAGAGCCCTGCCCTCCATCTGAAACTATCAGAGCTTGGACTTACCTGGAATGAACACATGGGCAGTTGCTAGTAGAAGCAGCACAGTCGCCCGGACCGTCTTTATGGACATTTTGAAGTTCTAATCCTGAAAATCTTCTCCCGCCGACTCAAAGCCAACCCGAGTGACCAGTGGGGAAGGTGTCCGGGCTGTGGGCACTGCTGCGCTGCTGTGGCCGTGGCTTATTTGGGCATTTCCTTCAGATAAAGAAGGGAGGAAATACACTGGCTTCCCCTTCCTGACGTAAAGAGGGCGGCTTCAGTGGAGACCAGTGCAAGGCGGTGGAAATCTCAGGAATCTTAAGTATACTGTAGGCATTCTGATTGATTGTTCACATTTATTACTATTACGGAAAAAATGGAATGCTTTATCACTGGGGTTGGGTATTTGGGAGGATAAAGAACTTGATTTCTTTTTCTTGTAGTGTAAATTTCTTTCTGTGGAATCTTTTGGCCTGGACCTAAATTGAGGATGTGATTAAAGTAGTGAAATAGTAGCATGAGAGCACAATAAGTCAAAAGTAAAGGTTTTAATAGGAAAAAGCAGTGGTCCGAGCACGGAACCTTGTGGTACATCTAGAACATTCTAACATGTCTGTGAAAATTTGAGCCCATTGAATTGCAACACTAAAATACAATTGAACACAGGACAGATGATCAACTCCAGCCATCATCTTTTCTTTTAAGCCATGGACTTAAAGCCACCTCACGTAACACCCAATAAATATAAGTAAAATACAAGTATTTGTTTTATTACAGGTATTTTTGTCATTGAGAGATCCCTAAAAACGGACAAAACAAAGATGTGTGTTGTCCCGTGACTGTCACTTTACAGGGAGTGGGGACGTCTCCAGCTCGTTTCCATGGCGATATTGACTAAAGGCAGCCAAATATGAGATTTAAATAGCGTAAGTCCTCAATAGTAGAATCCAAAATGTTATGCAGTGAGCCTTTAAACTGAAATGTTCTCAATGTTGTTTAATTCTGAACAAGGAAATCAACTTATCACTGCAAATTCTTCCAGTGACGTACAGCAGGGCACACCTAGCCCGAGCTCAGCCTCTCCCAAATGTATTCTAAATAAAAACGTCTCGAGGAAACAGCTTCCTACGAATGAAAACAGGAAATACTATGTTCATCAAAAGTTCACACAACACTTTTCTAATTTGTGTGCGTCACATGCACAGATTTTAAAACAAAAGGAGGCCGATTGTGTAAAACTTTGCTGGATAAAGAGATTGGGGAAGAATGAGCAAATAATTAAGACAGTTTCCGTACACATCGTAAAGGACTGTAGTTAACTCTGCAATTAAATTAATAATGTACTGTAACCGAAGTCCCAACAACACAATAAAAATGAATTGCCTATTATCTCTGCCAAACCTGCCTGATTTTTCCTGCGACTGCCATTGTTTATTGGCTGGCTCCAAAAACAGGATGCCGGAGTTTACTTCCTCTCATTTGGTGTTGTGTGTGATTGAAATGGCCTGAAGACATAGAAGTAACAGTGACAGTATTAGTGTGTAGTCATTTTTATTCCTCAACTTTAAACCGTGCAGCATTAATAGTGTGCACGTTGATGGAAGTAGCATATGTAAAAGTGTAATGGCATGGGAAATGCATAAAAAAAACAGGGCACATACATGTTGGCGTCGTTCTAAACGCAAATGCCGTTTTTACAGGGTTGAATGGTATTTCATGGCATTTATCAGGAAACATTGTCGGTATTTTCTTGGTTTCTTGGCAAAATGCATTGTTATCCCTAAATACCACACCATCTCGTGAACGTGTTATTATTGTGCAGGGAAATGTTCTCTGCATTTGGGAAAGACTGCAGTGCTGTGAGGCAAGAGCGCGTCAGCCACGTGCTCAAAATCAAATCATAACAACACCGCCCGACAAGTGACTTCCTGTTTCGATCCAGCACGTCAAAATAAAAGCACCATCTTATTCATTAGTTCAGCAGTTCATTAGTTCAACTTTCTTTCTGCCTAACTATTAACAGACAAAACACTTATAATGTGTGTATTTCATTATATTCTTGTAATGTTGCAGGTACCTGCTGAACTAATCAATGTGACGAGCTGTGTGCTTTTAGTTTGGCGTGCTGGATCGAAACAGGAAGTCACTTCTTGGGCGACGTTATGATTTGACGTTATGCACAGAGTCAATTCAAAGCAGAAGTTATAGTGAAAATCTGCAGTGACCAATTTTGCTACTATCTCTCAGCATTTATATTTGTGTTCCAAAGCAATAAACTGCAGTTTTCTTATTTTGGTTCACATATTTTGGCATAAAACTTGGCTTCAGTCTGACACTTTAATCAAACAGGTTCCTCAGGTCAACGATGAGGAAACGCTGTGAACTTGCCAAAAAGTCATTTCCTACCTCGCCACTCAAAAAAACAAAATAAATGGTAAGTCAAAATGAATAACAAGGGGGCATGTGCCAATTTCCACGCTACTGTAGGTATAAACACTACAGTAAAAAAAAAAAAAAAACGGAACCCCTGAACAGTGTCTGTATATCAGTAGTAAATTCCATACCGTTATGTCCTAAGAAAGTACCTGAAGTATTTCTCATGTTATTTGGTAGTAGATTTTATTGGACATGTTGCATATTCATGAAGTCGACTGTGGGGCAGCCCGAGTGGCACACGTAACACATAACAGGAGAGGTGCATCTCAAGTTCATGCACATTTTTATTGAACAGTTATATAAAATACTTTTCATAGTTGCAAGTGCATGCCTCATCTGCCAACAGTTTCTGAAGTTAAATTACAAAAAGCAAGGCTTCATGTCGTGTAGTGAATTACTTGGGCACTTAAGCTGTTCTTAAAAAAGATCTAAGTATTTTTTTTTTCTTAAAGTACTGAGCAGTATCAAACCTGTAACTGATATACAAAGCAGATTTCTAAATAATAAATGACATTTTTTTTTTTTTTGTGGCACAATTTTACAAAACAGAACGAAAAAAAAAGGGGAAAAAAAAGAAGATTCAGTTGTATTTTTAAAACCTGGTATATGGACACAGCTAACAGCTAATCATGCATTTTTGAGATCCACATGTAACCACACAACCTCACAAGAATTGTCAAACATGCGTATTTGGACTGTGCACTGACAAGCGCCTGTTAAAAATACAGCTTCCTCAACCGTCTTTAGATAATTAAATGCTTCAATTACAAAAAGAAGGCATAGCGTCATGGTGGTCGGTGTTTAAAGTACGCAGGATACATTTCCAATATATGTTCACTAAAGCGCAGTTCAAAACAGGCCTCCACAGCCAAACGGTTTCAGATCCTCTAGTTCCGTTGGTTGATTTTAAGAAAACATGCATAGGCAGACACTGTATTATTATTCTTTTTACACAATATAGGTTCTCTATTTTTACTTTGTTCGCAATACTTAAAAAGAGAGAAATTAACACTCAGTTCCAGCAAGCCACAATAAATCTACCCACCCCTCCCTTTTTGAAAAGACACAAAAATAAACATATTTGCAAATGATAGATAGGTAAATGTAAATTCCAGTTATGAAACTCAAGAAAATAGGTATTCATTAACAAGCTATTTAGCCATTATACAGAAAAAAAATCAGGTCAAAGCACACACCAAAAGAACCTGAGGTAAGCAATAATATGTACAAAATCATAAAACGTTCCATCATTTGGCATTTCGACAACATTGCAACATTCTTTTTAAGACTGCCTAATTCATTTCAGAGCTATTTTATAAGAGTAGCAAAAAAAGTTATCAATAAATAGTCCTTATTTAGTTTGTACACCCTTATGTTAAAAACAAGATCTCATGTCTGTCCTTTTAGTGCTGTATTTTTGTAAACGTACAATAATAAGAACAACTTTTCCTTTTGTTGTAAATGGGTCTTTGAAGAAACGTAAGAATGAGCGATAACATGGTACTCTCTTGGTTTCGTTCTGACATATACTGTGGAGTGGGGGTCGGGCCCGAAACAAATGAACCGGCGGGAACTTACAGACGGGACTAAACTAAGATTGAAGGCATATCCGCGGAGCAGCCAGCGCGGCTCACTGGATGCTGCTGCTGCTGCTGGTGCTGCCTTTGGGCTCAGTGCCGTTGGTCTCTGAGGACAGGGCCTTGTTGAGGGAGTTGAGGCTGGCGTCGGTCGGCAGGCCGTCCCGGCGCGGGGGCATCCGCTCGTTGATTCGGTCCAAACCTTTGGCCTCCTCGAAGCTGGAGATCTTATGTTGTGGAGAGAAGCCCTTGATGGCTGTTGACAGAAGGAGGAGATTTACATTCAGAAATCCCAGCTCATCTTTTGACTGTGACTAGAACGGAAACTGAGAGCTGTATTCTGGTCTCAATGAGCCCATTATTGATCTTAACGTGGTGGATAATCAACAAAACCTGCATCTGTGGAGACACATTAAAACATACCTGTAGGCTGCGGTCTAGAGAGAAAATGTAGGTTTAATGCCCCTAAATACATACGCCGAACTCACAACCTTGGACTGATCTATTATAACGTGCTTACTAAAAACTAGGGATGCACTGATCTGATACTGGCATCCGATATCGGAGCCGATACTGGAAAAAATACGATATCGGGTATCGGCTACAAATATCCGATAATGAACACAGTTTTGGCTCTCAATGTCTTAAAAACTCAACTTTTACCACTTAAAAAAAGAAGTGAATATGGACATGCTGTATATCATTGTAAAGCTAAGAACCTGGAGAATTAAATCGCTGAGTTAGGATTAACCTCCACAAATATATTTCTGATCGCCGTGCAAAATTCTGCTGTGAGCAATAGAGTTTGGGAATGTGACGTCATATCGCTAAGCATTATGGGATGAGCAGCAATTGTAAACTAATGGAGATTTTAAATGTTAAAATACTGGAGTTATTGTTCGCATTAAAACACTTGGATACCACAGTGAGTTAGTTTTTACCAGCAGTAACTCGGCCGCTAACAGAGTTGTTCCACGGCTATTTTCTCCACTTTTTATACTGTTTTTAGCTAATGTTAGTCTATGGAAATGTGTGCTAACAGCTGCAAAGATGGCGGATCTCCATGGTAACTGTGGACATTCCCGAAATCTATAGCGTGCTAAAGCTAGCGGGAGCATGCTAATGCTAACGAAAACGAATCAAGGCTGGGACAGAAACTATGATAGAAATACCTAAAGTAGCAAAATAAAATAAGTAAATAAAGTTTTTGGATTTTACTTAAAGAAATAACTGATCTAACATATTTGTTTTATACCCAAGGATATTTAGTGTAGAAGAGTCAATTACATTTTCACTCACAGAAAGACACTTTCTTAAAAGTATCTTGGTATCTGTAAATATTGGGTATCGGCAGATCCTCAAACCCCAGTATCGGTATCAAAAAAGCTGGATCGGTGCATCTCTAGACGAATTTACTATGTTACAAATGTGATTAGACCGCTTATACAGAGTAAAGCTATTTACTATAATAACTGTGCTTGTTACTCTTAACATTTAATATTGTTCAGTCGAACTGTTTGACAGACGGTACAGAATTATCAATTGAATACGAACTCAGTTGTTTAAACAAAGCAACATTAAAAATATGTAATTACTATTTATGTAACACTATAAAACATAAAACAATGTAAAATACCACTACTTAACACATAAACACTATGTTCTATGAACCAACTAAACACCTCTAATGTCTACTGGGCCCAGGCCTTAAGGTCTGCAGGTTTTCACTGTGCCATTTGGAAAACACCATTCTGAAAATACAATGGTAAGAGAGTTCATGCGTGTGGTTCTATTCATTTGATTAATATCATTAATAATGATATGAATAATTATTAATAATTAAGTGAGATGCTTGTGGCTGAACACCTGCAGACCCCGCAGGTCTTTGAGCCCTGTACGTCACAGAGTAAAGCCAAAGGGAAGACGAGATGAAGATACTCAGAGACAATAGACAGAGGGGACACTAGAGAAGCCCACCACATTCACTTCCACAGAGGACTGAACCCACGGACACACACTGCACTGTGCTAACACTGTACTGTCTGCTGGAGCATGCAGCAAGAGGGGCTTATGGGTAATCTGAGCCAGCCTCATTGAAGTTACAGGACAATGGCTGATAGAGGTCTGTTTGTTGGTGTTTGTTTGGAGGGGGATTGTGTGTTGCTGCATAGCACGGTCAGACACAGGTGATTAGCTCACAGGAACACGACACAGCAGACAGGTCCACATGGAGAAGCAGTGTCCTCTATGGGGCTGGAGAGGAAGTACGGGACACTTCACGTAAATAGCAGCTGCCACACCACTATTTAGCTCGCAGTTGAGGTTGTTCTTGCGCTGCCGACAATGGACATCATATCTTTTTGGCAAACAGTAGTGGTTTGTTTCGCTACCAATTCAAAGTCTACAATAAACTGGAACGTATGATACAGCAACAACAATTCACAACTGCTTCAGTCATTTCAAAGGGGAAATACTGAATTATGATTTCATAGCAAGAGAGCTGTGTTGAGAGAGGGCAGAGCAGGAGGCACATGATGTTTAAGGGTTTTGGTTAAAAACTGGGTTTGCACTGTGAGATAAGAGGGAACCCCCAAAGTAATAAACAATAACCCTGTAAAAATAAGTCAAATATCCTACTTTACTCAGGCTTTTACATCAATTATATTTCACCTTAAATAGACATATTGCAGCAGTGCCTTGTGCGTGCTCTCACTCAAACACAGCCTGACTGTGGAGACTGTAAAATCTGTGCTATGAAATGCTTCCCCTTTAAAACCGATGTGAGCACATTTTTCTCCTGAACTTACTTACTGTAACTCTGACTTGAGATCAAACTAAGCCATGTTTCGAGTTAGCCCAAACACCCAACACACTCTACTCAAGCACCAGCGAGATGAATGGAAAGAACCCAGCGGAGCGCCCCCTGTCTATTGCTATGGGAAGCAACAGAAGAGGGTGGCCAGACCCATTTACCTTTTTCAGCCTCAATAGCTTCAATAGTAGCTGAAGGAGAAGAAGAGGGGGGTTGCAAAACGGATGAGAGAAGGTGAGCAGGAGTTCAATTTGTCCCAATGAGCAGCAAAAGACACAGCCAATGGCCACAACAACAAGTCAACAACAAGTCAACCTCCCACAGTGTGATGACGAGGCGTGTGGACTGAGAGGACAGGGGCGGAGGGCACACGTATACGAGGGGAGAGGGAGGAGATGTGACCTATGATAGACATGTGTTCGACTCCAGCTTGCGTGAAGAAGAACTCAAGATGGCGGACAGAGAAACACAGTGACGGAGCTACATGAGAGGAGACAGTTAGTTCAGCTGATTACAGTTTGGGTGTCAGACAAATAAAAGCGGTGGCAGAGGAGGAGGAGGAGGAGAATAAATCAGTTTGATGGTTGGAGGAGCATGTGGAGCGTGTGTGGGATCCAGAAGTGAAGAATGCGTGAAGAAAGAAGTACATGAACTGAAAGATTTTTAAGCGTCAGGTTTGTAAAGAGTTGGATGGGACGGTGAAGATATTGCTTAGTACATACAGCAAACTACTTGGATCTACTGGTGTTTTATAAAATGGTACAATCTCAGCTCTATAACTAAAGAATAGTAGCATTTTTAAAACTTTCTGATTGCATACAGTTATGCAAAGTTATTCACAACATTTAAAGTGAACACATCATGCATAAATGGGGTTTCAAACTTTCTTTTATGTGTCCTTATTGATATTTTAGGTGTTGTAATTTGATATACAGTAAGGTCTAGCAAGGAGTGAGCGACCGGGCTGGTTTGATTTCGAATTGGCCTGGAGCTCCCTCTGCAGGACAACGCTGAAAACAGGCTTTTGTGTTTAGCCAGCAGTTCACAAATCAATGGCAATGTAATGAACACACTTTATGGCTCAGAATGGGTTTACTGATGATCTATAGACTTGGATTCATCAAAATGTTCAGCAGAAAATGGAACAGAACTCCGGATATGGTTTTGAAGTCTGTTGCATGATGTGTCCCCTTTAAAACAGTTTGAAACGCTATTTGGACTTGTGATGACTTAAGCTCGAGTTTGAACCAACGAAGTAATGAAGCACGACTTTCTAAATGATAATAGTTGAGAATCACACATCTTGATATTTGCTTTGAGAAACAGAACAAGACAAATTTCGAATATAAAATGGCTGGTGAGCTTCCAATTCTTCCCTGCGGCGTCTTGTCAAATATCGGTTTGCAAGTGTGAAATTCAACATGGGAGATTAAACTAAAACTTAAAAAAACACAACATCAAAAATACTTGCACAACTGGATTATACCTGCGGTTTCTGGGAAAGAGGAGAAAGAAAAACACACAGCATTTGAGATCAAACAGATAGGAGTGGAGCATGTTACAAAGGATGAGCGTACGGAGGATGTCGTTTATTTCAGGAGAATATCGGTAGTGGTTATATGGATCAAAATAAATATCGAAGTCAAAGTGATGGCATGACTGCACACCGAACAGTGCTATCATGGGGACTGCTGTATTTAAGGGGGGAGTATGCGTCTTTGCTCCATGGGTCCATGTTGCTACGGCGACACGCTTACCATTTTCTAGCTTCTCCTTCCCTCCGGACAGCACTCCGCTTGGTAACATGCCCGTCGGGGTCAGGCCCTTCAGAGTGAGCACGCTCTCACTCTCCTCTCTGCAACCAAGACAAGGGAATGTATTAGTAACTTGGTCCGGGCATCGTTACATTTTCATTCAATACCGGTACTGTAACGATGCTTGGTTTTCGATACCAATACCTGAGCGATGCTTTTGTCGATATCTATACTAAATTATTTGTCATATAGAAGCAGGAAACAGATTAATGATATTCCTTTTCATTTAATTTGCATTTGTGTCATTTGTTTGAGGTGAAACAACCACAAAACTTCCTTTAAAGGGACTATATGGAGGTTAAAAGTATTTTCTTCCCCCATGAGCCCAGACCTGTTCACCATAATGCCTAAAATCCTGCACTGTCACTCAAAAAGTTGTTACTTTGGGTCCGAAGTGCCGTCATGCACGAGACTGCAGTTACCCATAAGACCTGAGATGGCAGTGGTGAGCATAAAATGACAAACTCCATCTAGACTACAAAACTACAAAACACTTTCCAAGTTTTTCTTATTTTTTCCCCCATTTTCCCCCATTTTTTTCCACGTTATTTTCCAAAAGGTTCCATATTTTCCCCCCCAAATTTTCCCAATTTTTACATTTTTTTTTCTAAGTTTGCAATAAAACTTTCAATCTTTTTTTTTTACATTATTCCCCAAATTTTCCCCCAATTCCCCCAAATTTCTGTTTAAAAAAAAAAATAATTCTCCCAAAATTTTACCCCAATTTTCCACCTGTCTTCCTATTTTTTTGCTTTTTCTTTTTCAATTTGTCTTTCCCTTTTTTTCTTTTATATTTAATGACCAACAGGATTTCATGTTTCTTTTCAGTACCTGTATTCTTTTCCTTTTTCTATACCAGTAGTAACTAAACCTTCTTTTGTACCCAGCCGTAACTCACTAAAGAAGAACCAACCAAACTGCATTTTACAAATTCATACAAAGTAAGTAGTGACTAAAATAAATGTCTCTAAATGACGGTCAGCACAAATTCAGTAAAGAAAACAAAACAAAAAAAACAATCTTCAACTACACAACGGTGTGTAGTTATGATCTTCCAGGGAGACCAGCTCAAACTCACAGAGCTCACTCCTTTCATTAAAAAGCTTTTCTAGAGAATCACTGCATTTCCCCTGCAGTTCAGGACGTCCTGTGTGTGCATACCTGAGCACAGAGAATACCCTGGCCATCTTCCCAATGGCGCGGATCTTGTTGCGGATGACCTCCTTTCGGGCCGAAGCGGTGGCACCTGGCGGGGTCACAGTCAAAACACAGTCAAACAAAACCGGGACTCATAAACAACGACCTGAACCAGGAAGTGCATTGTCTAAAAAGAGGATTTCTTGACCTAATTAGGCAAACGCTAACTAACCCCCCCCCCCCCCCCCCACAATGCAACATATTTTGGTTATTGTGGTTTCAAATATTGGTTCACACTTCACTGCAATAAATCCCAGCATTCCTTGCGCTCATGCTATCTGTTATGACACCGACATGCTAACTTTTGGGAAAGTATCTCGTGTCCCATACGTGGAGCTCACAGCCCTTCCTGTGAGCGAGCCCTGCGCACGCTCGGTGTTTCCCCTCCACCGTGGAAAGCGTATTTCGTTCTTTTGTTAGAATAAAGGCCCCAGAGATGAGATGTGGAAAATGAGCAGAGAATGAGGAATGGGAATGAGGTTGAGGTGATGGAAAAGACAGAGGTGACAAAGGCGGTCTCGGCCCCAACTGTGCGTTTCAAATAATCAACCCTAGCAGCGCGTAGTTTCACTCATTTCCTTTACACTGGTGAGACTTTAAGTAAACACGGCAATAGACAAAAAATAAAGCATTTCCCTCAATTATCACTGTGTGTAATAATTGCTATTAATGTTTTATTATAGGGAAACTCACACAAGTACTATTAACCCTATTAACCTCTTAACCCCCGCCTCAACCGAGTGCATTTCCTCCAGTTCGGCTTTACCCAAATCTAAAAGCTTCTCGTCTGGAGCTTATAGTCAATAGGTAAAGTATATTTGTAAAGCTAAGACCTACTAGATGATGCCGTGTTCTCGTCACTTTATTCGCGTTCTTTTTCATTTTCTTTTTTTGTCACTTTTTTGCTGCACTTTCTTTGCCTTTTCTGTCACATTTTCATTGCAATTTTGGTCACTTTTTATTATGTTTTTGCAACATTTTTGCCACTTTCTTGAAGAGTTTTATCCAATTTTTGTTGCTTTTGTTTTGACTTTTTTGTTGCATTTTCAACGCTTTTTTTTTTTCATTTTTTTGGTCACTTTTTTATGGTGTTTTCTTCTTGTTTTTGTCTCTATTTTGATGCGTTTTTTTTTTCCAAGAAGCTTTTAGATTTGGGTAAAGCCATATTGGAGAAAATGTGCTCGGTTAAGGTGGGAGGTAAGAGGTTAAAACTAAAATACCTGTGACCCTTTTTCATTCACAAATCCTTACTTTATGTATTCACTGTTGAGTAACACAGTCCGGTAATGCTCCATTTTAAAGCCACATTCCATAAATCAATCAGAAAAATGTGACATGTGGTCATTTCATTTTTAAGTATGAGAGAAGACCAAATCTAGTAACACGGGAAAAACCAAAAAAAAAAAAAACAGTTTAAAGCGGTTGTTTCTCTGTTTTGCGCCAGATTTGTTTGGGAGAAATCCAATCTCTATGGACCAGTACCAGACTGTTTTACTCTAACTTACTGGACAGGAATATTCTTAACAACAACCTACTATAATTCTATTAAAATGAGTAAAACTAATGTTCAAATACACGAGAATAACTTTTTTTTTTTAGTCCCTCATGCTCTTACCACCTACGATGTTCACTCCTCCACACGAGTGCTTTCGATGTAGTAGTAATTGCAGATCACAAGAGAGCCAGTGTGCGAATGTTAGCTTTTAAAACAATTGCGTTAAGTTAAGACAGAGAGGCAGGGAGGCAGGCATTGTCTATCACTATCCTCGAACATGCTGCTACAACAACTACAGTCTGTACCTTTTTTAGGGGGATATATTAGCTGTCCTTCTCATGAAAACACCCCCAGAAGAAGAGAAGAAGAGAGGACAGAGAAGTCAGTGATGGCAAAGAGGCAAACAAACAAAAAAAGACAAAGAGGAAGTACCAAACGAGTGAAGGGGAAAATAATAAAATATATATATATAAATGGCTTGAACTTAAAAGTCTGGAAAACACAGAAAAAGAGAAGTTAGATGAAGCAAAACCGAGAAAGTGTGACCACGTGAGCAGGTACAATGAGGAAGCGTGTGAAAGAGACAGTAATGTGAAAATACAGCAGAAGAGGGGAGAGCTTAAAGATGAATGAAAGAAATGCAAAACTTAAAAAAAAAAATACAGTGGTGGAGCGTGAGAACTTGTTAGAGGTCGACCGATGTGGGATTTTCTAAGGCTGATGCAGATTTTTTGGGGGCTATATTGGCCGATGCCGATATGCTCGGCCGATGTTTTTGGCCGATTTTTCAAAATGTCTGGTCTATAATCCTGTAAAAACAAAAATACTTGACCACTACAGCAGTGGCCGATTATACTTTATTACTTCACTTGATTCAATCATAGTTTCAGTCCCAGCCTAGATTAGTTTCCGTTAGCATGCTGCCATTAGCATTAGCATCCAGCCGTTAGCACTAGCATACTGCTGCTAGCCACGGCATTTTGCACGGCGATCAAAAATACAATTACAGAGGTGAAAACTAACTCAGAGATTCAATTCACCAGGTTCTGTGCTTCAGAAATTATTGAACAAACTTGTAGCTAACCAATTTTCATCGCAATGTTTCTCTGTTCCCCTGAGGCCTAGGGAGTTGTGGGAGGATAGCGGCTTTTTTCCGTGCTAGATCGACTGATAGTCGAGTTCGGGAATGTGATGTCATATCACTAAGCATCATGCGATTAGCAGCATTACAAACTAATGGAGATTTTAAAAGGTAAAATACTGGAGTTATTGTTCACATTAAACACTTGAACACCACAGTGTGTTAGATGTATGTAACAGCAGTAACTCAGCTGCTAACGGAATTGTTCCACGGCTTTTTTCCTACACTTTTTGAACAATTTTTAGCTAATGTTAGTCTATGGAAAGGCATGCTAACAGCTGCAAAGATGGCGGATCTCCATGGTAACAGTGGAATTTCCCGAACTCTCTTGTAAAATCCCCAATTATCGAACTGACCTCTAGAAATGTTCAATATTTTATTTGTTAAATTGTAGTACACATTTTGTAAACACTACATCCAAGTACTAGCAGTGTACAGTAATGCTTGTCACATAAATGTAGTATTTCATTAACACTACTCTCATATGGTGTACTTTTACTAGAGTTCCTTATCCACCACTGTAGGTACCGCTGCAAACAGAGCCTTGGATGTTGTTGGGGGGGAGAGAGGAGCGGGAAGATGTCTCAAACTGGTGTGAAAATGAACTAATGTGACCGCAGCCGATGTTATTTTTCCGGGGATTGTCATCTTTTAGTGTTTGTTTAAGCTGTTCCCGAGACTCTGCCACTCTGCCCCTCTGTGCTGTTTACAGAGGAGAGGATGAGGTCATTTCCTGTTTAGCAGCGAAGGGTGAGGCCGTCTTAGGAAGTTGGTCACCTCGGCGTTAGATCGGCCCTTCGCCAAACAAATTACCGTGAATATTGTGTAACCGAGTGTCTGTCTTAAATGCTTGGGAAATATCTAAAAGACAATGATGAAGCTACTTTAAATCTGGAAAACAGTATAGACAAAACATGTAGTTCATATTGGGAGCAAATATGGGAAGTCTCGTCTTTGGTAAAGGTCGCCCTCTGCTGGATAAGAAAGGCACAGCAGTGGCTTGTTGGGAGTTTCTTACCATCCAACTCCTCGTCAGTCGTGAGTTCATCGTTGGAACAGATGCTCAGTACGTTCACTAGCATTTCGGTCACTACAGGAAACAAAACGAACAAGAGAAGAAGTTAGTCTTTGAAAAGCAAAAGAGAATATGGTGCAAAATACAGAACTGAGCAAGGGACTTTTGATTTGACGTTCAAAAATGTGGTCAAAATATGAATTTATGATGATTTATAATTATGTTGAGTCACTTCCTGAAAATATGACTACATGGAATTATTTGAAAATATTCTAATGTTAATGTTCGTAGCTTCCACACTGAGTTTAAATGGGACCACTACAATATAGGCAACTTTTAAATGATGTTTGGAGTTTTCATGATTGAACATTGCATTTGTTATAACCTGTTTACCACTTTTCCTGCGGACACAGATAAGGTATACTTGATGAAATGATAAAAACATTAAACAGGTTTATGTTTGTGTACTGCAAATCAATAAAATGAACAAGGGAATTGTGATGTCATGACCTCGAAGGTTTCTGTGGTTCCACAATAAAAAAACAATGCACTTTTAAGAGCCATGTTTCATTGTTTAAGTCAACAAGGCAACAAATAAAGTAACATTGCAATCGATCTTTCTGCTCGATACTGTGCATTGAACTGTTGAATAGTGTTGATTTATTCCGCAGGTGTGACCAACTCAAAGACACTACATAATGCATGACACCATTAGAAAGTTAAGTAAGAAAATCACTACTTTCTCAATCTATAATTAATCCTGCAAAAGGAAATGAAAGGCATTCCACCCCATTTAATCAATTTTAGCACTTCATTTATTCACATATTTGGGCATTTGAATAATTTATCCCATCACAGTGTGTGATTATAAATGTTTAAGTGCTTTGCTGGGGCCACATTTCTCGACGGCAGGCACATTTCCATTATTAACCGGCGCAGGTGAGTGTTCATATTCCACAGTGAAATCGTTGGAGAATAGACGTACCCTTTTCTCCGACAAACGGCAGGGACCAGGTGAAGACGTCCATAAAGTTGGGGAGCCAGTACGGGTGAGGCGAGCAATTGAACTGCCGAATGTTCATGACGTTATTCTCGTACTTCAGCACTGCCGCTGTGGAAAGAGACGAAAAGATGTGTTTGCAAATGGACTATGATGATGACAATATGACATGGAGTAGAAATGAAAAGGTATAGCCAGAGCTGCCCTGGGGTAGACCGAGAGAAGAGAGTCTGCCACCAACACCACTCACTCACTCTCACACTACACTCACACAAACAATGACACCTTCATTGTTGTGATGTCTTTCCCAAGAACACGACAGCAGCGGGAGCCAGGATTTGAACTGCTACTTTGAATATTACTTCTCAAAAACATGAAGAAAAAATAAATGCTCAGAATTTCCCGATACCCAGTCCAGATTAAATACTCATCTGGCTTTTAACACCTAGAACCCACAGAATAATGTCCAGGATCTACCATATTTTTCAGACTATAAATTGCACTTTTTTGTCATAGTTTGGCTTTGGGTGCGACTTATACTCAGGTGCGACTTATATATCAAAATATATCATTTCACATGCTTGTTATTTTCATACTGACAGCCACTAGAGGGCGTTCTAGGCTTGTGTACCTGTATCTACTACTCCTGTACCACAGAAGTTTTAACCTCTCAACCTCCGACTTAACCAAGCGCATTTCACCCAAATCTAAAAGCTTGTCGACTCGAGAGTTTTACAGCCTCATCGGACAGTGTAGCGCCTCATTTGAAAGCTAAGACCAGCAAAACTGATCAAAGATTCTTCCTTGTGTTGTTGCTGTCACTTTTCGTTGTATTTTTGACATTTCTTTTGTCACGCTTTTGTAATTTTTTCTTTTTAAGCTTTTTTGCCGCTTTTTTGTATTTTTATCTTTTGCCTCATTTTTGTCATGTTTTCATCCTTGTCTAAGTCTCATTTTCGTTACCATTTTGATGCTTCTTTTCAAGAAGCTTTTAGATTTAGGGAAAAATGTGCTCAGTTCAGGTAGGGGTTAAGAGGTTAAAAAATGGTAATCGAGCAGCAGAAAGAAAGTTTGGAGTGAGAGAGACACTTGTGAGGGACTGGCGAAAAGCGGGGGCTACTCTTACCGCAATGAAAAAACAAACCAAAAAAGCTAATAGTGGGCTAAAAGCAAGATGGCCACAGATAGAGGAACGAGTTTGCAAATGGATGCTTGAACCACGTGCTGCCGGGAGAGGCTTGTCAACGGTGCAGCTACGCCTCCATGCCCAGGTAGATGTCGGGAAAATATGGTAATAATTTTGTGTTTTTAAATGTTTTTTATCTTTCTGTGAAGCACTTCCTTCCTGGTGTTGTTGCAAAGTGCTATAGAAATAAACTTTGATTGACTGATTGATTGAGTACCTAGTTTTGAATGTACAAGCGAGCGTTCTCACACTTCATCATTAGATCAAGCATAAATCAACACCTCAGATATATTTCCCGTTAATGTGAACCAAATCCTGTTTTAATCATTATAATTTAGCCGATGTTCTGCTCCTCCAGCCGCCTACACCTTGCTCCTACTCAGCTTTTTTTCAACACACTTCAATCCACCGCTGAACGAGTCCACGGTGCTTTCTGCCTGAAGGCCAAAACACCACAAAGAGCAATCCACTGTTCATTTTCATTAAAGTGCAGTTTTATCAAACGGCTTATCGAACCACTGCTTCAGGGGGAGTGCATTTCTAAACAATGTATGTGGTTTTATGCAATGGAAAAATTTGTATGCAGCATGTTGAGTGAATTAGAAAAAGCTTCAGTTGTTTCCCTTAAGTTAATGCTACTTTCACTTTGCTTTGTGCATGTTAATTTAGAATAAGAGTGGTATCTATGGTAGTATCCTCAGATGGGTCTACAGAAAATGGAGCACACAAAAAGTTCCAGAACCATAGTAAAAGTTAAATACTGCCTAAAAAGCTGCAGTCTTTGCAATTTGTTACTTCCAATCACTCACATTTGGATAAAGCGTCCAGCCCTACCAACTTAGAATGCATTGCAGTATGCCGGAGCAATCCTGGTCTCCATTTCCTTCAATCCCTACGACTACAATCCACCAAACAGTACAAAACATGAATTAACACATCAAAACTGCCGCGCCGACGAAAAGCGCTTCAATTTGCAGAGAAAGGTTTTTTTTTCCCTCTGTTTAGGACATTTCCTCTGTATCGATTACGCCGCCGGACCTGGTCATTTACCAAACCGAACATGTGAAAACCCCCCCCCCTCCTGAACACATGGCTCAGCATTTGGGCCGCTGCACTTTTCATTAGTTACCATACAAAACATCAATTACTCAGAGAGAGGGGAGGCCGGGGGCAACGGGGCAACTGTTGGGATAGCAATAAACACTGTAATGCGAATGCAGTCATTTGTAATTTCAGCAGGCAATTTTCACAGACCAGAGGCAAGTCCGACTTATAGCTGGGTTACTAGGGCGTGGGCGGGGTAGGATGATATATATGATGAAGATACAGTTAATAATAGTTAAATACATTTGATGGTATATATTGCCACATACAGTTGTGCTCAAACGTTTACATACCCCCTTTTATTTTATTTTTTTTAACTATGTTTTCACTCATAGTTAGTGATTGTGTGAAGCCATTTATGGTCTTTTTAAATCATGATGAAAAAAAAAAAATACCAAAATGAACCTTATCAAAAGTTTCAAGATCCATAATAAAGAGGCACTTCATGATACATGGGCTGCATGGCCAAGGCGCCAGAAGAAAGCCATTACTTCGCAAATACCACAAAGTATCTGCTTACAATATGCCAAACAGCACAGAGACAAACCTCAATAGTTCTGAATGAAATGGGACTTTTTGGCCACAACGATAAACGTTACATCTGAAGGAATCAACTATGACTGTGCTGAACAGTGCACCATTCCTATCACCATTCATATTCTCTGAAAAATGGCCCCCCAAAAAAAAAGTACTGTGAAAAATGAAGGCTCTTAGTTGTCAACGCATGTTACATAGAAGCTAAAGAATTGAGAAAACCTACTGTTGCTAGTTGCTTAGCATGTACATTAAAAAAATCTAATTCTATGTTTATTATACAGTTTCTCCTTCATGGATTCAAAACCAACTGGTAAAATTGAACCACGTAATCAATGTGCTGTCCACAATATCGTTTTTTTCATCTTGTAACAAATGATTTGACCTCCGTGTAGCCTTGTCACTTTTGATCTTTCGCAGTTTCCATTAGCAATATTTACTTTACAGTGTAATAGAAACAAATAGTCCCCTACAAAACCGAATCGCAGCTCATCTATCAAGCCTCGTCTTTTCTTAGCGCCACAAAGAAGCTGCCCTTCTCCGTAATCACACGTTGGCCGCGCTCTATAGTAACAAGCATCCAAAACACTGACCACAACATGCCAGATTTGACCTCGACCATGATTAAGACTACGTGAGTGCAGAAGGGAATATATTTAGATGCGGGGAGGCTATCCTGAACATGCGGCGTGCCCGGGCAGGGTGGCCCAAATGCGGGGGTAGAAAGCGGACACCGTCGGCTAGGCTGGGTTACCGTCCAGGGAGGGGAGGGGGGGGGGGGGGGGACTTTCCTGGTGGAGGCTTCTCTCAGTCGGGAATAGCAAGTCATCAAAACTGGCATCCCAAGCAGCTCTGAGCCTCGGCGGGCGACGCGAATCAGGTCAGAAGGCTTCCTGCAGCGTAGGGCTAGACTCAGCGTGAAGCAGGAGTCAGTGTGAGTGATGAGGGGCGCTAATGGTGGAGCTAAGTTAAGTGCAGCTTTTTTGAACTAGTTGGGAGTAGCTGTTTAGAATAAATGTCATTGGATTTTATTTGTGAAGCACTTTGGGCTGCTTAAAGGGACTATACAGAGTTTAAAAAGGTTAAAACTAAGTATTTTCCTCCCCCTACATGTTCCAGCCACCACAACTGACTCTAAAATCCTGCACTGTGACTCAAAAAAGTGTTACTTCAGGCCGAATGCCGTCATGCACGAGCTTAAAGGAATAGGCCACCGTTTTTACATACCAAGATATGTTCTTACCTAACCTTAGTCGAGTTAGCAGCTTCTATTGACGGAAGTGAGCGGGGGAAGTCTTTAGGAGTTACTGCGCGGACGTTGTGCTCCTGTATCATTACGCCTCACAATATAGTACCCCTTTTTATCTGCTTATAAAATCGACATGTTACATTTCTGTGTAAATATACTTCGCATGAAAACACTTCACGTAACTTTATTTAAATTGGTAGCTTCTATCGTGAGCTTTTTTGGAGCTATATGACATGTGGGAGAGGCTGCGTATGTGCTCCGTTTGCGTGACAGAGCGCACGGACAAAGACCAGACGGGGATATATTAACTCGGCTAAGGCTAGGTAAGAACATATCTCAGTATGTAAAAACGGTGGCCTATTCCTTTAATATAGAAGGTGCAGTTACACGTTTGACCTGAGGTGGCAGTAGTGAGTATAAAATGGCCAACTTGCATCTAGCCCCTTTAAGCTGTAAATGTGCAATAGAAATAAAGTTGACATTGACTGTTTCACTATTCTGTAAATGTATCATGTGCTTTATGCCATTATGCTTGTGGTATAATAATTTAAAAAAAACATTATTAAAAATGAAAAGTTGGCATTGACATGAAGATGGGTGGTACAAGTTAAACTCCTCCTACTGGAACGGTATACTGGAACGGTATACTAGCCAGCTGCCAAACAAAGATCTTTCGTGCTGACGAAGCTTCTTGGATGAGACAGACTAGAAAAGTCCTGTACAAGTGAGATCTTACAGAAACACATAATGTGCAGCACAAAGCACGTCCCCTCCACCCCCTTTTACAATTTCTATAAATACATGCACAGATAAAGTAGTTTTGTGCCCAACTTGTAAAGTCGCACAGGTGTTTCCAACATGTAGCTTTCCAGTAGCTCTCCAGAACTTTAAAAGTCATTCCCAGAAGACTGTCTACGTTTCCACGAAAGGCCTGATGAATCAAACATGATTATTATCTTTATCTTCTATGTATCAAATGCACAACAATTGATTGTTGAGGGTCAATTCATTAAAGCTACCCCTTCTCTACTTTGACATAGATTTAGCATGATTCCTTTTCTTTCTTATATTCCTTTACACACTATACATACATTTCCCCCCCTATCAACACACAAGAAAAAGTAATACATTGATTATAATTTTGTGAAGGTTCAATCATTTTTCATAATCCCAAACAATCGCATTTATAGTGAATTTTGTTCCCATTCTATTATTTTGAAACACTTTCTACAAAGAGGCCGGAATATCAATATCAACTCCAATGGTCCAGTGTGCTCCTGCGGTCCTCAGAGCCGCGGTGGGCGTTTGTGAGGGTGCGTTGGCGTGTACAAAGCCGTGGCAGAGTGGGCAGGCGTTGCATAAACATTGCAGAGTTCATAAACACGCTGCAGGCACTTGAGCGAACGCAGCCGTGGAGCAGGACGAGCGGGACGAGCGGAGGAGAAGGTCAGCTCCCCACTGTAAAAACCAAATAGGATTCCCTTTAAAGGAACACCCGACTACCGCCCAGTGTGCTGAGCAAAACAGATGTGGTAGGGCTGGGAAACAACTGCTCCAAATCCTACTACTGCTACTACGCTTCACTACTACTACTACTACTGCTGCCAATATTAGAACCATTACTACTACAATTAAAACTGGAACTGCTAGTACTGCTACTACCTTTGAAGGAACAATATGATGCAGTTTGGATGTAAAACAATTCTACAGCGACTTCCATTAATGCTGCTAATCCCATTGCTGCTACTGCTACTTTGGCTACTACAGTTAATACCACTATTACAACTACAAGTACTGCGCTCTACTTTGCAAACTGGGAAGAGGCAAATTCCTGACTCTCCATCATGTGCACATTCTACAGACGGACAATTGAGAGCATCCTGAGCTGCTGCAGTCAACAACAAAATGTGATAGAATCATAACAATAATCTAACTATTATCAATATTACATCAAACATAATACAAGTCAAAATTACTACTGCGACTACAAATATTTACACTTACTATTGTTACATGAAATGTTAACTGAGTTCCATGTTTCTTGAAGATGCGAGTAATGCCAAATGTAAACTGGACTCTGCATGTCCGCCACTAGGGGGCTCTGGCGCTCCGATGTTGGCTGCGCAGGATGAGCTGAGGCCACATCCTGCTGGCATGGTAACACAAATCTGGGGAGGCCGACGCCCATCTCGTTAAATATTCAGAAGGGAGTGCCTATAGGCTGGTTTCCCCTGTATCCCTCTCTCTCCCTCTCTCCCGGTACGATCGGGGGAGATTCCCAGTCTCCTGTGCGCCTCACTGTGCTAAGTGCTGAGCACATGTCTGTCCTCAAGGTCTTCTCATGGGTTAGTATTCCACGCCACACACTTGTGCCGTCCCGCTACATTTAGTGCCCTGCTACTGTTACATACAAGACATGCAGGGAATAGAGAGGGGATTGCTCAGTGCACTGCAGCTCGGGGATTTTAATTTCTGCAATTCAGACGAATGAAAACACTGGTTATATAAATAATAAATAAAACATCATTGTTTTTCCACTGACTATCAATTAACACACTTCTTTTTATTTATAGCCTCACATGATTCACTAATGAGCAGGTGGCTGGTGTTGTAATGTACATGTGATCATGTGACAGTAATGTTAATGGCAGATTGTGTATACAAGAAGTGACAGATATGGATTTCAAATACATAATATTTACAGGGATTCTATTGAATGATAAACCAGCACTTGGCTAGTAACACTGCTCAGGGGTTGCCAAAGACGGAGCTGTGAGGCACTGAGCTGGGGGCAAGATTATTTCGAGACATAACTTTCAAAAACAATCAAATTGAAAGAATGTATATTGACATTTGAAGGGCTAGCTTGGCCCATATTTGTGCAAGCATAAAATCAACTTTGCCCCCGTGTTTGCACAAACATTTGAGGGGAAAATAAAAAAGCCCACAGAATGTTATGAAACCAATGCTAAAATAATTAGCTTGGCGCAGGCTAACTTTGTAAACATTATCCGTCTCTCACAATCATGCTCATTAAAAGTTGAGAAACATACTCCCTTTTTTGGTACAGGGTCTTTTTAAACAACTAACGATATAAACAAGTAAATCAAACATTATCCAACCAGATTGTAAATTGTTTAGACCCTTGAAATGGGTTGAAATGCCAAAAACACTTTTTGTTTTGACTGTAGTTTATTTAAAGCTTCTCAAGCCATATTGAAAGGTGAGTCATACTTGCCTCAATGCATAAAAAATAGTACATAAAGTTAGTGTAGGAAGTCTCAAAACAAGCACAATAGGTGAATACTCTAGCCAAGGGTGCACTGCTCCTTGCGGGTTTCCCCAGCGGCATCAAAGGATGGGTCAAAGGCAGAGGACAAATTTCCAATAAAGCATACCTTACCTAATATCAACCTAATGTTAGCGGCTGCTACATTTTAACATCCAAAGCATAACAGTAAGCTAATCCTCCCCTGACCAAAATTCAGGCTTAAGATCTGGAGATGCTGCAATGCGGTCGCCCACTGATCATTACTATATAAAACGTCCCTTTGGTATTCATTTTCTTTCATTATGATTGTCAGAAACATTACACGATTGATGCGGAGGCTGGTATGTCTTGGATCATTAACCTATGCAACACCTTGCCTACAATCCCACGCAGCAACCATGAACAACCTTCAAACATGCCCTGTGTTGTTTCCGTCTTGATTATTCCTGTATGAAAACTCGGTCCGAGTGGTCCTTGTTTACAGGGAACACCAGCGCTGCCCCGTATGAGAACAGATGGGTGGGCATCTGCAGTCCGGGACACTTTCCTCCTCAGCTCCACACTGCACTAGAGGAGGGGAGGAGCGGGGGCCAGCGCTGGCACCCACAGCTTCCACTCTGCTTTTATTTATCCCAGTGACTGAGCCAGAAGCCAATCAGACCACTCCCTTTTTCCCCTTCACCTCCGATGGACAGTCAAGAGCTGTTAAGAGGACAACTTAGGGTGAAATACCATGCCTTTACTCATCAAATAACATTACGGTGACTGACGGTTGAAGAAAACAACAAAGAGAAAAAAGTCAGGTTATAGTCACAAAAAAGGTGTGGCTCCATCTTTTGAGCAGGTGGTCATAATGTTATGCTTCATAGCACATGGACTACAAGGCTATACTGTATAAAATAAGGCCTACCATGGAAACTAGCAACTGCATCCCAGAATTAAGTAAGACTTTGACATCAATAGCATCTTTGCAGGTTAGCCTTTATGCTGACCCCAGCATTAGAACAATTAGGATGCAGTTGTTGGCTTTGGTGTGCCAGTCAATAATGATGCAGTAGAAAACATTCCACTAATACAAAACCGCTCGCAATCTAACCTCATCCTCCCAGTCCTCTCCACTCTGCATGCTTTTCCAATAGTGTTTAAAATGCTAGTTCACTCACACGTTGGTTAGTTATTGTCCTTGCTGCTTTTTCGCGTGCACCCTCCATTTTTCCTTATCCTGCCAAGGCGCTGCCACATTTCTAGCTCTGACTGACTGCGCATCACCAAGACAAGGCTATAATTGATAGATACAAGTTTGCCCAGCGTCTAGACTGAAGAGTTTCAAGTCTAGCTGCTTCTCGGGCCATGCTGTTTCTTTGGGTAATCTTGCCGACTCCCTGCACTGTGGATTGATAGATTTTTCTGATGCCCCCGCCGTTTCTGCCCCCCCTCCCCATTTTCAAGATTTATGTGGCCAGTGGATCAGCCATCAATCACTGGGCATGCTCAGTGCGGTGCCGGGCCCGGGCAAGAAAAGGGCAATTCATTACACAGACTTCAAACCCCACCTACAGGAGTTATTAGAAAGGCATCAATGGGACTAGTTAGTAAGGATACACATCTTTTAGTGAATCAAGGCGATATCAATCAAGAAAAGTGTCAACAAAAGTCACAAGTGCAAGAAATGCTAAAGGCAAGGGAAAATAGCACTTTGCTTTCGAGCACAGTAAAAGCATGCTAACGGAAAGCGTAGTGACAGAGCAAGTGTAGTAATTATGGCAATGAAATGGCAATTACTGAAGGAGAAAGGACATACCCCTGTCATTCTACTTTATACATGGTAATAAGTTTAACCATAATGCTAACCCTGTGTAAAGACTGTAAATGAGCAGGAAACCTGCGCCGCTTGTTATCTCTAGAAGTTACCATGCTTTTCCCGTCCCAACAATGTCATTACTGCGCTGTAAACTTAAGTGTGACAGAATAATAAGAACGGTCACAGTCATGCTTAGAGAGAGACCGATCCAGCTTTTTTGCTACTGATACTCGGTTTTGAGTTTCTGCCGATACCCGATATACCGATACCACTTTCTTAAAAGTGGCATTCTCTGAGTGAAAAATGTAATTGACTCTTTTCTCCATTTTAAGATCAATAAAGTCATATTTTATTGTCATGATGTTACAGATCAATTATCAATCATATCTACTGATACATTCTTGGATAAAAATTTAATAAGGATCACTTTTCTAAATATCCTTGTGTATATGACAGGAGCCCTTTATGAGAAGCCCCTTATGAGAGACCAACAGGCCCGGTTAGAACCATGAGGCCGTCCTCCTGTGGACCCACCACCTGCAGGAGGAGCCATAAGGGGCCGGTGCAATTTGATTTGGGAAGCTCTAACAGCTGCCCCCACGACCTGGCAACGGACAAGTGGAAGAAGATGGATGGATATATGGATATATGACAGGCTTTAGGTTACATTAATACTGTATAAACAACTCACATGAAGTGATCTGATCATAACAAATATGTTAGATCAGCTATCTATTAAACAAAAACACAAACACTTGGCTTCTTCAGGTAGTTCTATGTTAGTTTCTGTCCCAGCCTTGATTAGTTTGCTAGCTTTAGCATTTGATGCTAACTGCGGCATTTTGTGCGGCCTTCAAAAATGCGTTTGCAGAGGTTGAAACTAACTCAGAGGTTGAATTCTGTTGGTTCTTAGCTTTACAATGATAAGCATGCCCATATTTTCTTAGATTTAGGTGGTAAAAGTTACGTTTTTAAGGGGTTGTGAGCCAAAACTGGTATCGGTTCAGTATCGGATATTTGTAGCTGATACCCGACATCGTATTTTTCAGCATCGGATTGGTGCATCCCTCGTCATACTTCTACCGTACTTCTGTATGTTTATATTATGAACTTTAGAGGAACACAGTGTTTGTGCTCAGATAAATATAATCTAAAGAACAACAAATCTTGCAAAAAAAGATCATGACCAACCACGAGCTACGTAACCTGATCCGATCAACACATTTGGCAATCTTTTCAATCTGCTCACCCAAATTCAGCAAGATATAACCATTGTTTAGTTCAGGCGTAAATGCTGTTCCAAGTGCGCCATAAAACCGGCACCCTTCACTACAGCAGAGAAGGGCCCCGATGAAAAATGATTCTGTTCCGACTCCAATACAAAGAACTACTCAAACTTTCCTCATAAAAATAATACAAAATTGGCAATTAATAAGCGCACTCTCAGCCAACAACAATTTTCACACATCACCTCAGAAAAAACATTTGGGAATCGGAAATGTCATAATCAGAAGTTGCTAAAGCCCCGTTATGAAAAGCGACAGGGCGACACGTAGCTGGAGGGGTGCCTCTCAGCTGTAGGCGCCTGCGATTCTGAAGTCGAGGCTCGTCACTTGAAAACAGATTTGGAGAAAAATGCGGCTCATTTTGAAGCAGACAGTGACTGATGGGGCTGAGGGAACACACACTTCTCGCAGATAAGATAAGGCAGCGGCGTGGCAAAAAGCGGCGCTCAATACGACATCCATTACAACCGACCACACAAGTATGTACTGTCAACTTTAAGGCTGTGGAGGCTCAACAGGGGCCAACCCATCCCCAACCCGCTCTCATTCCGAAAGTACATTTTTCTATTCGGTTTTCTCCAAGATTTTGGATAAAATGCGCTTCAGACCATTTCAATCTAGGTTTACTCCAACTTTACACATAATTTAGTCCAATTTAGATCAACTTCAAAGCCGTTTAAGACTCTGTCTGGTCTGTATTTAACCTTAATCCTGGCCTGGTGGTACTTGGAAGATCAAATATATAATGGGACTGAACCACTGGTCCATGAAGGTTTCTTTACTTTTTCTCACTCAATTCTAACCTCAGAAGATTTCCAATATTGTAGCATCTCTAAAGTTCATATTAAATACCAAAACCTAAGCACACCATAACCTTCAGTACTACAATATAAGAAATAGTACAGAAAAAAGAAGAGCTCTGCCTCCCCCGCTCCCCTGTGTATTACTCCAACACGAGCAGCAGTTACAGTATAAGTCTTCACTGTGGCAGTTCGTCTGAAGACGATTGCGAAAACGGCACGGAGCCGAGCCATCCCTCACTCCTGCGTCCCGATCCCATTTCCGGAGGCCTGCCCACTGCGGCCGCCTCCACCCCTCTCACTGCCCCGCCGCCACTGAAGCTGATGTACGCGCTGCTCTCCGGGGACACTGCTGACTCACGGGCAGAAAGAACAGACTATGGAGGGAGTGGGCGCTGTGCTATAGCCAGAGGTGGGTAGTACTTGGATACATTTACTCAGCTACTACTACTTGAGTCATTTTGGGACAAGTTTCTCTATTTATAAACATATTTAAACTGATTCATGCATGACCCCTAATCAAGTACATGTAGTTTACGCCTCAGTGCTGAATTTAAAAGCTCCAATGTTGTGAACAGCAGTGCTTCATTTGTAAATGAGCAGGTTCAGGAACACTTTTGGATTGATGCGATGGATTCGGGGAACAGGCCAAAACAGTTACCGGAACACTCTCATTAAACACTGTTATATCATCTAAAATCTTTGCCAGATCGGCCAAAATAGTTCCCAGATCCTTCACCCTGAAAAGCTGAAAGATAGGGGAGTCTTTTTTTCTTAAACATTAAAATGCTTTTTTAAAAATCTTATCCTAGTTTAAAAGTCATTTTAACCTGAAAAACTATGGCTTAGATCTAAGTTATGTCCTGGTTTATTTTAATGTTTTCCATACTTAGTCACAGTATGAATTATTCAACATGTACACGTCTTTTCTACTCTTACATTGAAGTCTACTGGAAAAGGAACAACATTCAAGTACAGTATCTGCTCTACCCCCCATGAGTACGGCAGCCCTCCTGCACCTGCTACAACCACTTGAGGTTTCACCATCCTTCGCCCCTCCCTGTGGTCAGAGAGTGTCATGTCTGTGGCCAACTCCACTAATGCACCGAGCGTGTCTCCTCTACTATAATCCGCAAGAAAAATCAATGTTTATCTCTCTGAAGTGCAACAGCGCGACTTTCTTCAACGCTCGTGAACTTCCCAAGGCAGAAGAGGCAAAGATAGATATGACGGCCTATATTCAGCTCACCTTTGTTGTTGTAGACGTCTAGGTAGTTGGGCGCGGAGAAGATGGTGATAAGTGAAGGGAAGCCAGTGGTCTGACTCTTTCTGTACATGCGATATCTGAGAAAAGAGAAAACAGGTTAGTACAAGGTGTGCATGTTGAAACCGGAAAAAATATATAATGTTCTAGTTCTCTCTCCCACTACTGAAGATACTGGGATGTTATTATTGACTATTACAATAAATTTGATATTCATGTGTCCTCAAAATCATAATTACAAAATAAAACTGATCCGGATGAAAGAGATTTAAATTTGCAAATCTAATTTAAAGCAGTACTAAGTGACTTGTTTACCTTAATAAATCCTTTTCGTAGTCTCTCTGGGGGGAATACAAGTGTTAATGGGATGATTGGGGGGTCTCTCATCTCCCCCGGTGTCTCTGGCCAGAAAACCACACTTGCAACTTTGCTGCCTACGGGTCGAAGGCCCCAATATACACTAATGGAACCACGAAGAAGAAGCTAGCAGGCTAATGGGCAAAGCTAACTGCAGGGTAGCGCCACTTAAACAGTATTTACAGCCAAGTTTGAGTGAAAAAAAAAAGATGTTCATTGTGTAATTGAATGTACAAAATCAACCCCTGCTCCCTTTGTCTTTACTATTAGAGTTTTTATTTCGTACTTTTTATTCTCATGGACAACTAATGAGTAAAAAAACGCAACATGCTACGACACCTGCAGTGGCGCTTATGGCCTCTAGGGGCATGAGTTACTTAGTACTGCTTTAAAAAAACATTAGCAAAATATAAGTGTAAAAAAATAAATATAAAAGTGTAATTTAAAACACACACACTGTAATAGTGCTAATTTATGACAAGTGAAGCCTCCTGATTCTAGCGCCTTCCCACAGTGACCAGTGAGTCCCTGGTTACAGCACACCACCAGGTGGTTGCATGCTCCGACTAACCTACTGGGATATGATTAGCGTGAGCAATTAACCTCACTTTCACAACTTGAGCACTCACATGGGAACACTGGCCTCTAAGGGGAGAATCCCAGTGTTATTGGTGAGGCATACCCTGCGCGAGCCCCCATAAGTCACAGCCTTGTTGTTATGAGCCGTGTGTCACCAAAATGGATGAGCACAACACTGACAAGATTTATTTGTGGACGAAAACCTCAGGAAGTTTTCAAAGATTATAAAAATGGCGCTGTTACACAATCAATCAAACTGGAAACCAAATTGCGGTTTGAGTGGTCGCAATAAGCAAATCTCAAATTCAGTATACTGCAATATCCAATTTTATTAGGGTCTTATCTCTCAAATATTTATGCTCCTGAATGTGTTAAAAAATGCACTACAAACTCATGCTCATCAAATTATAAACCTAACCACAATCACTGTATTAGTCAGAAGAAAATGAGAAAAAAAATCTAATAAATGTGTAATTAAATGTTGTTGAAAGCAGACTTGGGACTGCGGCACCATCAGGGGCGAGGAGAGGGGTCCCATGTGACTGTCCTGTGGGAGTATGATGGTAAACAACAGAGTATTGTGTTCACCCACCAACTCTACCAAGGCTTACAGGAGATCAGCCGGGATCCACCACCCACCTGTAAAACCCTGAGCCTCATGGGCTTTGTTTTCCCCCGACGAACACAGAACCAACGTGTATACATGATGCAGTGGTAAAATGAGATGTAAGGATATGTATAGAGGCAGAGACGGGAGATGTGCTTAAGGCAAAACACTGCAGGTGAATAGGGAAACGCTTTCCATTTAGAGATATATCAATTTGTTTTATTCATTAGCGCATGTTCATTTACAAAACATGACTTGGTTCACTTCCCTCTTATTTACAGTCACACGAGTGATAGTCACAAGAGTGTCTCCCCTTAAAGGCTGAGTTGAAGGGTATTGTACTTAATACAATAACGGTAGCGCAGCGGTTAGCGCCTCCGCTTCACAGCTAGAAGGTCCCGGGTTCAATTCCCACCAGGACGGGGCCTTTCTGTGTGGAGTTTGCATGTTCTCCCCGTGTCTGCGTAGGTTTCCTCCGGGTACTCCGGTTTCCCCTACCACTAAAAACATCTGCAGTAGGTGAATCCTCCAGCCAGGTGATTCTGACCATCAGCTCCACCTCATGGAGATGGGTCCCCGGGCGCGGCGCAGCCGTCGACCACTGCTCCTTACGGGTTGCCCCAGTGGAATCGAAGGATGGGTTAAATGCGGAAGACAAATTTCCCTACGGGGACAATAAAGTATACAAACAAACATACTGTACTTCAAAGCTAGTGTCCCAATCGTGATATCAATTACTCTAAACCAGGGGTGCACCGACACCGAAACCAGTATCAGGTATCGGGCCGATACCACATGCTTGTACTCATTAATGTGGTCCCGATACCAGAAACCAATACCACTTGACGTGCAGCCGACGCACCTCTCAGCTGGGGAGAGAAAATAGCAACAAACTATGTGGAAATACAATATCCCACATAGAGCTGACTTTATTACAGACTACACTCCCTAAATCAGAGTCTATTTATGTGTCGCTAAATGTTGTTAGTGCTGCAGCGTTGAGTCTGCAGTGTTTCCAAGATACAGGCTAATGATGCTAACTAGCCGCTAACTAGCCGCTAACAGCTCTGGTGATTCTCAAGTGGCTTTATGCCCAGGGGCTTATTCATCTGAAAAACTAACCCAGCGACTAAAAACATATAGCATGTCCATATTGAGCGACACATGGAAAAATCTACACAGCTGTAGTAACCATCTCAATATCATCAACCTTTATTGCAGACTCGAGGTCCAGTTAAAAACGAAAAAACAAACACACAACAACATTTAGAGCAGACAACTGTACCAATGTTGCCACAGTTCAGACTGGTAGCGCGTGGCACTGACTTTGATGTTTGTCAAGCTCATAATAATCATATTGGCACAGTTGTTGAGCCGAAATCTGTACATTAAATTTCTCAAAACAGCATGAAAAGTTCGGATGCCAGCAGAAACAAATAAGTGGCTGGCACTCTCCCATCGAGGTCTTTTCAGCAAAATTCTTAGACAGTCGTTATATGCCACGTTAAGTTTCCGTATGCTCGAACGTTTATAGTTTGACCACAGGTGTGCTGTATAAAGTGGGGTACAATAGGCATTAAACAGTGTCCTTTTCACTACATTTGTACACGCACCAAACCTGCGCACAAGAATATTAGCCTGCACATACATCATGCGGCACTGTCGGAGCACGTCATCATCGTCTGCCAAATCATCAGAGATAAAATGTCCCAAATATTTGTATTTGCTGCACAAGGTCAGATTATTCCCGCACAAATTAAATGACGGAAAGTTCAAAACCTTATCGTCTCTTGTTCTGCAAATCATTATGACACTCTTGTTTGCATTATATTTGATGTCATAGTCCACACCATATTTGGAACACACGTTTAAAAGTTCCTGCATCCCAGCACTGCTTGGACTAAAAACAACAACATCATCGGCGTACATGAGATGATTTACAAGAGTAGACCCAATCATACAGCCGGTCCTGCACACATTTAACAGTTGTGACAATTCATCCATATACAAACTAAACAGTACAGGAGAGAGGATTCCACCTTGTCTCACTCCATTGGTAACACCAAATGGAGCCGACACACTACTGCCCCATCTCACCTGCATCACCTGGTGGGCGTACCAGTAGGCCAAGATTCTCAAAATATACTTAGGTACTCCTCGCTGACGCAGCTTGATAAATAACTTTACATGGTTCACACGGTCAAATGCCTTGGATGCATCAATGAAGCATATGAGCATAGAGGAGTTTTTACTCTTATACTTTCTGATAATTTCCTTTAAAGCAAATATGCATAAGTCTGTGCCATGCTTTGCCTTGAAACCAAATTGGTTATCTGCAGAGTATATCACATCTTGTAATCTACACAACAGTACTTTCTCAAGGACCTTTGATACAATGCTGGCAAGGGCAATGGGCCTATAGTTGTCCGAGCTTCCCATTCTACCCGCTTTGTCCTTTATGACTGGGACCAGGGTGATAGAGAGGAGTGCATCAGGCAGAATCCCATGGGTCATACAGCTGGTGAAGCAAATTGCCAGAAGGGGAGATAGTCTATTGCTGGCATTTTTCAGATGTTCAGCAAAAATAGCATCAGCACCACAGGTTTTATTGTCTGTCAGCTTTTTTATGGCTTGATACACATCATGAGCCGTGACACTCATACATTCGACCATATCGATAGCCTCTACATTAAATTGTTCTGTGTGTATACAGTTGAAGAGAGCATCGTAATGCTGTTTCCAATGCTCTACTATGTTGTCTGGACCAGAAAATGCCATCCACAGTACAGGGCAAAGTTGTCTTGTTGCAGTTAAGGGAGCGTACTTCTTTCCAGAACTCCATAACATTGTTTGTCAAGAGCTTCCCAGCCAATGAATCTGATCTTATGCTTTGCTCATTCTTTGTGATGAACCTAATGGCGTACTTGTATCTAGCATTAGTGAACTTTTTGTTTTCAAACACAGGACCTTGTCGAGGTTTTCCAGCCTGTGCCCACTCCCTTGTAGCTTCACGGGCCAGTTCATGGTACCCAGCTACGTACCTATTCCACCCAGGCCGTTTAACATTATTGTTTTTCATCCGTTTACAGTAGGGTTTACCACTTTCAACAAGAGCACTTACTATTCCATTATAGAATGCACAAATGTCCCTCCTGTGATTCACGTCAACACAGTTTGGATCAGTACATCTGATTGCATCGTAAGGTAAATTAATTCTGCTCAATAGTATATCAGTTTGAATGAAATAGGACATACGGTCTTCCTTAGTGAGGGCAGACCAGTCCAGCTTTCCTTACTATTGTTAAATTAAAAAAGCTAAATAAATAAAGCACAGGCATTGAGGAGCTTTTAGACATGGGCTGTTCTCTCTATGATGGACTGTGCAATAAAAATTAAAAAATATATTGAATGAAAAATAAAAAAAATAAAATGTCATATGTTCAATTCTGATATAATGTCTCTTAAAAGTGTAGTCTACATTACTCAAGGAAATGTAAATGAATAAATGAACTTATTACTAACCAATCCGCTGTGAAAAAGTCAGTCTGTTCACTTCAAAAAGCATGTTGAAGAAAAGGCCTTGTACTCGTATCGGTATTCGGCATCGGCAAGTACTTAAATCAAAGTACTTGTATCGGTTTTAGAGAAAGTGGTATCGGTAAACAAACCTTTTCTACTAATAGTAATAATCAAACTACTATTAGGCCAAGGCTTTTGTCGCACACCAGCTTGTGATCTTCGGTGTCAGTATATTTCTACAACAGAACTGTTTAAAAGTTCATTTTTCTTACTGTCAATGTCACCTGATTTCTTTGGACTTTTTCTCAAAGTTCAAACCGGCGGGGAGGCTTTTCATGTCATACCTGCGCTCTGAATCACTCGGTTTGCGTGACGGGGCGGTGTAATGCGAGAGAAAAAAAAAACAAAACTAAAATGCCAAAATGTCACCGTACTCACCCTGCATCCTGCGCTTCATGGGCCCGGATAACAGATAATAAGTTATTGTGTTGTAGAAAGTCACAGACGGCGGGGTAGCTGCGGAACAAGAGAGAGAAGGCATTAGGTTTAGGCGCACATCAAGAGAAATTGCAGTCAGATCATGAAGCGCGATCAATAGAAATAAGTAAATAAGTCAAGGCGCGCATCGATCGGGAGAGAGAAGGGGAGGTGAGGCGGGAGTTAGAGAACACTCAAGCCTCGCTCAAAGCTCTGGAAGAACTGTCGTGAAAAAAGCTCTTTGCGGCTGGATATCTGGGTAAACACGACAATAATAGTAGAAGTGCGCAATACAGCTGTGCGGTTTATTTTAGAATCAAACTCGCAAAGTTATACTTGGATTATTACTGAACAGCGGGAAACAAAACTTCAGCAGGGACAGAGAACAAACTAGAGAAGGAATTTGCAGAGAGAGAGAGAAAATCCAATTCAGCTTTATCTATAATGCACTTTCAAAATAACACCATTGACCAAAGTGCATCATAAAAAACAGGCATCTAAATGGTAGAAAAACTGCAAAATAAAATCAGTATCATAAATGTAACAATAAAAACAGTCTACAAAATACAGCTGAAGATAATGAATCAATGCAAGTTAAGAGCCGAAGAACCGAAAAAAGGTTTTCAGCTGGGACTTAAAGGGACTATACAGAGTCTAAAAATGTTAAACCTAACTATTTTCCTCCCCCTACATGTTCCAGCTATGTCTTATTGTGTTGAATGAGCCCAGATCGATTCACCGCAACTGCCTCTAAAATCCTGCACTGTCACTCAAAAAGTTGTTACTTCGGGTCCAAAGTGCCGTCATGCATGAGCTTAATATAGAAGCTGCAGTTACGCGTAAGACCTGAGGTGGCAGTAGTGAGTCTAAAATGGCCAACTTGCATCTAGTCTCTTTAAAAATCGCTAGTGACACAGAGAAAGAGCGGTCCCCTCGCAGCTTACGATTTGTTTTGCAGGAGTGTAGGTCTGCGGCAGGTCAGAGAGACACCGAGGGGCGAGGCCATGAACGCATTCATAAACAAATCACACAATCTTAAATTCAACACGAAAACAAACATGGAGCCAGTGCAAGGATTTTAGAATCGTCGAGATGTGATCGTGTTTTTTGGTGCCAGTTAAAAGACGAGCGGTTGCATTTAGTCGAGTAATCAATGTGTGGCTCATCCCGAAATAACAATGATAGTTCTACACAAGAACTTAATTATGTGCAGTGGTTGTAATAGTAAAAAGGCCATAATCAATGAAGTGTTCTTTGTTTTGTGTTTAAGCTGTCAAAGTTAATACTCACGATTAATAAAAAGTTAATAAGAAATAGTGGATTTTTTTCCGAGCTGAGCTGAGTAACATTACTTCACATGATCAGTAACATCAAGTAACTGCTCCGATTACTTTGAACCTCTGAGCCAAACCAACCACCAATAAAACTACATCAGCGTTTTAACAATTTTCCATTCCATAAACCTTCATCCTGCTCTGGCGTTTGCTGGAAAAATGTCAACGAAATCTGCCAAACATTTTTAGCAAATGATCCTTTGACAAACACAGAAATAGCGAACCCCAAAAACGCAGTCGGAATAGCCAGAGTGAGAAACATAATTAAATCTAAAGTGGCTTCATGCGGAGCTGTGTAATAGACTGGAATCACAATGAACGGCAGAGACTGCTGGACTGCATAAGAAATGTTCAAAGACTGTGGGGAGAATTTAAAACGGCAAAAGTTGGATTTTGTTTTCTAACCAAAACAAATTAAAAGTGTGACTCATTAAAGTTGAATAAATGCAAGATTTTAATTGAAGGATTCACTAAATATTGAAGAATATAGAATACAGTTACATTTACATTTAAAATCAGGTCATGAATTAATTAAACTTTTAAAACACTTAAACACCTTCGCATTGTAATTTCATGGTTTACAAGGTGTGGAGGATCTTGGTGCCTCTTCAGTGTTTCAGAAGAAGAAATTTGCAGGTATAAAATGTCATTAGCTCATAAGCTAGCTGTTTGTTTACTTTTAAAAAGCTGCTTTCTTCAGACCCATTATGGACTCTTTGCAGTAATTTTTTTTTGCTGAACCCGACGAAAACACGGCAAAGACGTACAAAAGTATCCAGTAAAACAATGTGGAGCACAGTTCGCAGAAAAAGTAAAAAAAAACAGCTGTAACAAGAGAGAGGGAGGGTGCTGCTTGTTTACACGTTGCCATGACGTCATCAAATAAGGCTGATAAGAATATCTACACACACATGTTTTATGGTGGAGGAAATTTGAGCACTGAAATAGAACAAGTGAGGTGTCTTGATTGTAAAAACACTGGGAAGTACCACCGTATGACAATCAGCAAGTGGAGGGCATGAAGGAACATTATGAAGGTCTGTGGCATATCTGTGGACGATGTGTGGATGTATTTTTGCTAAGAGACCTCACAGAAACAGCCCCACCTTTGTGAACTATTTTTGAATATTAAAACTTGTAACGTTGCGGCTCTAAAGAGGCAGTGCCCTTTAGAGAGAAAGAGAGAACGAATAGTAGTTTCCAGTTGATTGCCTGCAGCAGATGCAGACGCGAGCCATATGGAGATTTTTTCAGTCGACCAAATGCATTTCGGTCTGGTTTGTTTTTGGTAGTTTTTTGACTTTGGGAGCATTTGCCATCTGCTCAACTCTTGGCCACAGATGTGAGTGAATCCACGGGAGAAGGCGGAGGAAACTACTTTGTTTTGTGCATTTCTACATCAATGAATTGTGATTGAATTGGGAATTTATTTACGGAATAGACAGCCAAAGAGTGTGACTGAAATTTCAAACTCATTTAAAAAATAAAAAAAATCCATATATAATTTTTGACATGAAATGGGTTGCTGGTGTGAGGAGATGGGAGGTGCTGCTATGAGGAAGAGGAAAAGACAGTAAAATATAACTGCTCAAGCATTTACTTTCGATTCTAGGTTTACAATCAATTAGTATCTGAGCATTGGTATTTTTAGCAACCTTACTGCGATAAATAATAGATACACCACCTGGTCTGATGTAAAGCAAATAGGTGAGAGTCTCCATCTCTAGGTTGTTCACCAATGACATTTGCCCAAAGAAATACTTTTTTCTTCCCTAATAATATAAGCTTCCAAGATGACAGTACCATGAAATAAAGTAAGTAAATGCTTTATTTGTCATCGTAACGTATGTTAGTCCTGAACTGCGCCGCCACAGTGAACCTGACATGGTTTTGGAGGTCGGGGAAACCGAAGCACCAGAGGAAACCTGGCTTGCAGCCTTCAGTCTCCTCTGATACCCTGAAACGGTTCAGCGCCTCCTGGGTTTGTCCCTGTTTCAGAGCATGGTGTCCTGCACTAGTCAGTTCCATCTCCTTCCTCTCCCTTCCGCTCCATCTGCTCCACAACAGTCTTTCACCATCTTCTTGGAAGATCTTAGCAGTTAATCTGTTTTAATATCCAGTGAACATCCATTAGCCAGAACAATAGAAGGCATGTGTCATTGAGTCTTGCCCAGATACCTCCTTGTTTGTCCCTTTTTTGTTTCCTATAGCACCTCTTGTGATGCCTGCACTATGCTGCAGTTGTGGGGGCTCTTGGTGCCTCTTCAGTGTTCCAGAAGAAGACATTTGTAGGTCTTTGGCTCAATAGCTAGCTGTTTGTTTACTTTTAAACTACTAAATCATGGAAAATCATTTGGATTTGCTTGATTAAATCTATATATATTTTAGTAACTTGACGTACATAACCTCTTAACATGGATAGATACTTACAGCTGCAGTCTGAGCACACTTCTCGAGCTGCAGTTTTGCAGATGCTCTGACCCAGTTGTCACATATTTGTCCTTTAAATCTAAACTCATTGTTCCTGCTGCATTCAAACATCTCAACTTTAGCAAAAAAAAGGTTCAAATGTGTACATCACACCAGCTAACCGGCACCATTTTGAAGAGATAATCCGTGCTATTTCACATCACCTGTGACCGGTCAAATGCTACGCCCGGTCGTCCATTTTGAACGGGATTACAACTGCAACAAATTGATTTGAACCATTCAATTATTTCCTGTGTAAAAATGTCCAGTATCAGCTTTTATGCATGTTAAAAACGTCAAGCTTTGTTGATCTGTTTTCGCAGCCGAGCCAGACCAGCGTGACCCTTCGAAAACAGCGCAATTTCACGCTTGAGTTGAGTTTGTAGAAGTGTTATGAGCATGCCTGTAGGGTGTCACAGAAGAAGGAGGAAAAAAAATAATTGGTCTGCGCAAGACCTAGAGAATCAACAGGAAGACAGTAAAGAGAGGGGTCTTGTGAAATGGTCACGGTTTAAAACTGTCATAAAACATCTGTGCCGGTGTGATGCCAATTAGCCGCAGTGTCGTGGGCAAATGAAGTGGACGGCGGAGGAGAAAAAAGACTCAGAAGGAATTTGCACCAAATGGCAGGAGGTTAACTGGAGCAATACTGAGGCAGGGCACTTAGGAGGGGGAGAGATTCGTACTGTACATGAATGTGCTTTATTCTTGAGGCTTTAAAGGGGCTGGATGCAAGTTGGCCCTTTTATACTCACTACTGCCACCTCAGGCCATATGTGTAACTGCACCTTCTATATTAAGCTCGTGCATGACGGCAATTCGTGACACCTTTTTGAGAGACAGTGCAGGATTTTAGAGGCAGTTGTGGTGAACAGGTCTGAGCTCATTCTTCGCATTAGGACATGGCTGGAACGTGTAGGGGGAGGAAAATACATAATTTTAACATTTTTAAACTCTCCTATAGTCCCTTTAAAGCTCATAGGGAAGAAAAAGTTTCTGAAATGTGCAATATATTAGGTAATGCAAAGTCTATATTTCTAAAATCACTGAGAGAGAGTTTCCTATCTTTATTCTAGCAGCCTTAAAAGATGACATGGCAACTGCTAATCAATAAAAATGTACCCATTAAGTTTTAATTAATAACCAAGAACATGAGAACAACAGGCGCACATGGGTAGCCTGGAGAAATCCCTTCATCCCAGTGGGTCTTGCCCGGAGTCTGGGGACTGAATGCTTACAGCGCAGTCCATAATAAATGCGCGGCGCTCTGAGGACATTTAAAAGAATGGTCCAGGCCTGGAGGTAATGTGCCAGTTCATTACATTGCGAGGCGGAGGAGGCTGCTTGCGCTGTGCGTTTCCTCCACTGGCCGACTCACTCAGCTCAATTTGAGGGAATGGGGGTTACATAAATACTGGCCCTGGACTTCATATGCTTAAGCACACAGTGTTCTGACTAGAGCCGCTCTCCCACTCAGCCGCAGCGCATCAGACAGAAGCAAAGAGCACCGGCAAAAGGCTTCCATCAGCATCAACAAATTAGTAGTATTTCTGCTCGGATTGCACGTAACTAGTCTTTTACTTTTCAAATATGGAGTGTTTCGGCATTGATTAGTCTCACTCTGCACTGAACCGAGTTTTACCTGTCATGAAGTACAAAGGCTTAAAGACGTATCTAATTCTCGCTATTTACTCCAGTGAGTTGAAATCTAATGCTAAAAAAGTTCAAATTATGATCTTCCATTCTTACAAATATCTATACTCAGGCTTGCATAGAAGCTGTGGCTTTTTTACCAGTCAATGTAATTTTCCACTAACTTTTAGTAATGGATTCTGGAGTCTGTAGTGAAGTCTGAACATTGATGTCACGGCGACATTGTAGTTTTGCTTTTTTCCATATTAGTCTTAAAACTTCTATTTCAATGGTAGTCGATGTAGAATTTCTATTAAAGGAAAAGAGTGCAGCGTTATCAAGTTCTTATCAGCTTATACAAACAAATCTTCTTCCTACTAAATCACTATTATATTTTCTTATAGATTTGGCACTGGCTTTAAGCTGGATGTCCTTCCTGAAGCAAACCACTGTTTTTGAGGTGATATTTTTTCCCCCCACATATTTGTCAGAGTGTTCGCTGTTCTGAAGAGCGGCGGTATGTGGTGAGTGGGCGGGCTTCAGGTTTGGTGACAACAATAAACCCAATTAGCTACACTATACTTGTAAATGACATGCTGTCGTTTTAGTTTCGCATACGCTACTTATAGCTCCATTTCTTTACTGAAGTTTTTAATTGGAGACAGATACTTGACAATCTGCGTTTTCGCTCGTTTGACAATATAAGGACAAATCTCAATATTTGGTTACTGTCGTTATCATTGCACAAACAATATTTTACTCACACATTTCAACACAGTATGTACTTCAAAAATACTAAATCAGGAACAGAACAGCTCCGACAAAAGCAAGCACAATAACTATTACCTTCACTGTAACAAATAGAGAGTTGTGGTGAGTATAATCCCTCACCTGTAGAAGTAGGAGCAGCCCCGGACTGTGTTGTGTGTGAAATGCTCTTGGCTCTTTTCGTTCCCGAAGTCCTCGAGGGGGTCGGACCACAGCAGGTCGCACATGGGCCCGTACGCTGGCGGCTCTTTGAATCTGTCTAACTGTGGAGGAGATGAGGACGGCAGAGTCAGGCCGAGAAAATGGAACAATGGGCTTTTGGAAATGTGATTGAATTGTGATGCTTGAGGCTTTTTCTTTAGATTTGTATGGAGCTTTACAGAGGCAAAATGCTGAATGAACAGAAGAAAGGTCAAAGCAGGAGTAAAAGTTTCTTGCACTTAAAATACACCATAGTTTGGTTTGCAGTAATCATTGTCAACTCGCTAAAAACATCTATTGCACTTGTTTTGGAGGAAGTAAGATACAGTAGTTTCGCATGCTGCCAACTTGGGCCGTATCACAAACAAAAGGCTCTTGGTTTTAAAGGATGGCTACCAGCGTGATGGACACTTCAATGGGACAAATTCTATTATGCATGGCCTCTGATTGCAACCACAAAATCCAATTGGAATTATTGAATTAGTCTGAAAGCGGGATCCCACCCCTCCATGTTTTTAATCAGATACAGAGGCCAGACCAGGCGTGTGCAATTTCCCCGCAATCCGAGTCATGAATCAGGGCTAAGGTAGAGCAAGGACAACTTCATGAATATCAACAGAGGAAGTTTGTCCTTATTAATTTTTGAACGGGAACCATAACACACAAAATATAAAAGATGGCTCTAATGTCTAAAACGTATAATCGGATCTCCTCGATTTACAAATTGAGGGCTAAATAGATGACACAGTGACACACACCAGTCATATAATGACCTCCTCCCAATTACTGGATGCACAAATGGGGTTTGCTGCTAAATGTGCACTTTGATGCTTTTCTATAAAAACTAGTATGACATCTTCTATGAAACTGATGAGTTGCTGTAGCTTAAACTAAACTTCAGGTCATCATAACCCCGCAAAATATTGATGTGAACAGGAAGAGACCTCATGTAACGTGCTTGTACTAGTTCCAAGGGTCAAAACCTTACAATCTGGTTTAATAACATTGTTGTGGTTGATGTTTTTGACGCAATTTACTCACACGTGTGGTTTTAAAATACAAAATGCTTTAATACAACTTAATTATTGATGAAAATAATTAAGGCCGACACATATTTGCGATTAATTCCAACTCTGACACTTTTTCTTTTTCCTGCAAGATGTTACTTCAGGACAAAAACAATTTTACTGTCAAACTTGTTTATTCACACAGTTAAGGCGACATTAACTTATTAAAGACAAATCAAATCAAGCTGCTGTTTGAAGTGTTTGAAATGATCACACAGGCCTCACATCTCCACTGAAAATCTAGCATCGAAAACGTATGTCTAAAAAATAAATACAACTGCTAAATAAATTATGCTTACATGCAATTAACTGCGATTAATTAATAACAAAGGCCATAATTAAGGCCATCCACCACTAAAAATAATATCTTCAATAATCACACAACCCCGCTTAAATTGTCTGACAGCAAGACAGGGACATTGCAATTCAACATACCGGTACTACAAAACAAGTTTGTAGCTGATGCTTTGTAAAAAGAGTGTTTAGCTAGTGCTAACTTTTCACTCCAGTCCCTGGTTGGGCCTTTCTACACAACATTAAAATTACAATTGTGGTACATTTTCCATTTTTGATGGATACTGACCACTAGAAGGTTTTGGGACATGCTCAAAACCAGAGGTTCCCAAAGTGGAGGTCCCGGGACATTGATGTGGAGGTCGTGAGATGATTTCAAGACAATGTTCGTAATATTTATAACATTGAATTTGATGCATTTTTGATGGAACACAAAATATTTAGTGAAATATCAACATTGCATATCCAGAAAAAAATAAAATAAACCAGATTTCTAAAGTTTTGCACCTGAAATTATTATACATACTAATTCTTAAGCTCTACACTGGGTTGCTCCTGACAGGTTTCCCAAAGCAATGCCAAAGGATGGATAGACATTTCCCTAAGCTTACCTACAAGTGGTCATAATGTTTCTGGAATATTCCCTGCAATTATCAATAAACCAAAAGCCTGTTGTTATGTTTCTATTTCGCCAAATGATCAACATTTCTAAACCTGCCATCCAACAACATCGGAACAGAAAGCGACAGTGTTAGTTTTAGGAAATTGTAAGAGATGAAAAAGGTCACATACTTTCCTGATGTCGTCGAGATTTGTGATTTCTGGAGAGAGGCCGCCGTGTACACAGAGAAACTGCTGGTTCATAAGAGCGGCCAGCGGAAGGCAGTCAAAGGCGTCCATACACGCGTCATACACTTGCTCCGAATACTTAATTCTACCTGTCATGTGGGAAAGGGAGACACAGGGGCGGGTCAGTGCTACACGCTGCCAAGTCAAACAACAGCGGCCGCGTAAACTGGGCCAGTGTGCGCTACAGGACGGAAAGGGCTGCGAGACGTGGTCAGAAAAATATCCCAAACGCATTTTAGCAGAACAGTTTCACATGGCTTTTACTTCCTCACAAAGTATACAAAGGAGCAGAGGTGGGTGGAGTAGTTAAGTTCTCCGGGTAATGTGTTACTCAAGAAATTCAAAAGGTTCATTTACCGCAAACCCCAGAATTGACTTTCCTTTGTAAATACAAAATGTAGGTTTAGTTTTACACTTCTTGTTTCAAGAGCTCGGCTTGAAAAAAGAATGTCCTCAAGAAAGTAAACTCTCTACACTTGACAAAGTTTTTACAAGTTAAGTACCTTTAGCAATGATACTTTGAAGAAACAGTCCACTTAAATAAGACTTTCCTGTTCTATGTAAATATCACGGGGACTTGTTGAGGTTTAGTGGCAGCTCTCAACGGACAATAATGAAAAGCTTTTACAGAGACTAACTCGATTCCCCTTCAAAATGTCACAGACTTCATTTGTGTGAAAAATCAAAGACGTGAGGAGGCAAAGAGAGAGAGAGCAGGGGCAAAGGAGCTACTTACATTCTTGCTTAAATGTGAAATACTCTGTTAAATGTCTACATTCATGATTCCCACGCAGCAAAAACAGTGTTTTGGGGTAAAGGATCTTTAAGGCCCACAAGTACAGCACACACTGAAACACAAGAACAGGAACGTTAGTAAAAGAACATTTGACAAGGCATGATTTTCAGCAAAAAATATCTTTAGAGTAAATGCATTAATATTGATTATGAGATTGATTCTGTATTCTTCTCAATCAAGTCCTGATTTAATCCTGTTTAGTTCTGATCATGAAACATACTTGTCCCTTGAAATATGCCTAATCATATATGATGGTTGATTTAAAGCAGTACTAAGTAACTTATGCCCCAAGAGGCCATAAGCGCCACTGCAGGTGTCGTAGCATGCTACGGTTTTTTCCTCATTAATTTGTTCGTGAGAGTAAATACTACGCTGACAGAAAGGACAAAGGGAGAGAGGGATATTGTTCATTGTTCATTAAATTACACAATTTTCAATCAAACTTGGCTGTAAATACTGTTTAAGTGGCATTGGCCCGCAGTTAGCTTTGGCCGTTATCCTGTTAGCTTCTTCTTCGTTATTCCATTAGTGTATATTGCGCCTCCGACCTGGGGGCAGGAAGTTGCAAGCGTGGTTTTCTGGCCCGAAACACCATGATGGGATGATTGGGGGGGTCTTTCACCTCCCCAATCATCCCATCAACACTTGTATTACCCCCAGAGGGACTACGGAAAGGATTTATTAAGGCAAAAACGTTACTTAGCACTGCTTTAAAAAAGTCACGACTCCTGAAGTTGTGTTGCCTTTAGCTGAATTTTGCTGTTATTGCAGCTATACCTTTCGTCATGTACTGAACTCTATCTAATGACAAATGAATCTGGTATGTTTTTCAGCTTGCGCATATGACAGAGCTCCAAAAGACATTTATTTTTCATTAAGAAAGGTATACCATCCCAGCGCCGCAGCCCTAGATTCCCTGCGAATTGTTATGCTAATATTAAAAACACACTCTTCCACATAACCCCGAGCTACTGTGCGGCATCTGCGCGGCTACATTTCCAGTTATTACAAAAGCCTATTACCGCTCCAATATTTTTCTGCCCGATTTAATCTGCGCTCAAAGAAAAAAAAAATCTATTAATAAACAGCGCTTTGGCACATGTCACGGCGGATCAGGCTCAAAAAGACGCCAAACCAAAAGAGTACTCACTTCAATACTGAAATACCCTCTGTCGACGTAGTCCCCGAGGAAAAGGTAGCGCGTGGTTGCTGGTGATCCCCCCACTTCGAACAGCTTCATCAAGTCGAAGAACTGTCCATGGATGTCGCCGCAAACTGGAAAATAAGAAAGACGTGTCAGGAAATCGAGGCTATTTTTACACATGAAAGAGACTTCGACGCAATGAGAGGCAATTTGCTTCTTCTGATATGTCAGTCTATGAAATGGAAGAATAAGATCGCTTATACAGGTGCTAGTTGAGGTTGTTTAATCCAGGCTTAGATTTCACTTTTGTTCAGATTCTTAAAAGGATATTTCAGGATTTTTGACATAGGGCCTCATTTCCTAGTTATCCAGAGTGTTGTTGATTTCTGGAGAAACTTTTTTTATTTTTATTCATGCAGTCCTTATTTGAAGCGTTTAGCGGTGCTAGGCTAGTGCTAGGCTAGTGCCTGTCTATGGTAACTAGTAGCCTGCATTAAAAACAGTCTGACTCAAGCACAGTGCACCTGAGCAAATCACTTATAACACCAGACTACCAAAAAAAATGTCTGTATTGACTCAATAATTTTTGAAATATAACCATTTTGCATCTTAAAGAACTTATATTTGAGTAGCATCAACTTTCTGATTATAAGCTACGCAGCGGCGGAGTGATCTGCTAGGTTACCGGATCTACAGTAGTTTGTTTACCTGCGGCTGGCATTACTACATGTGGAATTCACAAAGGAGCTTTCTACAAATCAGATATGGCAACATTTGGAGGACTACCCGATGATTTTGAAGAGGTTTTTAATGTAGGCTACTAGTTACCATAGACATGCGCTAGCCTAGCACTAGTCTAGCACCACTAAACTCTTCAAATATAAGGACTGCATGAATTTAAAACAAAAACAAAAATATCTCCAGAAATCTACAACACTCTGTGTAACTAGGAAATGAGGCCCTATGTCAAAAATCCTGAAATATCCCTTTAATGCTGCCTTTTTCATCCGGCGATCACCATCAGGGTAGCCAGGGCAGAACATCTTAATTCTTCTCTATTTACAATGACAAAACCTCAAATTGAAGCCATCAGAGCTGCCCTTTGTATAAGAAAGACAGGATGGGACAATCTGTGCGCGTTAGGCCCGTCCGTTCAAACGGCTCCAAATGCTCAGTTACCAGACTAACTTCACTGCGTGGACTGGACAAGGAATAGTATGGCAGCGCCAGGCAACATGTTTGTATGTTTTGGGTAGTCTCTGAGAGACTTTTGGACAGTGGCATAGGGATTTGAAAGCTGGATGTTTTGTTGACCTTTATATCTAGCCGGTAATGAGGTTTCAGAATCTCTTTCAGGCGAGTCCTGGCTCCAGAGGGAAACATATTGTACACGTTTTTAGTGGTAGGAGAAACCAGAGCACCCAGACAAAGACATGAAAACTCCACCCAGGAAAGCTCAACCCAGTCCTGGTGGGGATTAGGACAGCGTGCGCGTAGGATGGGTTTGTCATGCTAAAGAATGTTCAATGTTTTACTTGATCGGACTTTAGTATGACATGGTTTAAACCTGATTAACCTCTTGACTCACTTTTGTATTGCCTTTCTGTTGCTTTTCTGGCATGTTTTTCTGGCATGTTTTTGGTTACATTTTTGTTGTGTTTTCATCCTTGTTTTAATCCCTATTGTGATGCCAAACTCGAGAAAATGTGCTCGGTTCAGGTTGGGGTTAAGAGTTTAGGACCCGGTTAATTCTTGGCCGAGCTTTGTTTTGGTCCTAGTTACCAAACATGGTGATAATCATGAATGAAAAGCATTTTTTTGGAAAAGTTTTTGTATCACATAAAACATATCAAAGATCATAGTCAATCACGTGGCAGGAAATCCTTCTATACCTATTTTTAAGCGTCAAGGCAGTAGTAACCGAGTCTCACTGACAGGAAGTACAGTGTGTAACAAACACAGTCATAAATAATGCTGTGAATTAACGTTAGACTCAAGTCACACAGTATGATTTCCTTTTCCCCAGAGAACTCACGCGACATCTGCTTTTTCACTTCATCGCACAGTTGTGACAGCATAAGCTCATAATAAATGCATGAAAGCCCTATAGAAAAAAAGGAACGACTGTAGATAAATGAAAATAGGCATATATCACGGTGCTGAATTCAAAAAAGAAAAAAGGTAATTCAATAGTGATTGGTTGTCTTATACATGGAAGGTCTGCAGTTCAATCCTATTTAGTCCTGGTCTTAGTTAAGCACTCTTTGTTTGTCCTTATTACACAACACATTAGTCAAATACCGTGGTCTGAATCTCAATGACCACTATAGCGCGTATGGCCAATGCTTGCAGCTAATACGATGGGAAATGGACGGCGAGCTTGAGCTGCTTCTCACCACATCCTCGGTGCACAGATGCATCCTTGCCAAGTGCACGAAAAGTTCATGGACTCGAACTACTGGAGCGCTCTCAGCTGCAACCATTTGTGCACTCGGAGCAACACATCTGGCTTTTTATAGTCATTTTAACAGATAATTGCTAACAAGCCGCACTGGACTTCAGCATTACATCATCCTATTCTGTTTCAGTGGAAGCTATTGGATGCGGTAACCCAAATTCCTCCAAAAAGTTGAGAAAAAAAAAATGTATCAAGAACAAGTGCAAAGACGAGGTCGCTCAATTAATAGCAAAAAATTTTAATTTTACAATTTTAATGGTTACAATGACATTTATTTAGGCAGTGCTAGTCTCTATGGGGTTGTGCAGTCCTACATCTCCATGGAGACGAGCAGGTGATGTCCTGCTCCCAGCAAAAGTCCGGTCTGAGGAGAAGCAGGCCCACTCACAGTTAAGATGCACGTTTTATTGAGGTAATAATAAACACTCGTCATGAAACAAATACCTGTATTTCTTTCTCTTCATTGGGTGAATGTGATGTTTTCATAACAAACAATGAAAGAGGAAGCTGCCAAATAAATTTTTTAGCTGTGGTTTAACTTCTTAACCCCCACCTTGGCCTGTCACGATAACAAATTAGAAGTTCGATATATTGAGGCAGGAAAGTATCGCGATAAACAATATTATTGACTCAACAACAAAGCATAAAAAAACCCCACTCAAAAGCAACAAAAAATTACAAAAAAGCGACAAAAATCTTACACAACAGGTGACAAAAAAGTGATGAAAACGCAACAATAAAAAAACTAAAAAGTGGCGACAACGCTACGTCTTTGCTAACATATTTGTAGCATCCCAATTCTTCACAGGGAAGGGCTTATACTATATTTATATTGCATTATGTCACTGTCCCTTTGGACCTCGGGGCGTAATAAAGTTGAATTGAACTGAATTGATACAGCCATATTTCACAACTGACAGGGTCTCTTTTCAGGGTCACTTTCACAGAAATGCTTGAAAACTCGCCTGAAAGTTCATGAAATTGAAACAAATGCTTTATATAATTAGATGCACAGAGTTGTTTCCCCACAAATGTCTGAGTTAACAATATACTAAAGAAGGACAAAACAAATTTCCATCCATTACGAGAAAAAAACACCAGGTATAGTGCCTTTAATTTGAAATATCGTCATTTCGTGATTATATGCACATTTTATATCCACATCAGCCTTTAAGCTCCCCTTGTCCGATCGTTTAAGTGTGTTAGAACAATCATGGTGTTCCAGTTTCTATTGAGAGATTGCAAGCAAATTTCAAATTCTGAACATTTGAATTTGAACATTTCTTTTTTGGATTTCAAATCACTCAAATTGAAATGGGCTTTTCTGCGGCCTCACACGACCCGGTGAGTCTCGAAGGAGTGGAAAGGTCAAAGGACATCCCCGTTAGCTGCGTTTAACTATTAGCGCCCACACAGGGGAGGCCTGATTAAACGGCTTTTGGCCAATTTCGCCTTATCCCGAAAGGTTAGTTCACAGGGTCGCTCGTCTCTCGCTGCATTTAATTTGCTTACAAAATGCGCCAAATTCGACTCGACTTCTGAGGTTGCGATGCTCGTAGGTCAGTAAATACCAAGTGCAATTAGACGCCGGTTAATGCTCGCGTCTTTGTTCTTGTCATAAAGCATCGCCAGCCTCGGTAAACAAGCTGGAAAATTCACATTAGCCGAGATAGCCATCAGCTTGTAAAACGGCAACACAGCGACAGCGATGATAAGCGCGGCATGTCGGATTCGTCAAGAGCGTTCACCCAATTAAGTAATTAACAACATGATGATTAGAAAAATGAAAAGAGGAGCGCGGCGTTTCTTCTTTCAAAAGCCGCATTGTATGAAACACAATAAGAGTCGGTGAAGGAAAGATAGAAAAAAAAAAAGTCCTTTAGAGAGAGATAGCCAATTAGCGGTAGCCAGAGGACAGCGCTGGAAGAGCAATTACGCGGAGTTACGAGCCTCGGGAGACGGCGCGGCGAATCCTCTCCTGCCTGGAGGTGTCGTAAACCTCGCCGTTAGCGTTTGTCTTTTATTAAATCCACACGGTCTGACTGTTTCAACTCGCAGCGGGGAGCCTCTTCAAAAAGACAATCTCGTTACGAGTGTCCGATCGCTAAATAAGTCCCTGCTAGCGACCATCATCCCGGCTAATGCTGCTCCTGACTGCTGTCTGTTACTATCTGAGGCCTTCCTAACTTAAACCATCATGGATCACGACAGCAATGGACGCCCACAGAACATTATGACCACCTGCATAGTATTGTTAGACTCTAAAGGCCTATAGTTGGGCATTTGAATGACAACTTTCTCAAAGCCATTTGTCACTGAATATACTAGTAATTAGGGATGCACCGATCCAAAACTGGAAAAATACGATATTGAGTATTGGCAACAAATATCCGATAGGTCTACTGAACCGATGCCAGTTTTGGCTCTCAACGCCTTCAAAAGCATGGGCATGCTGTATATTATTGTAAAGCTAAGAACCAGGAGAATTCAATCGGCGAGTTAGTTTGAACCTCCGCAAACACATTTTTGATCGCCGTGCAAAATGCCGCAGTTAGCATAAGTGTGCTAAAGCTAGCGGGAGCATGCTAATGCTAACGAAAACTAATCTAGGCTAGGACAGAAATTAACATAGTAAGTAGCCTTATAAAATAAAATCAACCACTGCTGAAGCCAAGTGTTTGTATTTTATTATAGAACTAACATATTTGTAATGATCAGATCACTTTATGTGAGTTGTTTATATTAATGTAACCTAAAGCCTGTCATATAACCAAGGATATTTAGTGCAAAAAAAAGTCCAGTGATCCTTGTTAAATGTTTATCCAAGAGTTAATCAATAGATATAATTGATAATTGTAGTAATATCATGACAATAAAATATGACTTTATTGATCTTAAAATGGAGAAAAGAGTCTAGAGTTCATTTTTTCACTCAGAGAAAGCCATTTGAGGTATAAGGTAAAAATCGGGTATCGGCAGATACTCAAAACTCAGTATCGGTAGCAAAAAAGCTGAATCAGTGCATCTTTACTAGCAATGATCAGATCAGTACCATAAGAATTTAAAAAGAGGTGAGTTTTCCCCTTCATCTGTCAGTGTTCATGATGCTTATTGAGGTGACTATTCTTCACCTCTACTCACTTAGTTGTCCTTGGAAAGTCGGTCTCAGGTAACCTCGTATTCGTCTTTTGAAAACATCCCACTGTTGCACCATTGTTGCCTCGGTGTGTGTTTATTCCAAAAACTCAACAAAGCCAGTGAAAGCCTTTATAGATTCCGATTGGATTTGAAAACATGCCATTTTCAGAGAGAGGAGCTTAGTCTCGTCTTTTGAGGTAATAATGGATTGGATTTTCCTTTTCCTAGACATGAGAACAAAGAAAGAATCTGTTGCTTCAGCAGGTCGTGTGTATGTTTATATTGTATGTAGAATGTGTTCACTTTTTCACTCATTTATTAATTCTCCTTCATCCATTTTCAGTCTAATTAAAGATTCTCCAAAGTTGAGCGATTTTACAAAACAAAGCACCGCGCTTAATCCTTTGAGGATACTTGAGCAGCGATAGCAGGAGAAAGCCTGGATAGTTAGTAGTCCGTTTTCCACCACCCTTTTAATATTAGCTCGGCAGGAGGGCCCGCTTTGAGGGACCACCTTTGTCCTCCACTTGTCAAACACACTCCATGTCCGCGCTCCGCTGCGTCACCTGACCTTTCGGAAACACTGTCACTCGGCGAGACGCCAAACAGCGGAGTTGATGTGGCAGAGGAAACGCTTTAATCACACCAGGACAAAGCATTTAAACTGGCAGCCGTCGTGAACTATGGTCACCTTAACGGTCCTCGGCATGTTGGGATAAAAATGTCTCTCTCCTCTCCTATAAACACCCCTGCTTTATGAGGATCAACGGTGGCCTGACTTGACTCGTCTGCTACACTCTAAAACACAACAATTCACAGTCGAACTCGTGAATCTGCGCAGAAGAAGAAGATCAGAAATGCCCCAACTGAACACAGAAGGTAGATTAAAGCCATTGTGATGTACAGTATACTTATTTAGTTTAACAAAATAAGGCCAAAGAGGTACAGAATATTAGAATCACCATAGCCGCCATAGCAGGGTCGGGCCTGGTTTATAGCGGGATGGCAGACCATGTGGGAATAGAGGTGCTGCAAGTTCGTATGAATGAGAGCGTGTTTGTTTGAGAGCGTAAATGCGGCGCCACGGAAGGAAATGAGATGTTGGCAACGGTTTACCTGCATGAGTGTCATGTGTGTTTCGTTACTATGAACTGTCTAGACTCATGGACTGATAAAACGGCAAGTGGCCACACAAATAACGAAAAAAAAAAAATCAAATCAATTCATTCATAAAAAAAATGTTTACATGTTTAATGTATGTATGATTAATAAGCGCTGTCCTGAATAAATATCAGCCTAATTAGAATGTCATGAATATCAGATTAAAGTTAGCCTTTCTGAAAGCTAAATATTTGTATGAATATCCTTCACTGTGTTCATCGATTCGAGAGCTAAACGGTGCTCGGAGTCAGACTTTTTGGAACCACTAGAATGAACTTATTAATATTACTATAAACATGATATTATAGTTTTCTGACTTTCACTCGATCAAACCTTCAAAAACCTTGAAATAGACACATCAGGTTCCAAAAAGATGTAATAAATGGATCAGAGATAATACGAAGTCTTAACACCTAGGTAAAAATCCTAAGAACGTACTTAAAAATGACAGATCTTTGAAAACCATACAAAGTGACTTCTTTTCCCCTTTCTCGGCCAATGTATTGAGTATGATTCAGGTCCACTCTTTTGCACAGTGTACCTGCCTACTTGTCACACAGCGCGCCAGCACGAGGTGAGAAGCAAAGAGCCCACATAAGCAGAGGAGATGGTGGGAGTGCATTATCGCAGTCCGTCCACTGCTTCGCCCGCCGTTTGTGAGCGCGTTTTGAGTGGTCTCCCCCGGTAACAGCCACAGCAGATCAGCGGGACCGGCAGCAGCAGCAGCAGCAGCAGCAGCTACAGTGAGTGGGCAGCAGGCATTACACAACCAGGCTTCAGAACCTACTCAGGCCACTCCAAAAGACTGCTGCCAGTCAAAGGGAGAGCCGCGGTGGAGCGGGCTGTTTGATGGAGAAGGTATTGGAATCTGTGATAAAATATTGGGGTTTTAGACTCGTTTGGAATATGACTTAAAAAGTGACTATAAAGGTATGCACTAAACATCCTTTTCATTGTAAACAGAACCCTCAACTTTCAAGACTTATGTGGCCATGCTGTGGCTGTCAAAACCTAAAGCACAGTATCTCAATATAATTCCAGTAGTTTAAAGAAGATATGGCAGGTGGACAATAGATTACAGAAATTCTCTTGATTCAAGCATTTTTATGTTGATTTGGAGAGGGTTAGTAAAACAGAAGCTGAAAATGCTGATGTCAATGAAAAAAGCATTAACACCACAAAAAAATAAATTAAAAAAAAACTTTCACATTTAGAGCAGGACTAAGAAACACATGCCCCTAGATGCCATAAGCGCCACTGCAGGTGTCGAAGCATGTCGCGTTTTTTACTCATTAATTGTCCGTGAGCGTAAATACTACGCTGACAGAAAAGACAAAGAGAGAGAGGGATATTGTACATCCAATTACACAATGGAGATATTTTTTTTCAATCAAACTTGGCTGTAAATACTGTTGAAGTGGTGCTAGCCCACAGTTAGCTTTGCCCGTTAGCCTGTTAGCGTCTTCTTCGTGATTCCATTAGTGTGTATGGGTGCTCCGACCCGGAGGCAGGAAAGCTGCAATTGTGGTGTTCTGGCCAGAGACACCGGGGGAGATGAAAGACCCCCCAATCATCCTATTAGCACTTGTATTACCCGCAGAGGGACTAGGAAAAGGATTTATTAAGATAAACAAGTTACTTAGTTCTGCTTTAAATCAAGACTACTCAATTCAGTGTTATAATCCAATATATAATCAAAGTGGAAGTTTCATTAGTATTTTTTTTTTTTTCTAGATTAGACCAAACCTATTGAAATATAACAGAGAAAAAACCTTATTAATTGAAGTGAATTTGTCATTTGTCTGAAGTGGAGACACTAAACAAGTTAAAGTTTAACTCGCCTTAACCGAGTGCATTTTCTCCAGTCTAGTTTTACCCAAATCTAAAAAGATTCTTGACTGGAGAGCTATAGGCCAGTGTAATGTCTCAAAACTCAGCTAAACTGATCCTTTTTCCTTGTTGTTATTGTCACTTTTATTTTCAGCGCATTTTTATGGCTTTTTGGTTACATTTTTGTCACATTGACCATTGCTTTTTTGGTAATTTTATCACTTTTTTGCTGCTCTTAGGTCACTATTTAGTTGCCTTGTTTTTTTTTTTGACAAACTTGGTTCGGGTCAGGGTTAAGAGATTAACTCCATTGCTTTAACATCAATCCTGGCATTCATCTTCAGCCTGCACTAAGGCACTTTCTCCCCAACTGGATACCATCATGTCAGTGTGAGCTCTCAGTCATATCATTTTCAACTGAGATTTCGCTTCTCATCTCAAGAGGCTTCGTCAAAACCAGCAACATGTCGCCTCCAATTTGCTCCAAAACCTTATTAATTTGCCCATTACTGATCATGCCGGAACATTGCGAAGAACAACAAACAAACCCACTCCCTCGTAATCGCTCTGTCCACTGTTCTTGTTAACTATTTCCCCGTAGCGTCTCCTGTAGTGACAGCAGCAGCAGTCCACAGCGCTGACATCTATAAGCGCTGTGTGTTTTTCTCATGTTGAGGCAATAGCATAAGCGGCCATTCAAAAAGGTCTAATGGTCCGAGAACGCCGCACAGAGCAAACACTTCCGCAAATTACACGAGGAGGACGCGGCGCGACCTTAACAAGACGGAGTCAGGAAATTCCACTTAACACATACGCACAATGAGCCGCAAGCACATGGAGATTAAGGCGAGTGATTAAAATATGTGAGTTGCAGATATCTCCAAAATTAGAAGGGAAAATTACAAGCTAGTGATGAATAACATTAAAGCATGAAATATTCACAGTGATTTCCCTTCGGCAAGCAGAAAATGCTTCAGAATTTAGCCACATTCATTAACGTTACTGCAATTCAAACATTCTTTTGTGTATCGTGTCTAATTAAACAAAGAGGAAACTTCAATGAGCTATAAAAAGGCTCTGTGACAAACTTTTCTATTTTCAAAACAAAAAATAAAAGGAGCTTGTTAGTTAGTCCAAATTAATTCCTGCAACTTCCCCAGATGCATTCCAAGCCACTCCCAAAAAACGGACAATAATAGGCTGAAACATGTTGACGGCGTCAGTAATAGTTGGGAGAGGAAATTCTGCACAAAAATGAAGCACTTAACAAAAGTACACTTCGATTCTTTGGATCATCGTTGACCTTCAGAATGAAAAGTAACCACGGTAACCAGCATCCTGCAATGTAGGCTTTCCATTGCGTGATATTGTGTTTCGGAGAGCATTGTGAGATTTAAGCACATGTTATATTGTGGACGCAGGGTTGACGAAAATCTCACTTTGACTGGCCACAATTTGCATAAACGACAATTATTCTGGCGGCGTAATGTCCTAGAATAATGCACTTAAAAAGAAGCCATATCTCCCATGTTGTTTGTATTTGCATGCGCTCCACTCCGCTGCGGTCGAGGTCTGGTGGTTTCCTGATAACTGATCAATGATGGTGAATTACGATGGAGGTTATGTCTCTCACGCTCCTGACATTAACCAGACACCAGCCGCTCTCAGACCACAACAACGATGAAGCTGAAATAAATTACACTCAGACTCCCTCCTCGATTAGTCATGTAAAAAACAACAACAACAATGATACATATTGTGGTTTTGCAATGATGTATTCCAGTAAGCGGCCAATGGTCTCTAATAAAAAATGACGTTGGGAGGAAAGCAAAAACAGTTCAGTGTACAAAGTTTAAAGCAGATGAGAAAAGAGTTTTACATCTTTTGTTAGGCGTCAGGGCAAAATGATAGGTTCAGCTTGGATAGAGAGGTTACAGTTGTGGTGGTTTTTATGTCATTTGTGGAAGTTCAGTCAGAATTAAATGTTGCGTCTAATAAAAGTTTTAACTTGACTGCGTTTGGGGAAGTATAATCGCTCATCTTTACCTTCCTGCCCTGACAATGACCCTCCTTTCTGAAACTTACGGTCTTTTTGCACAAGAACTCACCATTGTGTTCGTTAAAATAACATCAGCTGATCGGCATTTTGAAACTTTACAGAGACAAACGCATTAAGGAGGATGACTCAAACATGCATGAATGAAACAAAACACAACACTGGGTCTGTCTTTCATTAGTGGGCAAAAGGGATGCAACGAGTCACTCAAGCCCCGTTTCGATTCCATTTCCAATTTTAAAGATACACTATGCAACTTTTTAAGTGGAAAAAAAGAATCTTAATATTTGTGCATATTTTACCTTTTAATGAGTCAGTGGCATTATGGGTGCAGCATGGCACCTTTGCTTTCCCTCACATTGGCCTTTATGATGCTCTAGGATCAATTGTGTTGAGGGGTTCGTACCAGAAACTGTCCAGAAACCCCAAAACAATTGATTCTGGAGCATCATAGAGGCAGTTTGAACAAAATACTACCATTTAGAACTAATTTTACAGTGCAGTTTTTTTACATCGCAACCCTTGAACGCCTCGGAGCCTCCCGAGGCAGCCTTTCTAATCAAAAGGAGGAAAAAGCCCTGACAGCTCTCTGTAGATATTGGATTATTTGACAAATGGACATTTGATAAGGATTTCAGCAGAGTCCGTGCAGGTTGGTCAGATGTTTGTCAGTTTACCATCTTTGGTAAACTTCTGTGATAATGCTAAACTCTGCGTTAGCCACTGACGCTAATCTCTGACTGTGTAGCCGCTAACTTTTGCAGCACTGCTGCTTCGATCCCCACACGTGTGTGTTTACACAGTGTGGCGTGTGTTGGGCTTGAGGCGGGGGGAGGTGTGGAGCTTGTCTTGAGAAAAAGTTAGCTCGCTGTTTCTAGCGACGCAATGTGAGAATGCAACTACTGTATTCCAGTCAGGCACAATGGAGTAGCTGAGGGTGGCTTTAACATCGATTCTTTTATTTTTTACATCAATTCACATTTTAAGCAGTTTAAATGGATTTTAAATGGATTTTTTGATTAATTGTTACATCCCCAGTTCTTAACTACAAAATGAGGTACAGAATGCCCATATTCACCTTGTAGCCAATACCCAATATCATATGTTTTCTAGTATTGGCTCTGATATCCGATACCTGTATCTGATCAGTGCATCCCTAATTACAACAGGGTTACAGCTTAAAAAAGCCTGATGACACTTCCCGAGCCCAGCCTTTAACATCTCGTACTATAAACTAAAGTTGAATAACCAGCAATCCAGGAATAGTGTGAACAGCCTTGGTCTCTTGTGCACAAACTCTGTGAGCGTTGCGACTTGCTGGAAGGCCATGGGAGCAGCTTGTACTCTGCGTCCTATACTCCCGACAGGCCCCTCCCTGCGCACACACACGAAAACCCCACCTGCCATCTGGCCCTGACCAAACCAGGAAGTGACTAGGCGAGATAGCAGACCTGTCATGGTGCTTTGCATGTATGATAAATATTTACATACTAATTTGTTGACCGTGCGCTGGCTGAAACTGGAGAGCGCTCAGTGACGGGTGTTGGAGGAGGAAAGGGAGGAAAGAGCCTGACATAGGAAGATTAAAAAATGGCACACAGTCATATTATATAAATAGTTGAACAGGGAAATCTAAGCTGTAGAGAAGAGAGAAGTTGCAATGGTAAAGTTTGAAGACTCCAAACAGGATAATCCATGTTTCAGGGAAAAAGATCAACAATTAAGTTAAAATCATGACTAAAACTGAACAGGTACACATCTTCAAGTTCCCACGTGTTTTTGTTTTAGGCTTTGTTAGTAATAATTATGTTCATATGTTAAACTGCAACAATTCTGAAGAAGCCCTGCTGCGTACCACAAGCCAGACCCCTCACCGCAGTTTGAGAAGCAGAGGTCTATTCCACAAAGGCGTGTTTTATGGGCAGACAGGTTCTAAGAGCAGAGAGATCTAGGTTTGAGTGGGAGGGAGGGAGGGAGAGAGGGGTAGAGTTGAGACAGGGGTGTTGCGTGGGAGGAGAGAGAGAGAGAGAGAGAGAGAGAGAGAGAGAGAGAGAGAGAGAGAGAGAGAGAGAGAGAGAGAGCCAGAGTCGGCCAGCTCCAAACAACACAAGCAGTGGGCTGTTTCTATGTAACACAACAAAGGAGCAGGTTTACTGGTCCGACGAGATAGGAGCGCGCCTGTCACAGAGCTTCACATATGGGTACAACATAATCGCAGTGCAACAGGAGGGATACAGGACGCTCTCGGTTAAGGGTGAAAGTGGGAATAAATAGACGCGAAAGGGGGATATTGTTTTGATGACACAATTTGCAAAATAACAAGAAATAAAAAGCATGGTTGAAAATGAATCCAGTCCACTCTGACGCATTGGGGACACTACTTTCACGAGCAAATAAACAGGTAATAAAAAAAATAAACAGTGATACATGGGCTATTTCAGGTGTTACCCAGGTTCCTCTGCCATTCTTAACCGAGCACATTTTCACCAGTCCGGCTTTACCCAAATCTAAAAAGCTTCTCGACTGGAGCTTACAGCCGCTAGGCCAGAGTAAAGCCTTATTTGAAAGTGAAGACCTATAGAACTGATAGTTTTTTTTTTTGTTTTTTTTTTCCAAGTCAGCTTTTAGATTTAGGTAAAGTCAAGCTGGAGAAGAAGTGCTTGGTTCAGGTGGGGGTTAAGATGTTACATTTCTTGGTTTGGACCTGGTATAATTCCTGTGGTACTCAGACAGCCATGTGTTCTTATAGAGGGGGTATTATGCTTTTTGCAGGTACTAGGTAATACTCTCAAGCTAAAATTCTCAAATAGTTTTTATCATCATCTTACACTTAAGTTGGTTAGAAAATGCAATAGTAATGACCTAAAACAGCAGAAACAAAATATCAAGCAGTTTAATTTCTTAATTTTTCGAGCCAAAACACTATAAGCTCCTCCCGTCCCGTCCTCATCCCATCTTGCTCCAATTCACGACTAGGCGGTTGCCATAGTGAAGCTACTGCAAGCATTTTTACTCCGCAATTAAAGGATTAAGCTTTGATCGCGAGCTGTGGAGAGCATTTTCTGGCTACACAGGAGGAGCTTTCCATGAATTGCTGATGTAAAAAAAAAGAACCATGGGGGGGAAGATTCAACGATCACTCAAAGAAGCGCGAGTGGCTCAAAACACAACTCAAGGCATGTTTTTTGATGAAAGAACAAGATTGTAACGAGGTAAAAAGTTCAAAATGCTTGATAGATGGAAAGAAAACATGGAGAAGCAACAAGAGAAGCAACAAGTAAAAAAAAAAGTAACATAGGAGAACAAATAGGTGAGGAATGTCTGTGTATTTCCTATTGTAGGAACAGGTTTATAACAACAAGCTCGGACTAGACACTAAAAACTGAACACCAGCTATAAAACAATTAACACGTGTTGATACGAACTCGCTGGCCTTTGATATGGATTGTTTTGATGACACAATTTTCAAAGTGCAGGAGATATTAAAGTGTGTATTAATAGAGCAAGGCACAAAGTCCATTCGCATACACCTACAAGGGCACAGCCACATGGGTAATAATGTGAGCGCCACACAAGCTCCAACAATTGCTTGTATTTTGTCCTTTTTTTCCCCCGTGAAACATAAAGAAGTGTGGCTTTAAAATGAGGAATTACGCAGTAAACTCAATAGAGACTTTGTATACGGCAGGCAATAGGGCGCAACCAGCTCTGCAAGTGTTTGTTTTCCCCCCTGACAATGACTCAAGCTCCACATTGTTTAGATTCAGAGGCACCTTGCATTCATTAGTTTAAGCAGAGACAAATCGCTGGCCGTACGGACGAGATTTAGGTGAATAATCAGTAAACGGTGCGTTGCCATAGACGCGTGGAGGAGGTCTTGGCCTGTGATTACAACATCAAAGCCGGCTAATCATAAAGTCTAATATGGGGACAGGCCACTTGACCGGGAAGAAAAGCAAAACAATAGAACGCAATCAAAGTGCACATGCATTTACTACCTTCTTACCAGGGCAGGAATATCCGATCGGGAATTGTCTGACCAGTATTGCAATTGTGACTTGATTTGATTGGTTTATGTTTTAGAGGAGTCACTGCACTTTTCTTCCAGTGTTCAGTGTTTGTAAGCTTTCGCCTAGAAACAAAAGAGTTGGTCGTTTTATCAAAAGGATTTTTTCCTCACAAGAGACAACTTTACTCTTAATCTCTTAACCCCCGCCTTAACCGAATGCATTTTCTCCAGTTTGGTTTTACCAAATCTAAATGTTTCCCGACTGGACATCACAGCCTATAGGCCTCATTTGAAAGCTAAGACCTAGAAAACTCAAGCCTCTTCCTTGTTATAATTGTTGTTTTTAATTGTGTTTTTGCTGCTTATTTGACATTTTTTGGTCACATGTTTTTGGCTTAATCACAGTTACATTACACTAAATAAAACCAAAAAACGACCAAAGCAAAAATACAATGAAAATGTGACAAAGACGTGCCAAAAATGTAACAAAAAAGTGTCAAAAAAGCAACGAAAACGTGACAAAAATGTGATTAAAAATGCAACAAAAACTAAGACGTGATAACAAAAACAAGGAAAAAGCACAGATGAGTTTTGTAGGTCTTAGCTTTCAAATAAGGCATTACACTGGCCAATAGGCTGTGTAGGCGCTCCAGTTGAGAGATGTTTAGATTTGTGTAAAGCTGGAGAAAATGTGCTTGGTTAAAGCAGTACTAAGTAAGTCATGCCCCTAGAGGCCATAAGCGCCACTGCAGGTGTCGTAGCATGTTACGTTTTTTTACTCATTAATTGTCCATGAGAATAAATACTACGCTGACAGAAAAGACAAAAGGGGGAGAGGGATATTGTTCATCCAATAACACAATGTAGATATTTTTTTTCACTCAAACTTGGCTGTAAATACTGTTTAAGTGCGGTTAGCTTTGCCCGTTAGCATGTTAGCGTCTTCTTGGTGATCCCAGTAGTGTGTATTGGGGCCTCCAAGTTACTTAGTACTGCTTTAAGGTGGGGGTTAATTTATTTATTACAAGGATCCTGACCCAATTTAATGAGCTTTGTATCCCCCAAAACGAGGCAAAAAACATAAAGCCTTTATGTCAGAAATCTACAAGAAAAATTCCAAATCTATATTTCTAAATTGATTTTTTTTACCCCCCCTCGTCACCTGCAGTGTCTCAACTTAATTGTAAGATTCAGTTTTAAACATATCCGGGGCATTACCATTTGGGAGAAACGTAACTTTACAAGAGTAACATTGGAGAGCGTGTTTGTAGAGGTGTAACCTACAGGATCAGCAGGTTCTATAACATACAATACCATGGAGACTGTAAGATATCCTCTGCAAACAATATCAAAAATAATTGCCTTAACGCTATTCACCTTCAGAGAAATAAGGCATGAATGAGCTCCAAAACTACAGCGCGGAGAAAGAGCGCTCGGCTGTGAACAAAGGAAATCTTGTGGAAAATCTTGGCATCCAAAAACAGGCTGCGGCAGAAAGTTCGGCTTTAATGCAGCTAGCCCTGTGCTGTAGTGCAGTATTTACCAAAATGGGTTTCCTCGAGTCAGAAAGGCGAGGAGGTGTTGTTTTTTTCCCCGTATCTTTTCAAAGGAGCTCTCTCTTGTGATCCTCTGTCATCGCATTAGTTGCACAAATTGGTCAAAGTAAGGATCAGCGTTTCCTAAAATACGCGGCGCTATGATCCGTGCGGAGCTCGAGGGCACGGTGACTCACTTAATTAAGAAAATTAACTTTATTCGGCTTCATGAACGGAGCGTGTGTTTTCGGGCTGCCCACGCTAAACGTCTAAAGCCTTGTTGTCCACTAGTGTTTTTGTTTTTTTGGAGCCGCGAACGAGGGAGGAAATTAGGATTTGGGTGTGGGACAATACTGCTGTGGATTTGTAATGTTGGCTTCCAGACTGTTTCTAAAAGTAAGCCATTGTTGTTTACCGGTGTTATTGGTTTTAAACAGAAGGCAGCCCGCAAGAGCCAAATGTAAAAGCAATTACTGCTCTTTACCTTGGTTCAAAAAGAACACTAGGGATAAGAAAACAAATTTACGAAATCATGGCTTGACAAATGTTGTACATGTTGTGTGTTTGATTGGATTTCTTGCATCAAAAAAATAGAACATTTCAGAGTTTCTAAATGAGATGACACTGGCTAAGGGGCAGCAGCATGAATTCAGTCTTTGGGATTGGTGTGTCCATGGCCACAAAAGTATGAACATGGTGTGTGAGTCAGTAATTGGTGACGAATGGAGGGGACACCTTCTTGCTCTCTCTATTATTCCACCATATGCACTCGGTGTGCTTTTTAATTGCCCTTCAAGGACAAATAAAATATTTTTGATTGATTAACTGATGTCCAGATAAACCAGAAGACTACCAGTGTATACACCAGTGTATAGGATGCAACTTTCTTGCAGTCCAAAAATGCATCCCTCCTACTGTATCTTCTTATTAACCTCTTAAAAGTGAGTTTTCTGCAGTTCAGCTTTACCCAAATCTAAAAGCCTCTGGACTGAAGAGCTCATATACACATACATAATGTTTTTTCCCTGTGTTTTTATGTAAAGCACTTTGGTCTGCCAAGTGTTGTTGTAAAGTGCTATAGAAATAAACGTTGATTTGATTTGTTGTGATTTGTCACATTTTTGTCACTTTTCAACTTTTTCATCCTTGTTTTCTACTTGTCTTTGTCATTATTTTGACCCTTCAAGAAGCTTTCAGATTTGGGTAAAACTGAACAGGAGAAAATGTGCTCAGTTCAGGTGGGGGTTAAAAGAGGTTAAAACACTGCTTGTTGTCAAACGCCAACTAACATGATCTGGGGTCACTGCAGTTGGTCAGCAGCTCTAGGTTCAGCAACACTATGGGCCCAAAAACCCAATCACCTGAACATCCTGAATGACCAGGTTATTCCATCAATGGATGTCTTCTTCCCTGATGGCACAGGCGTATTCCAAGATGACAATGCCCCAGGAGCGTGAGATGGATTGGCCACCACAGAGTCCCGATCTAAACCCTAATGAGAATCTTTGGGATGTGCTGGAGAAGGTTTAGGGCAGGGGTCTCACTCTCCCATCGTCAAACACAAGATCTTGGTGAACAATTAATGCTACACTCAGTCTTTTGACATTGTAGAATCTTATTGAAACAACGCTACAGTGAATGTGTGCTGTATTCAAAGCTAAAGGCATGTGTGGAAAAATGTGGCACACTTATAAAAGACATCTCTTCATACCTGTGACTGGAGCCTCTATGTCCAGGAGATTTTTCTCTGCTCTCAAGATGGCCGCCCCCTCCCCGATCAGCCTCAGAGCCACCGTCTCCTCCACGCGGCCCTCTTTCGTCAGATGAGCTTTGAGCACGTCCACTTTAGGTTTCCCATCACTGTCGAACACCTCTTTAGCTGTCAGCCGGTGACTGGGGGGGAACGGCACAGCTGCGTGGAGAAAGAAAGGGAGAGGGGAGGGAAAAAAATCCATTACCGCTGATATAATTTCATACTTTTCATATTTAAAGCGTCTCCATTGACGAAAGGGCTTAGGAGGACGCACGGTTAATTCCACAGCAGACAGTGCAGGCGTTTAAGCTGTTTGATTAGCAGGTACTTTGGAGCTTCAGGGGAGCAGCGCCCCACGGGAGTCATGTTCAGACCTCCCTCTGAGACCATTTACCACTCCGCTGCTATGATCCCAGTGATTTCTCTTCAATATTTAAAACCGCAGTGCACACTTTCTGACTTCTGATCAAACTGACATGAGCAGGGAAGCTACACACGAAGCGTCTCGAGTTATTTAAGTCAGTTACAAATAACACAAATCTCTTTCATTTCACTTCAGAAAAATGCACATACAACCACTATGACAACTAGAGATGCACCGATCCAGCTTTTTTGCTACCGATACCGATACTGGGGTTTGAGTATCTGATGATATCCGATATTTACCGACACAAAGAGACGGGATGTTACAGATCAACTATCAATTATATCTATTGATGAACTCTTGGATAAAGATTTAACAAGAATCACTGGACTTTTCTACACTAAATTGGGTATATGACAAGCTTTAGGTTAACACTAATATAAACAACTCACACAAAGTGACCATTACAAATATCCTATGTTATTTCTTGAATTAAAATACAAACACTTGGCTTCAGCAGTGGTTATTATCTTTTATTAGGCTACTTTAAATATTTCTATCATAGTTTCTGACCCAGCCTTGATTAGTTTTCATTAGCATTAGCATGCTCCCGCTAGCTTTAGCATGCTATTACTAGCGTGGCATTTTGTGCGGTGATTGAAAATACATTTGCAAATACAATACAATTCTCCTGCTTCTTAGCGTTCCAATTATATACAGCATGCCCATATTCACGTAGTTTTAGGTGGTAAAAGCTTTGTTTTTAAGGTGTTGAGAGCCAAAACTAGTATCGGTTCAGTATCGGATATTTGTAGCCGATACCCGATATCGTATTTTCCAGTATTGGCTCCGATATCGGATTGGTACATCCCTATTGACAACTTTTAAGCACACTGCCTTTGGGGAGCTGAATGAAAATGGCTGCCCAGCAACTGTTTGGAGACCTCTGACCTGCATGAAAATCAATCTGAAAGCGAACCATTGACCAGAACTTGATACGAGCTGATAGATTCTTTTATGATTTCGACAAAACCCTTTCAAGAGACTCCGTGGACAACTTCAGCATGATTCATTTTGGGGAGATGTTAATGGATACTTCAAGGTTCAGTTTTCTATTTCCACAGGTTCCCATATAATCAAGCTTGTTCACGGAGACTCTGTAATGAAAGTAAACAAACTATGACAAAGCAGTGTTTCGCTTCCAGTTTCAATCATCAACTCTTTCATACAAAACGCAACCTTTAGCGCAGCTCAATGCAATCCCTTTCACCGCTTTCAAAAACCCTCAACGTATTCATTCTAATTCACGACATTGTACTTACCAAACTAATCAGGGAGTAAAGAAACAGACTATTTCTATGCAAATAACCAGGCGCGCTCTCCACACTGGGCTCCGATGAACAGAACGTTGTAGCAGAATTTCAATGTTTTCTAAAGCGGCTTGTGTCACCGCCGAGCTGACATTTACCGCATAAAAGAAAGTTGAGGTTTCATAAATTGACACCATTATTAGCGCTTGTTCTTTGTTCGTTTTCTCTTTTCGCCGACCCACGAGTGACACGTTGAAGGTTCCAAAATGAGCGCGAGGGACTTTTCAACTGTTAAAAATTGCATGTGCGGTTTTAATTAGCATGCGCTTGCAGACTGGGCACATTGCATGAAGCCGCAAAGCCCCGGGTCCTGTAATGTCGATGGCCCGAGAGACCGAGTATACGTCGACAAGAGTCTCTCCCGAAGGTGAAATCAGCGGAAATAAGAGCCTTTATCAGAGGGCTGAAGACACGAGATACCTTTGCTTGGTATTTAAAGCAACCGGACAGGTGGATTTCTTCTTTATGACGGGCAGCAATTGAACATAGTCAAAGATGATGAATTAGAAACAAGAAATTGAAACGTTTAGATGGTGGGATGTAAGAAACGTTTCAAATGGACTCTTCTAAACTCCATACGAGGTGCTGTTACTGCCACAAAATTGGTTGTTAGACCTGAAGATTAAAAACCCACTTGACGATAATTGAGATTTCCGAGAGTCTGAGATTGCATCAATTAAATTTCGATTAATTGCAGAGCCCAACACGAGACGGCTGGGTCAGAGCATTTCCTAAACTGTAGCTCCTGTCGAGTGTTCCCTGGCCGCAGTGGTCAGTGTCTATTGACAGAGGAAGAACTGTGGTGAACTACAATTCTTGTTGGTAATCAAAATGCCACTCAGGCAGGCAGAGATTTATTACTGCAATCCAGGAAAGAAGAAGAAGAAGGTGTTCTGTGACAGCCAGCAATTGTAGGTGAAAAGAAAGCTGCATTTCAAAAATAGCAAAGATGATCTCTCTATAAAATAAGTGTTTTGTGGAGATTCTTGTTTTGAAGTGGATAATACAAAAGCTTTTTGGTACATTACTGAATCCTTAGCACAACAAGAGTGTAAAAACAAGATTACTGCGGATCTAACACATCATTCTCAACTTATATAGTGCTTTTCTACATTCATTAGGCCCAAAGCGCTTTACAGCAATGAACCGGTCACCCATTCACCCTCTCATTCATACACCAGTGAATGCAGAAAATGGAGGCAAGGTGGGTGAAGTGTCTTTCCCAAGGACACACCAAGGAGCTGGGATTCGAACCCCCGACCTTCCGATCATGAGACGACCAGCTCTACCCACTGCGCCACTGTCGCCCCATGAACCATACAAGTTATATAGTTACAATCAGAGTTTTCCCAATACCCAATAGTTTTGTTTTTGTGAGATCTCCATCCCATATAGTGTTACTCTGGCCCCAGGCTGCCCTCATCCAGAGCACCTGCTGTGACACTCTAGCTCCAGCTGGGACCAGGGGCTTTGGACTTACACCGAGAGGCCAGGGAGCAGCCACATTCATGTCAGCCCGTCTGGGACATTTTGCACCTCCACAGACAGACGGGTCAGAAGCTAGCCCTCACACCGGCCTGCTTTAGCACAGACTGTGGAGTCAAAAGTCTTGAAAAGGGTAATGTGTCTCTATGCTATTTGTCCTCTTTCATGCGGCCCTTTCTGCGGCATGAAAAAAAAAGGCAAAAAGTGCATAAATATATACAAAAGTGCAATTACAACAATTATTACGAACTAAGGCTACGACACAAATACTTTTCAAACTCTCAAACTAGGAGTGGCTTTCAGGTCCAATGTTTACTTTTGAAATTCCTCTCTCCTATCACTTTAAGCTTCAAATCCCAAATAGTTCAACAAAAATGACAATTATGCTAACATTTGCTCTAGAGAAGTTAATGCTAATGGCCCATTACGGCCTTTGCTGATTTCTTTCTGCACATAAAATAAAATGTAGGAGTTATTAAAGCAGTATTAGTTAACAACCCGTTTCTCTTTCAGCTCCTGCAAAGCGTAAAACCAACAGCTAAGTCTTAATGAATGACTCATGCGAATTTGGCGGAGCAAAACTTTCTTATCATCAAACAAACTTGCGGTTCCTAACACGATCTCACGCTGTGCTATCTAATTAAGCACTGGGCCAGATGACATGCAAACCCCCAAGGTAGCGCTATACACGCTGCTGCACTTTCTGAAAAAAAAAATCCAAAAAAAAAATCAAACTGCAAGGCCACAAGACCGACCACAAATTATGAACATTTGCACCTTCCTGACAGCTGCTTCCTCTAATTACTTGACCAAATCGCAACCGAAGTCAGGGGACAGCTTTCTCAACTTGCCAATGTAGGCTGCGAACAAAATAAGAGGTCTGAAATCGTAGGCTGCAGTGATCAGACGTGACAAGCAGCTTTGAAAATTATGTCACGATAGAAAAGTCGAAAAGGGTCTCCAGTGACAGGTGACGCGAAGCTCGTGAAAGGAAAAACAAAGAGGAGGTTATTAAAACAGAAACCCGAGACTCGCCACGCCGCGTCGCCGGCTTTGGTCCAGCTAACACGGCCCGAGTTCACGCAACACTGACACTTTTCTCTGCAAAGGGCTAAAAATGTTTCAGCAAATTGCCCTTTTCCACAATAATGGGAGGTGATTATGCGCAGACTCATTTTGGCTCAATTTTAAAAAAGGCCGTTCACGTCTGTTCAGAGAGTTCAGTAAGTTTGTCATTTTTTTTTTAACTAATTTGACCAGCTATTAGGTCTGTGGCTCTAGCCTTAGTGACTCACCATTTCTTTCTTTGCAAATGTTTTTTGTTCCCCTATTGTTTGCTGTAAGTTGCTTTCCAACCCATTCCAAGTAGCGCCACAAAGGCTTTCTTCACTTCTACATGAGCTTGATGAGTAGAGTTTGATTTCCATCTGCGCGAATCTCGCATCAAGTCACATTTATTGATGCAATTTCTCTTTGTGGGCAGAATGACTGAATTAAAAAGACTTTGAGCAAATTCTCCAAACATTTCAGAAAATAAAACTACGCATCATCTTGGTACTAACCCGGCATCATCATTGAAGTTTCATACATTCAGGCAGGAAAATATCGCGATAAACGATGTTATTGACTCTAAAGATACTAGATACTGTCAACTCTTAAGCATAAAAATGACAGTAAACCCTTGTTCTAAACGTGCATAATCATATTGTAATATCTGGGTCAAAAATTAAAGCAGTAATAAGTGAGAGAAAATACTACACTGACAGAAAAGACGACTTGACATTGTACATCCAATTACACAATAGAGATAATATTTTTCACTCAAACTTGGCTGTAAATACTGCAGTTAGCTTTGTCCGTTAGCTTGCTAGCTTCTTCTTCGTGATTCTATTAGTGTGTATTGGTGGCTCCGACCCGGAGCAGGGAAAGCTGCAAGTGTGTTTTTTTTTCCCGCCAGAAACACCAGGGAGAGATGAAAGACCACCCCAATCATCCCATCAACACTTGTATTATCCTCAGAGGGACAACGAAAAGGATTTATTAAGTTACTTAGTACTGCTTTCAGTTTTACAAAGAAAAACTATGTGGAAAATGCTAATAAATGTACAAACGATAAATACTGAGCCCAAAAGATATTGTTTATCTGATATTTATTGAACGATAAGTCAATATAATAATAATCGTGACAGCACCAGCATCATCACACCAACATTTCCAGTGCTTTTTGTTTGATACAGGCTAATGCTAAATGCTACCATGCAGATTTTCCAGCAGACAAATCTAAAAATTATGCAACCATTAATGACAAAACTTAACTTTTAACCATATACAATTTCACAGAAAAAAATTAACGGAAAACTACCTTTATTTTCACTCTGCATTCCTTCCGAAGTGGCACACAGAAAATCCAAAAGTCTATGTTCGCACAAGCCGTGAAGCAGAGATGGTGATAATGAGGAACACACCCGGACAAAATAGCACCCAAGTCAACCGTGTCACTCTTCGCAACCCTTTATTTACACATCATCTTTGTTGCTCCCATAACAGCCCATCTGAGTTCACCCGAACCACTTCCACTGAGGTGATATTAACTAAACATATCCCTCACATTCCAACAGGAAACACTGCGGTATTGTAGTTGGAGAATACAGGTCAAGTGAAAAGCGGTGGCTGTTGGTGCACTGGCAACCTCTCAACACATCTTCTCCGTGTTTCCTGGTGCCGACAATGGAAACAGTGTGAACTTTTCCTCCGGTGGAAATTCCAACAGCCCTGTCGTTATTAACAAGAGTAACACCCCGGCATTGCCTAAACATTACACGGCACAATGTGAAATGAGGTTGTACAGTCAAGTGTGAAAGGTGTCGTTTCTTCCAGCGGCATTATAACAACATGCAAAATTCAAGAGGAAATTTACAATTCAGTCACCTACACCTGAGGGAACTGATAATACATGGCAAGGAATGAAAAAGCTACAGTATATTGTTCCGAATGATCAACTCTAAACAAGTCTCAACTGGTTCTTAACTAATAAGCTCATAAGCCATAGCGTTTAATATAAAAAAACGTTATAAACATATTTATCCGGAGATAATAATAATCTTTTCAAGCTTAACATCTCACAGTGCAGGATCGGACAACGAACCTTTGGTACTATCTAAAGAAAGAAGGACAAAAGGAGAATCCCTTCAGGTCAAACATCTTAGCCTTTGGACTGACTCAACATGACTAAACTAAACCAGAGTAACAGCCGGCTGATAGAGAATTCAAGTATTAAAGCAGCAGAGTCTCAAAATAGTCTTAATTAAAAGGGGTGGAGAAGTAATTCCATCTACTGGATCAATAGGCGCCTGAAGCCTGAGAGAAAATTGTAAAACCTTGTTCATCTGTGCATTTTTAATACAGGGCAAAACTCTGACCCGCAGCGATCTGCCTGCAACTCAAGGCTAGATACAGAAAATTGGTATCCATTAGCCGCCTCCTTTTGCTTTTCATTAATTCGACCAATTCTCGGTTCACTCTTGTTATGTAGCGGAAAATGTGCTGCCAGCCTCTGCACACAAGAGAGGAGAGGAAAAAAAGACGAGAGAGTGAAAGAGACTCAAAGTTCTCCGATAATTTGTCTCAGATTAGCATTCTAATTTCCAGGCTACAAATTAAAGTCATCCATCAGACATTAGATTTGGAGATGAATCAGGGACTAAACTTAGAAAATCCGGGGGCTATCTTAAACTTTTCTTAATATTTAGACGGATGTCTTGTGCTAATCACTGGTGTTCATGGGAGATAGTGGTTTCACCATTATTTTAAGCAATGAAGAGGAATTTATGAAGAGATGTAAGATTCACTTGTCACAATATGGGTTAATGAGGAATAAAATAGGACATTGAGAGCATCTAATCCAACCATAATCTGCAGATGTGAGGCTAACTTAGTCTGAAGAAGAAGGTTTATCCCTGTTGTGTTGCTGTACAGGTAGTGAACGAGAGCGCTATGCAGTGGTTCTCAACTGGTGGGTCAGTGGGTCATGAACCTTTCCTAGAAAATATTTCTTTTCATATTTATGGGCAGAAAAGGTACGGAAACTTAACCCTTTGTAGGGCACTCATTGAAATACTTTGAAATAAATAAGTTCAAATTCAGGGTCTGTCACCTCCAATAGTGTTTAAATAAATATATATATTTACTAAAAAATAACCTTTTGCAACATAAAAACAGAGTCCTATGGTTTATTGGTTCTTTTGTCAAGAAAATACTGTGCTATGAATAATAGGTGCAACAGGCATCTGTCCAAATACGGACAAAACTAATTAACTTAAGGTTTAAGTGAACCTGTATGTATGATCAAATATGGTTCCTGCCTTTTTCATGCTGTAATTTCACTTATTTCACTACGTCTTCCAAAACCAACACATATACCACGCAATTATTCACTAATAAAATGTGTGAGTTTCATCAACTTACTATGGTTAGTTTTGAAGTTATGGACAGAAATGTACCATGAATTTAGAGAGAAACAGGAAGTTGAGAGTGCGACCAGTCTCTGCTGATTGGTCAAAATCCCCATAGTGGAATCTGTGATGTAGTGTGATCTATTCTGATTGGCTGAGTGAGGCCTCCATGTTTCTTTACCTTACTGATGTGCAGCAGGGAGGCCATATGTAAAGTGTGCAGAAATTACCAAGAATAGTCACTTGCCCTATAAATGGTTAAAATGACTGTTATTGAATTGTTTTTAATCATAATGTCAGTTCTCTTTGCTTTTTGCAAGTTCAAGTCTTATTTGGGTCGCGGCTTGTTATCCCGGAGTAGTGTTGGATCCTGTCGTCATACCAGTTTAGAACCACAGCGCTATAGTATTCAAATAGACTACTAGCCTTGACTGTTGTAAAATGTAACAATTGAAACGATTCGCTTTAACAAAGAGGGCAGGAGTGGCTGGTTCACTCTGTAAACAAGGTCTAAACCAGGAATAAACGAAGACCAACATCCATATAGCCAGTTCCAAAGCAGTAATGAACCAGGACTGCAGCCGGACAAGATGACACAGATTTGCCTGGACATTTGTGTTGCCGTTTGAGAAATGCTGCACAGCTGGGCTCAGGGCGGTGAAAACAGCGGGGAAACGGGCTGCATCAAATGTTCTGGTTTGTCCAGTTTGATGCTTCTTCTTGTGCAGTAAAACAGCAGGAAGTCAACAGAGCTGTGCTGGGGAAAATGCTCTATCCTAGCGTATGGAACCTGCTAATAATCATATGCGAGCCTCCATTTTTACCCAACGATATGCTAACAAATCAATGGCGCTGTGGTGAATGCAGTTTGAAATAAATATTTCTTGCTATGAAAAAGCCACTGATATTGCCGATGGACATCAACAATACCTTTCCTGTTTAGTGTGGCCTTGTATCGCTCATGCTTTTATTTTTTTGGAGTCAGAACAACACTGACACATTCGCCTCGACGCTCGTCTTGCCTCTTCGAGAAGCATGCAGCTGTTGAAATGTTCAGGTTGGTGTAGTTCACGGCTAAAGTCTCTCCGAGGGGCGAGGCAGCGGGAGGCTCACAGCGCTGGACAGATCGGACTAATGAGAGAGAGAGAGAGACCGGGAAAGAGAGAGAGAGAGACCTGCTGTTGCTGCATTTGCTCTTTTCATTTAGTTGGGCACACAGGCGAGCAGGTCTCTATTTGCCAACTCAGATATCAGCAATTCCTCAACAAGTGTCAGAGAGGTGCGCACACAGCGGTAAACACGAGCTACAAACAAGGCCAGTCATCATAGGTTTAAGGGCCGTAGTTCAACAGAGGATGCTTGTATACTCAACATGCAGCGATTGAAAAAGTACATTCTATACATGGGGTACACTTTTGTTTTGTTTTTTACCAAAGATGACATTTTGGAGTGAGAGTGATAAAAGCAAGTGCTAGTAAGTATTGCCATTGTTAGTGAACTAGGATCTTTTTATTTTTTGGTTCAATTGTGCAACATGAAACATGAAAACAACATATAACTACAGTTATTATACGGCTCTTCACAACGTAAGTAGAACGCTCCGTTGATTTGAATGGGATTTCCCAACGTTCTACCGGTCATTATTTTCTGATAAAGGACCTCTGAAAAAAATAATGACCGCTGCCAATGGCAACGGAGTTCGTGCTTTCATATCACTCCGCGCGTACGTAGTAGCGGACACTATCTCTGTCCCCGTCACTGCGAGAGAAGTTGGGGGAATTGCTCGTGAAGTTAGCGTGAGTCTGACTTTCAACTTACCAAGAGATTCACCACCATTACTCCTCTCAAACTGCACCTTCAACTAAGTAGCTAGGCTAGCTACTAGCCTTGCTGCTTCTAGCCTAGCCAAACGTTGCCGAGCAACGCGCAAACTTTTGGGAACTATTTGTCGCGGAATTCATTAAATAAACCTTTCGACCTTCATAAAAGTGTACGACGTTTATGTTGTGTGTTCAGTTCACCTTCAGGGCGAAACAAGACCCCTCCGCTTCGCGTCGGGGTCCGGTTCGCCCTGTCGGTGCTTATTTTCCCGATAATGACCAGCGTTCTATACATTATCCCTTACTTAAAGCTGCCCTATGCGACCCCGTTTAGCCGATCTGGCAACGTTGCATTCCCATCAAGCACCGCTAGATGCACCACACTCGCAAACAGCAGCGGGCTTTGTGCTGCACCTCCATCACCTCGCAAAGCACCCCCCCCCAACACACCCCTTACCCCAACAGGTGGTGGTGGTGGTGGTGGAGCAGAGCAGGGTTCACTACACCATCTACTGACGAAAACAATTCAAAAAGACAGGGCAGCTTTAACACAGCAGTCCCTGCCGACCTCGGCTATTTCTCCAGGCTTTAGACCAGCGAAATGTACCGTGAAACACTTATTAAATCAGAGCCAATATTTCTCTGATCTAATAATTTAGTTGTATACACAATGTCTTTGGCCTCAACAGGTCAATTTCTACCTTCACCATCACCCCTGCTCACGTCAAAGCCCGGTTTATTTTTACCACTCCGATCTCTGCTGCCATCATTGATTGCACCTGCCCCAGACAAACACAGGGTGCAAAGCCTCTTGATACAAATTGCCAGTAAAAAAAAAAAAGAAGAAAAAAGCAGCCAGTCCTACAGCACAAGCACGAGTAACTGGGAGCGTGGCCAATGAGCGAGCTGTGATAGAACAAATTAATTCTTTTTAATGAAATCATAAGGCGGAGAACGCAAGAGAGGCAAGCCACACTGTGATAAATCCCTGTATGGTTTAAAATAGTGCGAGCCGCAGCATCTTTCCCTCAGATACCAAATTGACCCTAAAGAAATAGCTGAGCGAGCATGATGGTGCATACACAAGCGGGCGTGGGTGGGACGGGGGTTGACACCGGACACGTCAAAGAAGAAGCCCCTTTTCTCCAGACAGCAGAGAGTGGAGAACTCAGCAACAGCAAAGCAAAACGAGGACTTGACAGCTGCGTGAATTCGCAAATAAAATGAACAAACAATGGTCAAATAGAAAGACGAGGTTTACCAATTTGTGCGGTTCGCTAACTGCTAACTTCGCTTCACTTAAATTGTCAAATGAATCCACATTCACGACATTGAAGAGATTATTTTCTTCAACTGTTGTCACTTATCCTTCCACAGTGTTGCACAACCATTGTTCTATTCTTTTTAAAAGCTAGGGTTTCTTGCCAGCAGCACAGACAGCATCTTCCCGCAACAAACAACATGGAAATTCTCCTCCTGATCATAAATATGGCGGGAGGCGAGCAACAAGACCAGGATGAAGCAGGGCCCAACACTATTTGCTTGTTTTACGCGGCATACAAAGAAATCGCCCGAGGCACATTCGGCAAATGCGAGCTGCCGCTGCTTTAATGTTGCATCCAAAAACAGTGTTAAAAAAACATAACACAACATAGAGAGAGAAAGGAGACAGACACACGGCTTATGATCAGGATGCATGCGCCGTCTCCGTGCAAAGGGCGCCGGTTCGATCTCGGTTGTTAGCGTATTGCTCAAATCGTGGAACCCTGTATTAATAATTGTAATACTGTACGTTTAGATGCTGCAGACAAATGAAGCACAGGCCTTATCCGGAAGCAACAGACTTCAAAATGCCATCCCTCGAGCAGCCCATCGCTTCATTACTCCACATTCACTGGCTGATTACTGACATGCATAATACAGCAGATTGAGATCATATGGCTACCGTCGCTCGTGACAAAAAGTGCAACTCAACTGTGATATGCACCACTACCAGGCAATTAATTATTTGCAGTATTGTATGCCTGAAATGAATACTGAATTATCATGTATATGTCAGGCGTGAGATGAGGGTTTTTTTTTTGCACGAATGAACTTCACTCCTTTCAAGCATCTCGTGAGGAACATACCGCTGTCAATCAATAATTCATGAATCCGTAACGCCATAGAAATGTTATATCCCCTATATGTGATTAATGTGGGGTGAATTCAGCATGTCGTCGCCTCCGGTGCACAAAACACCAAATATCAGGATCACGTTAATATAAGATTGGCCAAAGATATTCAAAGAATTGCAATTTAATATTGAATACTATTTTCAGAGTAAGTCACGGAATAGAAAAGGTTGTAATGTAGGAAACTTGATGGAGTGCATTTTTAATATTGAGAACCAGCAGATCGCAAATATGCACAGCTATACTGGGCTGTATGTCGTGTTCTTTCTCGTCAGCTTTATAAAAAGGTCGGAATCATAAGACCCGGTCTAATTACTCTTTGCAGTCATCTCTGTCAATCAACTTCATCATGCATCTTCTTTCACTGCATCCACAAATCTCCTCTTCCTTCTTCCTCTGGACCAACCGCCTTGTAAGTCAAAGTTCAGCTTCTTTAGATTTATAGAAGATCACTTTCCAGTGCACATGACCAAAACATACAGATCTGACCTCTCAAAAGTCTCTGAAAACCTTTAACATGAGTCGTGCAGAATGCTATAAAAGCACGGAGGACTTGCGTAGGTAGCAGGGTTGTCAGTAATTCTAGCCTTTGTGTAATGCTTTATTCACTTTTTTTTTTTGTTCTCATTTAAGGTTAGTCCGTGGCAAGAGCTGCTTTATTTTAGCTGTAGTTTTGACCCAGACAAGTCCTGTTTAAAAGTGGTTCAGATATGGTGGTAGAGCAATATTGTGTTGGATGGTGTGACCTTTGTGTGAACTGTTTGAATAGAACTCATTCATTTTGACTACGACGATATTTCTGTTATTACACATGCTTTAAATGGAAATTTGTGTGAATATGATAAATACGCTAAAAGCTCAGTGGATTTCTAAAAAGCAGCATTCCCTTAATACCGAGCTGGGCTTCAAAATAACATGGTTGGTTGAAAGGCTGCTCGATTATTTAATTTTTTTTTCTTTTTTCTAAATAATTATTTATTGTAGTCATAATTGAAATCACGATTATTCAAACGATTATTTGTTGCCTTTAAAAAAAAGTCTATCTTTATTTTATTCATTAATCCAAAATCTCTGCTGAATATTTTCTGTTTTCTGAACAGTCATAAAAGTACAAATGATTTTTAGTATGTCTTGATTGAGGAGAGGTCTCTGTTTCACACCTGCCCCCTGCTGGCCAGCCCTCACACCTGCACAAGTAAACTGAGTAGCCTGATGACGTCATCACACAGCGCTGTTTGTTTTTATGTCAAGCAAAAGCATGAGCCACATGAAGGGAAAATAATACCAGCGGCATGAAATAACGCAAGCTTGCTTTGCTTCGTGAGATCGCTTCAGATGGACAAGCGGGAGGGCATCTTTAATAATCGTTTTTTCTATAATAATTTAAAAGGATGAACATCCTCATCATCAACCAAACATTTACTAAATCTACTACCATTTTTTTTTTGGAATGCATTGTGCTGAAGTGCTGTGCTGTCTGTCGAGTCAAGACTGTTGTTTACTGTATTTTGTGTTGTTTTGCAATCCTGCCTTGGTGTTAGTTTGTCAAATGTATTGTTTGTTTGTCTTTTTGAGTAAATAAATAAAATTCAAAAATAAATAAATAAATAAAAACAAAAAAAACAACAACAAAAAAAACATTTTTTCGCAAATTTTGTAATGTTTAGGTTAATAATCGAAATTGTAATTGAATTTCGATTAATTGCACAGCCCTTGTTGGTTGTACTGCTGTGCCAATGTCCCAAAAGCATCCTAAAAGCTAATGTATTTCAACAATGCACACCCTTGCTGTTACGATTTCAATTCATCCTCTACAACCTCTACAACTAACTAGGTTAGTATTTTCAAATATACAGGTACAAAAAGAACATCATCCTTCTATGGACCCGCACTGGTGCAAAAAATATTTGCAACCAAAAAGTGTCAAAACAGTCTCACTTGGGGCTCTGTAGAATAATATTGCAAAACAGTGATAACCGTAACATTGTTGAAATCCCTACTTCAGTTCAATGTAACATCAACCATTTCACTATAACCCTACCCATATAGCTATGAGATACTTGACATGCACACATACTGTATAACAATGCAGGTCATCCTTTTGAATTCAGACCTTCATAAGTGATGGAAATTCTAAAGACTTGAAAGCTTCAGGGGCGAAACCATTCAAGCGCACCGTTCGCCATGCATTAGTAAAGATACACGGCGCCTCCGAACAAAGAGCTAAGCCGTGTACAGCTCTGCGGCCGGGAGCACTTAAATCTGTCAATTATATCAGTATGCCGTGTACGGTATGGGGACGGTTTGGAGGCTGCGGCTGGAAGCAGGATGACCACAAGACAAGAAGGAGATTACAAGTGTAGCCGCCTCACAGAAAGTAAAACACAAAAACAAAGGGCGTACAGAGCAGATTCCATCACAAAGGTGGTGGACTGAGTGACGCTAGGACCATCCTGGTGCGTGGCCAACCTGTCAGAACAACTTCAACGCTCGCTCTCCAAACAAGCACCTTTCGCTCCTGGCTGATATACCGTTTCCAGCTGTTGCACACATGGTATAGAGCTGTGCAGAGGAAGCCCAGGACAGGGGACAGTAAAAAAAAAACCCGGAGGTGCAAAATAACTACAGTCGACATCAGACTGAGCAAGCTAAATGTCAAGGAGAACATTTGCATTGATAAACCGTGCCCCAGACGCAAACACATCAAGTATTAACGTTGCATTCAATGATAATGGTAATGCATCAAGTCGTATGAAAATCGTTTGACTTAAATATTTAATTAAAAGCATAAATGGTTGCCTTTTATGACTAACAGTGCGTCTAGTGCGCTGTGTTTGTACCCAGTGTCCCGTTTCCAAGGCCGATATTAATTGAGTCCTTACAATAATACATTTGATTTAATGCAATCGCTTCAACTTTTCATCATCATTGTGTTTTGTTCAATGTGCTTTTTAAGAGTCCTCATCTGCCTGAACGGGGACAAGCTTTTTACATTGCATCAACAAACAGGGAATATTGGATAAAAGTAAGCAAAGAGGGTTGCCAGGGAAACAGCGCTTGTGGAGTTTGCTGTGCTAATGTTTCATCCATCAAAACGCTGGGTTCAAATGAGGCGCTGGCAGCGTGTTGCAGGCAGGATGCATGCGCAAGAATGCCACTGCTCTTTCAAAGGCTGCATGATTTTTCTGTTGCTTTGTTGCAGCCATTTATACAATACATTGTGAGGTAAAGGGTTTTTCTTTAGTAAAAAGACAGATTAACAATGATTTTATTTAGACTTTGTTGGACTTGGTGACAATTTTTCGTAATGTTTTTATTCCTCTTTTGGGATAGTCCAAGTTTCCAGAACTAAGTAACTCATGCCCCTAGAGGCCGTGAGCGCTACTGCAGGTATCGTCGCATGTTGCTTTGTTTTTTCACTCATTAATTGTCCGTGAGATACAACGCTGACAGAAAAGACAAGAGGAGAGAGGGATATTGTACATTGTGCCACAACCCAATTACACAATGGAGATCACGCCAGCAAGCTTTGCCCGTTAGCATTGCTGCTAACGGGTAGCTTGTTCGTGATTCTATTGGAAGTGTGATTTCTGGCCAGAGACACCAGGGGGAGATGAAAGACCCCCCAATCATCCCAATAACACTTGTATTACCCCCAGAGGGACTACGAAAAGGATTTATTGAGGTAAACAAGTTACTTATTTCTTCTTTAAGTCATAGAAATAAAAAGGCGAAACGGCGATGCGGACTGTTAGCAAGTCAGCCAGGAAACGTTTTCAGAGTCCGTTCAATGTATTTTAACACATTTTAACATGTAGCACATTTAGCCATGAAACATGATAGCAGATTATATAAGATCCAGATGTTTTTAGCTGTTGTTAACCACAATTAGGTGAGGTCAAAGCCTAGTTAGAAATCACTGACGAATGTACTCTGAGCTAAATGCTAAATCGTATCCAGTCAAGTTTCTGCTTTTTGTGAAGCCGGATAAACATCCAGTGCTCACTAAACATAATCTTTTAATATGCTAATAAAATGACATGAATTCCCATACATTTGTATGAGAATAGACAGCTCAATTCAAACATGTTTGGTAAACATTTGTAGGGCTTATAGCTAAAGGCCTTTAGGGTTTCTATGGTTAGCTGAAATTTGACCTGGTTTAGTCCCATTATAGATCTAGTTCAGATCCGGTGGTTGACTGGTGGTTTGAAGTAGTCTCTACGTTCTCTACATTCAGGTTTGATTATAGAGGGTTGCAGGACCTCAGTTGATAGACTGCTCAACCACTGACATGACGGTTCCTGGTTCAGTCCCACCTCCTTTTGTTGCTGTATCCTTGGGCAAGACATCTCGATTGCCCGCCATCGTCAGTGTGTGTGTACAATGGTGTGCGAATGTAAATGGGTGAACGATTACAACAGTGTTCTGAGTGCACACCAAGCTCTTTCAATCAACTACTGAATCATACCTGGACAAAACATCACTGCATAATACTGAAAATGCTGCAAAATAATGTTCCATTGTGAACTGCACAGCAAACACAATGCTGCGATGATGCCACTGACAAGCTATGGAGTGCAATGACACGAGGTTGCCGACGACGACGGTAATCTGAACATCGCAATTATTGAGGCAAGCAGGTTACGCGCTACAACAAGCCTCTGTAGCAAAACGGGAACGACCCGGCCGCATCTTGTCTGTGTCAGCCGGGGGGGTTATCAAAGGCCATCACATTCAGTTAGGAAATGGCCTGTAGCGCTTGGTTTGGGAAAGCTAGCAAAGAATGAGTGACAAGACGCCGGTAGGTAGGTAATCCGGATAACATTCGAGAAGCGGAAAATGCAGCAGCAGGTGAATTGGACGCGCGGTTGCTCCGGCAGCCCCGGGTTTAATTAGCGATGTAGAGGCTTTATGCGGAGGGGGAAGGCGTGGGCGCATGCAAGGATGGATGGATGGATGGATGATGAAGGCTGGAGATTGATAGCACTGAGTAGGTGGGACCCTTTGGTGGGCATTTTCTAAAACAGGCCACGATTTTGATGGTAGAAAAAGTCAGGAGGAGGAAATGCCAAGATAAAGCCCTTGCACACAACATCTCCTCTCCACTGCATGATCAAACAGGCATAATAGGCGAACCATTTTATCGGTCATGCGTTAAAAGGGATGTCCCTGTTATTGAGGGTGGTAGTGATGGTGGAAGGGCGTGTGGCGTGCTGCTGTCAATGCTAGATCCGATCGATCAGCGCAGCGAGCGGCCGCGAGGGAGCTGGGGGGATCGCGCCTGGCAAATGACTACAGCGATTTGGAGGGGAGAGAGGGGCATGAGTCAGGCAGAGCGTGGGGAGGGGGGGGGGGAATCAATGACATAAAAACGCATCAGCAGTCGGCTTGAAAAATACAGCCAGAGAAAGGGAGGGGAGGCGCTCGTGTCAATCTATCACCGAAAACCATCAAGTGCCAGACTCCACTGTCCGCAGAAAGCTGGTCTCTGCAGATCTCCGCTGAGTTATATAGCCAGGGCCCCGATGACAGCCAGTCAATTTTACTGCACAAAACCCATTAAGGATGCACCGCTTGTGAAATTCGGGGGCCAATAGCCGAAGCCTGATATAACTATTTTGGACGAGCGCCCGTGCTGACTTTTTTGTCGGGACTGCTGGTTCACTAAACGGTGTTAAGGGTTAACTCGGACTAAACTGCTTATTTACGCTGTGCAGGTCGGGTCGTCATAGTGTAGGTCAGTGTTCCCACATTTGATTTACCGTTTTCATACCGGGTTAAAGGAACAGGCCACCGCTTTTCCATACTGAGATATGTTCCTACCTGAGCTTAGACGAGTTGATGCGTACCTGTCTGGTCTTTGTGCGTGCCCGTGGAAGAGCGTGGTAGCTTCCAACTTCACCCCCGTTTGGAGCTGTAGGAATATGCTGGGAGAGGCCAAATGCAACAACATCTTTGGTCGTTGTGCGTGACTGAGCGCACGCGTCAAGACCAGACAGGTACGCATCAACTCGTCTAAGCTCAGGTAAGAACATATCTCAGCATGTGAAAACGGTTGTCTGTTCCTTTCAGGGAATTAACCATACAGCAGAGTCCCCTACTTTGTGAATAAGAAGCATCACATTTGTTTTCAACACATAAGGCATTTGTGGTATAAGGAAGAGTGTTGCTTAAATGCATGAATAAAATAGATAGACTTTCCCCGTACTTCCAAGGAAAACATGATAATGCTAAGTCCAATGCCATGCTTAGCTTTCAGTGCAATTTGAATTAAGCTAAAAAAGTAGAGTTCGACAAACAGAAGTGACAGGGGTGAACTCAGATGCCGTGTCTAAGCCATCGCCTTATCAGTGAGCTAGAAGACAAACAGCAGGATTTGCAATCAGAAAGTTTCATCTATTTGCTGATAGCCCTGTGGCAGTCAACACAGACCATATTGAGAGGAAAATCCCTCGATCAATAAAAGTAGATCATAAAAACAGTTTCTTGTGTTGGCATCGTAGTGTGGATGGAATAAATGAGCCATAACATTGCGACCACTATGGCTATGACAATGGTTACATGAGAGGGTTCACATTTACTTATCGAAAGTTACCGACCACCTCTGACTGGGAACTGTTATTACCCAATACAACTTCATTAAAACAAACTCAACAAGTTGCAATACAAAAACGCAAGTTATTCACTGGAAGGTGGTAATAATATTACACTCGGCTACTGTACACATCCACAAACAATCGGCCTAGCTTTGGTTTCAGTGTTGTCTAAATGGTTCCTCACTATAGGCAAAACACATTACGGCACACACTGTAATGAAAGAAAAGAAGAAAGCGGATTTCTCGGTTGGCAGCGACATTAACGCTGCCTGGCATTTCCTTAAAAGCCAGTGACAGCGCCTGAAGAAGACGTTTCCTGCTAGCTTTCTGCTTTTGCCGTACCTACCCCCCTGTCTCTCCCTCCCTCCCTCCCTCCCTCGCCTCTCCCTCCCTCCTCCTCCACATCCACAATACCATGACACAGGATTAGCTTTCATTAGAGAAGGCGCTATAATCAGCTTTGGAGCATGGCGAGTGACGGCGCAATGAAAGGGATCCGGAAAAGAGGGTGCTATATGCTTTCATGTGTTCAAACGGTTAGCGACCTGTGCTACATAAAAGTCAAACGTTTTAATAGCAGCAACAGTGAATTGAAAACTATGGATGAGATTTATGATTTTTTAAATATTGCAGTTTGTTTATAGACACACTTGAACCATTTACATTCTGAGAATCCTCAACAAATGTGAAAACAACTTGATCAGTTTAGGCAAAACATTTGTTATTGTTAAAACGAAGTAAAAAGCAATTATGGTGTTACAAGAAAAATCTAGTTCAGATAATGTAATATGGTTGAAAACTGCATTGTTTTCTGCCAACATCTGACATATTTAATGATCAAATAATAGGTTTCTTTGCCTTGTAGTGCATCTCGCCTTATTTATTTGCTCAAAGGCATTACAAACTGAAGTTTCGGTGATGAGTTGCACACCGAAGTGTTTTTGAGCCGTGGTAAATAAAAAGGTCATAGAGGAGCGTTTTTTGTTTGGATAACAGGCTGGGTTTGAGGCAAGCACAAAACTCCCTCTGTGTGAACACTCAGTGTTTTGGACGGCTCATGCTTTGGGAAGGAGTGACGAAACACAGCTATCCAGAACATATGTCCACAAGCCCTGGAGCCCTCAGCCCTAAGCTCTCAGCTCTTTAAAGTCCAGGCGCTCTTTACAAAGCGTTCTTGAGGCACTTGTCCTCAGTGCACAGTGACATGTGCACGAGTGCTGAACAGGGTAGCTCAGTCCAGACAGTACTGAGTGACCTCACGACTCCCTGTGCTGCAATGACAGACAAGAACAAAGATGGTGCAAGAAAACATGCTTCTGACTGTCAATTGAGCTCATATCAGAAACACTAGTATACAGGTCAAAAGCAGATGACGAATAAGTATGTATCATATTTTTATACTATGACATTGGAATAAGCCACCCAAAAAGTGCAGCTTTGTCCCGATGGAGTAACTCCATCTGACTTCTGTTTCTGTACTCATTCACAGCTTGCCTCGAAGATAATATGCCTCAACAGGCGTGATCGCACCTCCCAAGGAGGGCTTGTTGGCAGCAGAGATATTGGCATTTCTAGAATGCACTCACTTGATGCATATGGAGGGGATGAGGCCGCTCTATATTTACCAGACGTAGACCGGACCAAGCCTGACCCAAATACAATGCAGCTCCACAAGACATTGTCCCTCAGCATTATTAAGGCTCACCTCACTCACCTCAGACAGAAGGGTTACTCGATTTAAAAGGGAGTGCTATTATCGCAGCGCCCTGTAAACCAGGGCAAACCCCACCAAACATACAAGAATAGCCCCATCACATATGTGAAATGGCATTCCTCTCTGGGGTGTTAAAGGGCAAGGGAGGCTGGAGAAAGCAAACAAGCTTGAAATTGATTTCATGTGCTCTTTTTACCTGAAAAAAAGTCATACAGGGCTGCACAGAAAGCACACGCTTTAACACTGAATAAAACCACATGAGAGTGGGGTCATTTCCGGCAGAATGTCGGTGTTTGGAGGGAGGCAGGTGGTGAGACAGTGGGATGGCACAGCCGGACTCTTCTCACCTCTGCCAGGACAACAGGCTCCGAGCTGCCGGCATGGCCATAACCATTCCCCCCTCTCTCTTTCCCTGTGTCCAAGCCTGAGTGGGTGTGGCTGGTTCCTGTGCCAGCAGGACGCCTCTCTGCCAGCTCTGAACAAAATGGCTTGCTGCTGGTGGAGCGCAGGTCAATAAAGAATGAGAAGAGGAATTCTGACTCAGCACAGTCCATAATTCTGTCGCAGCCACACGCGCACACAAACTCGCCCTGCCCGCCTTTACTGCCCCTCCACGGGAGCTCCATATATCAGGGAAATGCCAGGACGGAGTCCCTGAAGTAGCCGCTATTATGCAACCCTTGTGGGCTAAAAGTGACTGTAAGTAAATCATCCCTCGGTGTCATCGGGCTGACCTCTAAAGTGCAGAGAAAGCACTTTCAAAATTCACAAACGGAGTATTACGCTGAAGCCCCCATCTGTGCAGACTTTAGCAGCACAGATTAAAGCCAGTTAGAGCATTGCATTTGAAAGCCATCTCCACAGTCCGCTCCCAATCAAACACAGACCATCACAGAGAGAGCTTTAATAAACCTGGGCCTGCTGCAGTGGCCTGCCCCGCTCATGTTCCTCATTGCCCCAGTACAGCAAAGGTCTTACAACAGTCGTGCACACAGGTTCAGCACAGGTCCACTACAGGGCAGAGGGATCATGTGTCCCCGACAGGTCAGAGACTCCTGACATGTGGACCGCCCCAAGGGAACTCACAGTCCCAGATGCTCTGCTCTTTGCACTGTGTACTGTAAATCTTTTAATATCAGTGGCCAGACTCTATTTCTTTACATTTGGAAAGTCTAAAATCCCCCTGCTCAAAATCTATCCAAGAGAGAATATTCTTATATCCAATTTAAACACTGCACAACTTAATGTCTAGAGTTTTGTTTGGTTTATCTTCTGACATTAAAATAGAGTGGAGAATCTTGTGAACATGGCGACCTGCTCTTAGCAATTTGACTATGAATATCAAGCCAAGCATAGAGACCGGAGCAGTGGTTCTAATCTCTTCACACCAAGTCCCAACTCATAAAACATTTGATCTTCTTCCATATCTAAACCAGAAAAATACGCAACCGAAATGCATTGCCAGCTCGCAAATACAACTTTTGCAGCCCTTTCTTAATCCCCCTTTTACCATGTGTCAAGATCACTTTAAGACACACTTTCTGACCAGCCGACTGTCTGATTCGTACCCCGATAAGACCACGCTCAAGGCTTGCCACATACCGCCGCGGGGATCACGTTACGTTCTATACAGGGATTGAGCCTTATGAGTGTTTTGGTCTTACAACACGAGTCCGCCATGGGTCACTGACAGTGAAAAAGAACAAAGTGGAACTGTCGATTTGAAAAGGAATGAGGGTGGGAATGGTAGCTAGGTATACTTCAGTTGCATTGACAAGAGGCCCAGCAGGATTACATGACAGATAAAGAAAGTAGAAACAATCCGCCTTGTGTGGTACAGCGTGTCTTATGTACGGGTCGCTGCCGAGTGAGGGACGGGGAGCAGAGGCGCAGTGGAGGAGCTGTCAGGACTTTTATCTTCTTCATATCGGGTGAGTCACGGCCCGGGACCTACCCAAACTTCTACTCAGCAGTAACTCGACGCTCTGTGTCACTCAACAGTCGGGGCGCTGGTTCATGCGGGGGGTGGGATACTGTAAATCAGGGCTTGTAATAGGGCTGTACGTTATAAGAATAAAATGGCAGGATTTGATAACTGGTCTTGAATACTGAAAACAAGGTTATCTCCCAATGGCACCGATTTGTGACTTGAATTTCTTACAGATTTCTTTGTGACGCTTTCCTCCTCCATCCAGAAACTAGGGCAAAACTGGCTGGCGACTCCTTGTACGTAGCTAGATTTGCAATGACACAAACTCATCAAGCCCCTGCAACAGACTTTCTGGAAAATTTAATCAAAATCCAACCATTTCTTGCCAACAATCGAACAAACAAACCTCGCTGGCAGAAGAAATGAAACCACATTGCAAGGGGATATTAGCTTGATGTGACCACGTCTTTGACACATTGGAGAAGTGCTGGTTTTCATTAAAACTAAATCCAAGGTTTTTGAATTGTATGGTTTCTGGAGTCAAACAGCAGCGATTGTGTAGTTCCACAGCAAAGGCTCTATTCACTATGGCTGATCGTTTGTGAATAGATTTGCAGCTTGTGTTTTACAATAAATATTCAGATACTAAAAGTTATAACATGGACATCTAACGTAAGAGACAAGACTAGGCCTTTCACGATAACAAATTTGAAGTTCGATATATTGAGCCTGGAAAGTATCGCGATAAACGATATTATTGACAACGATACTGGATACCGTCAACTCTCAGGCGTGAAAATGACAGTAAACCTTTGTTTTAAAAGTGTATAATCACATCCTGAAATACCACACAAGCTGGGGTATGCGAATAAATGAACAGACGATAAATATCAAGCCCGAAAAATGCATCGTTTATCTGTTTTTTATTGAACGATAAGTCGATATATTCATTATCGTGACAGCCCCTCGACAAGACAGAGTGATACAAGAACTTCATGGTTAGCCGGTTTTATGATAAGAAGCCATGAAGGCCATTTGCCTGCACAGAGATCGTCACCATTCAAATTGCGATCTAAAAGACGTACTACTCTCAAAAGCCTTGTATTACACCATGATAAACAATCTAGAAAACCACGTCCATTCAATAAACAGTGATATACATCCACAGCATAAAGTGTTTCACATGTAAACATTGATGCAGCAGGTATCGTTCCAGAAACTCTTGGCTTTAAATCCACAGTACTTAAAAATACAAAGAAGCAGCATCGCACACTCAAGTAGCCGATGTCCAAAAGGTATATTTATTAAAGATAACATTTTGGGAAAACCTGCTTCAGATCATTCTTTTTCTTGTACTGTGTTTTCTTACAACACAGAACAACATGGCCTTTTTATTTCCTTTCCCATAGCACACTTGACTTGAAAACTTTAATCTAAAACCTAACCTTAGTCAAAGTAGTAATACAACCACAAGCTTGCTGTAACCACATCTTTCACACTTTGGTTTTCATTAAGAGTAAATCCCATGGAGTAAGGGAGGGAGGGAGGGAGGGAGGGAATTTTCTTCCCAAAGGCTGATTTGACATTCCTGGGGAACCATCAGCGCACAAATATGAAAGAGAAAGCGACTACACACTGGCGCATGCACCGACACGCTTTTGCAACAATGACAGCTAACTAGTGCATCAAGCCAATCCGCCGCATGGAGAGGACTAGATATTTACGTGTGTCAATCAATACGGCAAGTGTTCATAAACCGCACTCCACAGGGGAAGACGAAAGCGCCTCCTTCTTGATCTAATAGGCAGCAGGAGGACGTTAAAGATCAAATGATTGGTCATAGTAATGCATGGATCCCGGTGCTGTTTGGACAGACACAAAATCAATGGGAGCAACGAGGGACACACCAGCCTCCCCTAGCAATCCGGCTAAAGCGGCTAACGCGCTGGGAGCCGAGACTGATGGGATATCGGTTTGCAGATAGCTGCTTCAGCCTAGCAACTGTTATCGGGCCACTGTCAGGGAGAAGGGGGCGTGACCGTCTAAGTTTAAACAAGAAGGATTGACCTGGTAAATATCAGTTTGAATGTTTCACACAGAGAAAGAAATGCTGCGAGGCAAACTGATTTACAAAATTATACCTCACTGACGTTTGGCTGAGAGCCGCCGACAGTAGATCATTTACAGTTGCAATTTATTTGAATTATCACCACTTGGCAATATCCAGATCACAGACAAGTCGTTCCTCATTAATGTTAAAAGTTCAAACTTCTCTTGAGCGTGTCTACCCCAACATTATCAAAACTGTGTGAAACTGCTGTAGTACACAAAGGAATAAAACTGTTTCCGGTGGAACTTGCTCGACTTTGCGAAACAAGCCTATACAGAAGATATGAGAGAAATAAATGACACCAAAAACACAATAAAACATGCAGATGTCACAACATGGCAACAGAAGCCAAATGAGTGGGTATGCGGAGCTATGAAAAGTGTCACATTATTGGTTCTGTTTCGATGCAAAATCATAAACAATGCAAGCTCCTCTATAAATGGCCCATTCAGATGTTGCCAGTTACAGGGCAATATTAAAAACGGCAAGCACTTTGGGAGATTTCCATAATTTTTGCTCAGCCCTAGTACAAAAGACTTTCTCCTTTGTGTCCACCGCACACCTCTTCACTCGCACAGCTTAGTCACGACTCATGGTCAGCCTCTGTACAGTGTGTTTTTGAGTGAGTGGGTCAGGCCTCCCCCTCGCTCTCCTCTCTCTCTTCCTTCGCGTGGGCAGGAAAGACTTAGTGGACAGCCATCATCAGCTTCAGAGGAAAACTTAACCCGTTGCTGCATGCAAAGCCAACCTTTGCTGTACACCACCATTCAAATCATGTCATTATAACCACCACTTAAGGATTATTAGATAGACAACTAAAGGTGCCGACTAGTGCCAACAAACCATTATATATGTGGCCACATCTCCGAGATTGGCCCTTATAGGTTAGCAACAGCTCCCTTATCATCATAAGAGGGAAAAATACTGTTCTGACACCCATCCCGCAAACAAACCAATCCTGGATCCAATTTAAACATGGCCTGAAAATGGCAAAATGTATAGTGCCATGTAGGTGTAGCGTTAGTTGGGTTAATCGAGGTTTGGAAAACTATGTCTGGGCATCTCACGCTTGATATTTTAAGTATTATAACATAAAATAAGTTCTGTGTTTATAAAAGGACACTTTAAATTGGGTGTATTATACAAAATGTACGCTTTAGAGCTTTTTACCATGTTAAAAAGTTGTTCTCTAATCAAAAATGTATCCGGAGCAGTGTTTCGAGCTGCTAGTGCATCTTTCAGTAATCTTTCAGTCTTCTACAGTAGCTGTACTTGGCATTCCAAAAACTCTCCTTGAGGTCCTACGTATCCAGGGTAAACGTTGTTTTGTCGCTCATACGATAAAGAAGCGAAACTGCAGGATATTTTGCTACAGCTGCTTTAAATGGACAATCCAAGCTTTCATTTTGAGCTGACGGCAGGCGAACAAATCAATTGGTGAGGAAACAATGCGGTCAGAATGGGTCAGGTGATGGTTTACGGACTTTAGGAATGTGGTAGACACTCCAGGAAACTCCAGGAAATACAAATAACTTTAGGAATGGGAGAAGAAATGACCAAACCAAACAGGGTTACTCAAGCCTGCGTAAATGAAGAACAATACTACCCCAAGTAAATGAATTAACAATGTTATAACATGGCTAAAAGTTGACTCGATATTGTCACTAGCTTAATTTTCCAAAGAAGCCATCATCCCCAAACTTCTTCAATCTAACAAACTTCAGGCCAACATTGGTAGATCGCAGCAAGTCATAAAAAAGGCTTAGCGAGGAATTGCCATGGGGTCAACCTTAATACCTTGGCACGATATTAAATTGGGAGGGTGGGTTACCTAGTTTAACACAGTAGACCCCACACTGCACTCTGCACACACAATAATAATAACGGCAGCCTGTGCTTCCCTCGCAGTGGAAAAACGAACAGAATAACATGTCAGCACCGTCTTGTCACACATGCTAATTTTACCGCACTATACTTTGTAAGGTCAATTTTGGAACAAGTTGACAGACTGTTATCCTTGATGCCAATTGCAGCCACTGGCACGTGTGGCGGCGGGCTAATTTTCAACCAGGTGGTCTATAATTAACGCATGTGAATAAGAGTAAATAAACGCGCCTCCAGCTGTATTTGAATAGCTGGAGTTTCTCTCTCTCTTTCCTGTACCAGGCACTTGTTAGCTTGGCAGCCAGTGACACCTGAAAGAAAGCGGAGTCCTCCCAGGGTTTCCGGCTGAGCTCTACAAACCACGTAGCAAATAATGTGTATTTACCCGTCTGTAGTGTAATTAGAAGTTTCGCTAATTAGGCTAATTTTTGCTTAACAGACTGGGGAATTAAGTCGCGGTTGCTGTACACTGAAGCCGAACTGGAATTGAGTTCTTTTTTGTAAAGCAAGATGAATGTTTTTAAAGGTGGCACTATAAACAGAGATGGAGGCGGGTCTAAGTCACCTTCAAGACCACATCGTTCTAAAGTCTGAGTAACATACTGTAGGATTTGCCAAGTCAATTCGAAGTTTTCGCTTTGTCATTAAAATGAAGTCAGAGGCAGAATCGAAGTCGAGTTTTCTTGTCATTGTCCAAGCAGTGTCCACTCTTATGAATTTATGAAATTAGAACAATCAAGCTTGGTAATAAAAGCGTATATTCATAAGTACCAAGGACTTCAGAGTACGAGTTCAAATCCAAGTCCAAGAAATTATTGGCAAAACGAGTCACAAGTCCGAGTTTAGGACTTTAATACATGGCTATAAAATGAGTCTTTGCAACATAAATCACAAATCCTATCAAAACTGTATTCAGATAAGATATTTAAAAAAAAAAATCATTCAGCCCAGCTATGAAAACACAATTTAGCAAGATGAAAACGGTTTGTGCACTCCGTTGGCTCCTGAAATAACACTTGATTAAAACCATTGATTTGTCTGCCAATAATAAGGAACTGTGTGCACACGATGATCCCTTTGCTCCACTCACAGAAATGAACAAGCAGTAAATAAAAAGGTTAGGAAGCGAGGTCAAAACTATAGCAGTGCAAACAACTGCCAGGCCAACACACACGGCGCCCCATATCAACTGCTCTATATTACGTTCAAAGTTGGTTTTGTGGTTTTGTGGTGGAGGGCTCCGATTGCAGAAATGCCCTGGAAAATGTCAAGCTGTCCTCTCGAAGTTGAACTCTCAAATCTTTGGCAGGAAATAACGTCTTTGAATACAAAAAGCAAGTCTTGAGTTGGCTAAAGCTCCGGACCCGCATCCATGTTGCTCTAATCAACCAGAAACGACCGAAGGCCCCGGAATTAAAACCAAAACCAAAGGACTGCAAAGTAACACAGTAGAAGTTCATTGTGGCTTCAGATATCGAGGATAACTAGATCAGTATGGTCAATCTATAGGTGACCGTGAACTAGGGCTGAAAGATATATCGTTATTGTATCGATATATGAACATTCAATATATTACAATCGAAAAAGCAAGAAATAAACGATACAGATCCTCATCGCAATAACATCGTTATCGCGATATTGCACAGCCGTATCGCATATCGCAAACTACTTCAAAATCATTCAGCCCTGTTTCGCGGTAGAGCTAGGGCTGAACGATTTTGAAGTAGCTTGCGATATTGTGCAAAATCGCGATAACAATATTGCGATGTTTCACTAAACCATTTCAACACGACATGTTCCATTCTAATCAAACACAAATTGAAAGTACCTCTAACTAGTTTTTCAGCAAATAGTGACAAAACAAGACGTCAAACACTCCATCAGGACCAAAACAAGACTAAAACTGGATATCAATCAGATGACGACTTTAGTGACGTTGCGATATATTGTGTCTTCTTGCGATGCGGATATTGCATTACCCAATATCGCGACATGATATTTTTTTGCAATATATTGTGCAGCCCTAAGGTGAACCCTACAAACTATCAAATGCATATGGCAAACAACACATGAAATAATTACCCACCATGCCAACCCTCTAGACCTCGCGGTTTCTTAGATGAATTCAGTTCATATTTCAACTGCCTCTCAAATGCTAATGTCCCTACACTTGTTAAAAATACCCACAGTGAACTGATTATTACTATTCACAAAAATGTTTCTCTATTTTTATATTTTTTTCAAAATTGTGCAGCCTGAGCTCTAACTGTCGACCATTGCAAGATGATTCTACTCAAGTGCACCGACTGCCATCTTTGTCGTTTCACTTTTTCTATTTCTTTTCTGTACTTTTTTTTATACATTAGCACATTTTTTCCTCTCAGCCTGAACACCTGCTTTTAAAGCATTTGCATTGTACTCAGTATCAATGCATCACATTCTCAAAAAACAATGTTTGCTGTAGCCGAGCAGAAAGTGCACAGCTTGTATATTACAGCCGTTTCATGCGTTATCCTCCGCAGATGCCCACGTATTAGAAATGAAAAAAATCTGCATATTCATCACTCTTTTATGGGACTAGCTCGCAGCATTTGCATCTTAACGTGTGCGAGTGGGCGCTTTCAACAAGTACAGATGCTCGCGTGATACAAGTGCACACGAAAAGCAATCTCGACTCTAGGCTCATACCGTGATATACTGTACATCCCGTCCTGTCAAAGTGCATGTGCTTATTCTCTGGGGTGCCACGGAGTCACAACACAGTGACGTTTCTATGTTTTTAATCTAAACCCACAGTGCTGAGTGTATCTGTGTGCCAGTGTAGTTCAATGTTAGTGTACTTTCTTATAGCATAGCAAGGAGTCACTGTTTAAAAATATGTACTCTCAATTTTCATGTATTTAAAAAGGCTATACCTATTGAAATTGCCTCATTCAAATAAATGTCCTCGCTTGCAGTATATCGTGTTCGCAGATATTTGTGGTAAAAGTAGACGTAGCACAAATGCTAACAACAATTAGCCTGGTAGAGACGAATATTGCAAACATTACTGGCTCAGTCTGCTCCCTGAAAGCTGTTGAACATCTTTGCGAAGAATTGGCATGTTAAAGTGGACATATGATGCAAAATCTGCTTTTTTACACAAGGCATTAAGTTGCCTTTTGTACGAAATGCGCGGTATAAATGAACATGCCTTCTTTGAGCTTTAAACCATGTTACAACGTCATGCATTCCCTTGTCAAAGACATACCTTGAGTAGTATTTCACTACATTGACGCAGTTTTGAGTAATCCTCGGTTAATCCTGTTCAATTTAGCCGTTTCTTCTTCTACAGTGTCAGCGCTTCATTCTGTACTTTCTTAATACAATTAAAACAATGCTAAAACACAAAACTGTCCACATTTTTAACGTCCATAATCCAACTTTATATCGAAGTGTTTTGATCTGGCTGTGCTGAGGCTGTTAATTGAAACTGTAAGTTATAGCTTCAGGTCTAAGTCTTCACCAACTTTAACGCCTATATTTCTTTACTATTTCATTCTTACAGAGACATCATTTCCATCATTTCCGTTTTATCCGGGGCCAGGTCGCGGAGGCAGCAGTTTCAGCAGAGATGCCCAGACTTCCCGATCCACGCACACCTCCTCCAGCTGTTCTTGGGGGGACCCCGAGGCAACACCAGGCCAGCTCAGAGACATAGTCCCACCAGCGTGTCCTGGGCCTTCCATGAGGCCTCCTCCCAATAGGGACATGCCTGGAGCACCCCCCGAGGGAGGTGACCAGGAGGCATCTGAAACAGATGCCCTAGCCACCTCAGCTGGCTCCTTTTGACGTGAAGGAGCAGCGACTCTACTCTAGCTCCTCCTGGGAAACTGAGCTCCTCAGCCACTCTCAATCTAAATAATTGCAGCCATTGTGATAATTCTAACCATTCTAGTTGCAAAGTTCGATTTGATTGTGATGTTATGTGCAGCTCAAGTGGCCCATTTCCTCATTATCACTGAGTGCAAAAGAAAGATTTTATGCATTAGGATGACCACTACATGGCATTTCAAAAAGCACAATCAAAACCAAGCAAGTTTCCATTAAAAAGGACTAGCCACAGTGGTCAGTGAGCAAAAAGTACACACTAATCCACTTTGCAAGCTATGGCACAGATGGCTTTACTAGCTGTATTTAAACGTGAACAGCAGCCTGGGCATCTACCCTCACATCTGTCGCCACTATACTTGCCATGACCTGCCCCCATCCACCGAAATAAGCCCACTATTTAGTACAAGTATGTCTTTTATCCGAATGTGCAATTTCATCAGAACATCATAAAGTGATGTTAAGTCTTACAACACAGCCTCTTGAAGTGGTTTGTTTGCTCGTGACATCTGTGGGCTGTGGGTTGAATCTATTGAACACATAGAGAAAAGGACACAGATGCGGTGCACATGTATTAAAGGGATATTTCCCTAATCTGTTAAGCTCAATTGTTTGCTCAAGAGAAAGGCAAACAGGAACACGCAGATCAGCCGTAACATTAGGACCACCTGCCTATTGTTGTGGGAAGTCACTTAAGCACTGTGCCAAATATGCAGCAATTATCAAAATATTGAATTCCCCTGCTTCGAACATGTATACTTTGAGGGAAAAATCCTCTGGCTGAAGGTACCCCACCCAGTAACAGGTGTAACAGGTGCACAAGAGATACAGTACATCGAAATCAGGTCGATATTGGCACTTTCTATATAATCTAAATGTGGCTACACTGATATCAAAGGCTGGAAGACTGCCATAGTGGATTCCTAACAGTCTTTATGCTTTTACAATGTAGCGGGGAACAGTACTATATCCAACCCATATGATTTAGGATAAATGTAGACAAGAAACGGGCCAAAACAAGCCAGGCCCCACGACGGGACCCACAAATCGTGAGTGGACTTTCCTCCTGATAATGTTATGGCTGACGTCACACCACAATAATGTCCAAGCGACGGCACTCCAGACCAGCACCAGTACGCAAACATGACTCGGCCGTCAAATGAATTACCACCAAACTAAAGATTCAGCAAACTTCAAAAGGCAAACTCCTCAAAGCGAGCGCACATTTGCTCTTCAAAACTAATCACACGGGGACATTGCGGCAAAGCCATCACAGACTTTCACAGCACAGATAGCGCCGGGCGGTTCACAAAAGGCCGAGGGAATAATCGAAAATCTGAAATAGCGGGTCTCTGTTTCAGGACTGCATTATAGCCACTTGCGCACTTTGATTGGCTTTCCCTTCGCATGCTGCCTATACTCCTCCTACACACTCCACTCACCAGCGCCAGCCAGCTCAAATTGCTACTGTCACCACCATTACTGCGGCATTATGCTTCCCATTTTAAGAGAAAGTCTTCAGCGTTGTGTAAAATGTCAGCTCCACCTTTTGTGCTGAACCTGTAGCATTTTTTCTTTTTTTTTTCTCATAAAGGCAGCCAGGGTTCATTGTTACATGCTCCTTTTAAAAAATAACTAGACGAAACAATGGATATGGCAGTCTACTATAATCCTGCGACCTGTCTGCCACTAAATATTGTCACCAGTTTTGTATAGCTACTTCAATTGTACCGACAGTGAAGAATTCGTGCGGATACCCACAGTAATTATCAACGGTGACCCATGTACGGAGTATTTCACGAGAATCCAGCCTTTTTCGAGTATTTAGTTGAGCTCCGAGGCTTGTGTACAGTGCTTGCTAAAACAGTCAAAAACATTTACTGGCCTAAAACCACATTCTCATTTAGCGTCTGCTAATTGAATTGAGTCAGTGTTGGGCTAATGATTCACACGCCCTGACATTACTTGCAGTCTATTTTTGCTCAAATGTATTTGGCGATAACACTTCAACAGATGAGGCAGCCATTTGCTTTTTTTTTTTTTCTCTCTCTCTCTCTTATTATTATCACAAGTGAAATGTAAATGAACCAACAGTGACCAATGCGATAGAGGGGCTTCGCAATGAGACTTTACAACTTGGACAGCGGCCAGACTGTCGCTGCGGTGACACAGAGACACAGGGAGACGACTCATTCATGTTCATTCACTAACGCTGCAATTACGCATGCATGTCATTGGATTGGAGACCTGTAGCTTGGGGCAATCCCAAAGAATGAAAACAAACTTGTCCTAATGTGCTTGGGTTATTGGAGCACTACTTCGTGGCGAAACAGATAGAAAGTTGGAGCAAATTGGACCAAACATAACACAACCATTTCCAACATATCTAAAGCTCGCATTGTTGCCACTTATTTGGATAAATTACATAATCATTCAAGTGTGTGGTGACAAAGTAAATCAACACAATGTACTGAATATGCACCAGAACAATTTTGGACAAATGTCTCATTTAGGGATGTCAAGATTAACCGGTTTTGCAATTATCGTGGTTATAAAAGCTCACGGAAGGTTAATCGTGAGAATTGTAAGACCCACAGTGTTTTGTCTCATGAGCCTCAGCGTACTAGCCTGGCTAACGCCAGACTAAAATCACAAGTGATATTTAGTCTGGGGACCACCAATTCATTTTTTCGTAGGAGAGGTGTGGTTTACGATCGTCCATAGTCGTTTATTGGGCGCTACGAATGTCTATCATGCGTCTGCACGTCGCCACAGCCAATCGTATAATCATATCCGGTGTCGTATGACGTACCCGCTGTAAACTTTCGAGCTAAACTATTTAGAACACGGCCTAAAGCTTGATCGAAAAATAGCGTCGCGTCTGCTGCTGTCATATTTGATCCGTAAATAAAAAAAAAAAATGTATCCGTAAATAAACTACAAGCTTCCGTATATCGAATAGCTCGTCATCATCTTGCCGTCCCTCCTCGTTCTGTGATTGCTTCCCAAATCCATACGAAAATTTCGGCCATGGTCCCCAGGCTGCTGTGCAGTTTGAAATGATTCGAGCGCACACACCAGTCTGGCGTTAACCAGGTTATCAGCGTATTATGCCAAACGGCGAATACTCATTGGTAAAAACTGAAGAAACTGAAGAAAAGTGTGAAATCCAGTCCAAAATAAAGCAAAATCGTATCAATTTTTGCATGATAACTGCATAACGTTGCCAAGGGAAGAGTCCCAAAAGAACCATGAGCAGCTGCGTTTGTTAAATCCCAGTGAAAACGAAAGGGGAATTGTGCGCGTGCCTGGAAATCAACAGATAAGTTAATTTGTTTCGGTCACTTAGAGAGATAATATCTCATAGCATATAATTAGCTTCCTTTCGATATTGCTAATAATCATATTCTATTGCCTATTCATTGTTATTTAAATCATTATTTTATCAGGCCTATTATCCTTAGTCTCATTGGGATTTCTCTATTCCAATTTGCAAGTAGATGTGGGATTTGTGTTTTAATTAATATCAGTTCACAGGGCACATTTTAAACAAGGGATGTCCAACCAGCCCTCTCCAAGGTGCTCCCCAAAGACTCTCTACATTTCAACATACGCTTGATGACTCTGAACCTGTTGAACACAATCTGCACTTCAGTAAATATAGGGTAAAACTCAAAAGTCATTTTGTGTTTTGCCTCTAGTATCTTTGAAATTACTGCAGAAAAGAAGCTCACATGGTACCAAAAATACTCACAACAATTAAACTAATTCAAAAAACAGATGATGCTTTACACTTAATAAACATTGCATCCATTCATAAAGGGACTATGACGCGATGGTGATATAGTTCAGTTTCTCTAATCTGCATCATTCTGCATTTCCCATTGCCATTCGCAGTGCTGTTTGTTTACATGCCTCATCGCTCCTGCCCCCACAGAACTCCCCACAGCTCCAGTTCCTGTGGCCTCGAAGCCAGATCAGAGGTGAGGAAGCACATTTTCCCCCCACATACAAACTCTTTCTCTCCCTCTCCCTCTCTCCTCCCTGCCTGTGCGTTCAGTCCGCTTATCCTCACCTCCCCCGCTCTCCCGGCTTTGGGCGCTCAGCGTGTAGTAGTTACATGTGCTGCAGACACCATATTGATTGATTGGTGACAGCGCACGGGGGATCTAATGGCACACGCGGCACTACTCTCCCGCTCACCGCAGCCTCTCATTTGGCTTTTGTTTGTGTGCCACACAGCCTCATGAAAAGGGCCGTGTGCCGGAGTGCGGCGAAAAGAAAATACTCTGGCATTGTTGGCAGTCAGAGGATGATTTCACCAAAGAAAACAGAACAGTGGGTAGAGATGATCTATGGCCAACACATGTCACGTGCATGACCAACTCAATATACATTTCAAACCAGCATTTTGGAACAATTTCAGCATTTTCCACTACGTTTGTTTATTGCTAATTGGGACGAGCTGATGACCACTTGTAGCAGTGCTTAAGAAGATATTAAGGACAAGCTAAGTGCAGTATCGTAGCTCAGTTCTTGAAATGACAGCCCTCAAACTATTACTCAGCGTTACTATTTTGAGCTGCAACAAATGAGAACTGAAAAGACATTTTGGAAAAGCTATAGAATCATTCGACTGTATCGGAAAGCAAAGCCTGTGTAAATCCAAAGGGTTATTTAAAGTGCAGCGGCTGTAGTTTTAAACACAACATAAACTAATACAACTGAAAATCCCTTTATGTACCAACAGTGCATTTCAAACACTCCAAAATCCCCTCTTTGCGTCCTTAGTCCCGGCAACAATCCCAAACCTAACCTGGCTAAACAGATTTGCCGGGCCCTGTGTCTGTATTGAGACCTCGCATCCATTTGTTCCCATGAATTAGCAAGAGCAGCGGCTAATGCACGGAGTCAGATTACAAACACAAGTGCAGAGCTGCCTTTATCCCCCTATATGGGGCTTAATCTGGCCCAATCCAGCGCTTTGCTTTGCCCCAAATCCACAACAGAGCCTAATTCTCCCTAATCTAATGAGCGGTAAAGGTGCACTTGGAGAACCAGATTGTACAGGTAGACGGCGCGCGCCATGATGCAGTCTGTTCAAGACAACAGCTGTGGAGAAGGCATAACAATGTATAGATGTCAGAGTGTGACGGGTTGTCTGTACATTGTTCTGTCAATCTCAATGTTAGTCGTGTGGGTGTTTCCCATGTTGACTGGTTAGAGAAGATGGCTGTCAAATAGCAGTAAATAAAAAGGCAGCGTGTTGTTAATCTGCTGGACATTTGAGATGAGATGGAATGGGCAACAGCTCATTAAGTCTTGTTAGGTACTGATCAAGTGCGCTGATCGACTGAAACACAAGCAGATAAATGTCTACAAAGACACAGAAAGGTGGAAATTGTGTATGGGGGTGTGGGGACAAACAATACATACTTATTTGTTCATTTTGTGAATTAAATGTATAACTTTAAACTTAAAGCTAGAGAATTTCTTATGCCCTGTGTGGAGCAGCTAATAGCCAATAAGCACTGACAATATTTTAGTGCCCATATGTATAATTTTCCTAGACAATATGATATACATTTTGGATTCATGCATGAACTAAATTAATATTAATACAGAGTGCAATTAATAAAGAAGCAGTCAAACAAATCATTGTGGAGATTTGAGAATTGATTTCTATAATATGTCGATTTTTTTTGTAAAAAATGGCTGGAATAGTCACAAAAAGTCTTTCTATTTTTTTTCAAATTCCAACATTTACCCCTGCCTCATTGACTTTGAAGTTTGCCATACATTTGCTAAACCAATGGGCTAAATAATATCCAATTGAGGAGAGTTTCTCTACTATTACAATGAATTCCAGGGGTTGGAACTTAAATCTTTTAAATTTCAATTTTAAGGCCCACCCTAATGTCGATGTGTACAGTTTTTCAGTTTAATCATAAAACAACAAAATGTTTTCTCATGTTTGTGCACTCCTAAGCACTGTAGATTCATCTAGGACTCGAGTGATATGACATAAGCCATATGCAGACAGTGTGCATCTATGTTATTTCTTAATGTTCCCGTCTATAAATGACTGCGATCTCTCCCGCTGGGCTCAGGGCTGGGCTCAGGGCTGGCATCGTGCCGCTGTCACCACCAGTGAGTCTCTAACCTACGCACGTCTGAGTGCGAGGGGCCCTGACTCAAAAGTCAAATGTCACATGTTATCCATCCCGACATGCAGAGGCAGACCCCGCTCCATTGGGAGAATAGACTGAGGCTCCCGGGGGACACAAAAACAACATATCCCAGCATGCCTCTGTAGATGGTGAAAGGACAATAATGACTGTATTATACCTGACTTTGCATTTCATTTCAACTCAGGTAAACATCATAGTTAATATAACCTGTCATAGAGCAACTTTAAGATTCAACTGTGGAAATCTATTAGCAAGAGAGCCATTGCGAGTGCCAAGTTTTCACAATGGCTGCCCAGCCCATGGCACTATATGGGTCTCTCAAAATTCCACCCTGGGTCAGGACAGGAATTGAACCACCAACCCTCCAGTTAGTGGCCGATATAATTGGGTATACATTTACAGTGAGGCTTGTATATCTTGTATGAGTGAATAATAAACATATTGGGGAGAGTCTGGCAATATTTCCTGGTTCTTCATTTTTTGCACTCCCAGTCTTACAGTCTCTCACTAAAATGTCAGACGCCCTTCCAGCCACAACGCCATGCAAATTCTCAACACGGGCTGGATTTGTGTAATCTCCCATAAAAGGTAGAACACCTCAAACGATAAGTTCTGTGAAAATTGAGTCAAGCTTATCACAATAGCAAAGCCGGCCTGTCAAAACCAGTCGCTATATTGTAAATTGCCTCTATATTGTGATTTATTTATCCAGGAGTGCAAACATGATCAGAATTATGCGGCTGTCCCTGCCTTGGCTGATTAAACTCTTATGAGTAATTACTATGCAGCAGTTGCTTTCCGGAGCATTACGGTAATGCATTGGGAAACAGGTGGATGCAAAGCACTTATGATAAGTTGGACTGACACCTTGTCGCAGGGCAAACAAGGCAGCGGCTGAAAACAAATTACTTCACACATTTGGCCTGCAGTTATTTTAGATTTGGTGCTTTGTACACAGCTGCCGCTTCTGTTGTCATAATACTGATGCATTACCAAAACAGGGGCTTCTTTAAACTGATGTATAGAAAAGGCAAATTGGTCCCAAGAGGTTTCAGAGAGAGTAAGACGCTTGGAGTTGGGCTGTGAAAAATCAGATTGTGATTTAGTAGAAGAATTTAGTCTTTGTTATTGTTTTTCTCTGAGCTTATTTCAGCAAGCATGATGCAAGTGTTGATAAGAAAAGTAAAGTTTCTTTTAGGGCATAATATAGATTATATTGCAAGTGTTCGCTTGTGCACAGAGGTCGCCTACTTTCTGCAGAGTCAGTCACTACAAAGCTATAAACTTATTGTGACATTCAGCTTTGCTCGAGAACAGTGCTGCGTAGGGAGCTTAATTGAATGGGTTTCCACGGCCAAGAAGTTGCATCCAAGCCACCAAGTACAAATGCACCGTGTTGGATACAGTGGTGTAAAGCACGCTGGACCCCTGAACTCCAGTGGAGACATGTTCTCTGGAATCACGCCTCTCCATCTGGAAATCTGATGGACAAATCTGGGTTTGGCAGTTGCCAGGAGAACGGCGCTCCTCTGACTACATTTTGCTAAGGCGTAACTTGATTGGCCTGAATCCTGACCTCAACCTTAAAGAACAGCTTTGGGATGAATTAGAGCAGAGACTGAGAGCCAGGCTTCCTACATCAAGGAGTTGGATGAGACCTAACGGATGTGCTTCTGGAAGAATGGTCAGTAATTCCCATAAAACAACACTGTGGAGAACCTGCACAGTTGCAAAAGCTGAATGTTGAACCCGACAATTAACAATGTAATGTCACTCACGTTCAAAATGTGAGTCAAGGCAGGTGAGTGAATACTTTGGCAATATAGCATTTATTTTAGTCATTTGGCCCTGTGTGTACATAGTAATAATGCATATTTTGAATTATGCATAGGGCACTGCACTGTGTTTGCACTTTAGCCTGCATGTAAGCATGCCCTCAACAACACATCTGAATAATAGTCATCATCATCTACACAGAACATCAAAATAGATTTTTGGGGGTTAACTAAACAGGATTTTTTTGCCATTGTATTGTGGTTAGGCTAATGATTTATATTTTAAAATCTCGATTGTGCAGAGTCATGCATTTTAGAATATGTTTAGGTCGTCCTACATATTATATATAACACCCCATGAAGTCAACATATTTAGCAGTTTCCCAACATTGTGTACAAATAACTGCAGCCATTGCGAATATGAATATTTGAATATGCAGTCATCCAATTTGCAATTTCAAATAGACGTTTGTGCAGCCTGGCAGTATAAATAGGTCGTGTTCTGCGGTGCTCCAAACTTAAAGATGTAATTTAATTGTCCAGCGCTATCCTAAAGATTCCCTGACAGCGTCAATCAGCCGATCAATACGTTTTAACCTGAAGAGCTAAGCAGACCTCACTAATGCTGAGAAGGGAAAACTCTGATGAGGCATCCACAATAGTGACGCTTCCTTAGCCATTTGACAAGACAAAAGAGAGCGCTTTGAAAGGAAAAAGCATAAAACACGAGGCCAGGTGGTACAGCAGCGAAATCTGTTCCAAGCACATACCAAACACAGCGCCTGCATGCTTGAAATTTTTATCACACAAAAAGGACAGTGCGACTCATTCTACTGTATACATATCACTGATTTCAAGTGCAGCCATTTGATATGTACAAAAGCACTCAAGGGTTAACAAGAGCCCTGCCACAGTGATAAGATAAGCTGTCAAGTATAGACCAAGAGCAGAAACAAAGCCTTTTAACATAGTCCATTTCAACAGGGTCTTCAGAATCTTTGCTTTTTTGTGCAATGAGACAGATCGTTTAAGTGAAGTCAAAAAGCCGCCTTACTCAACAATTCCCTGTGTGAGCAGGCATGCTGTCATCTGCACTGCCTGCCGAATAGTGCCCGCAACTATTACTGGCTTTGAACCAAGTGGGGCAGAAGAACACTATGTCACATTAGGCAAAACGCGATGATATTGCATGCAAAAGGCTTCACAACAAAACCAAACGGAATGGGTGTTTTGAAATCAGCTGCCGTGGGTTGACATAATGTTGGGCAAGTCACATTACTTATATTGCAAGGGAAAGGTTGATTATGATCTTTATGGCTCTCTCTCTCACTCTTATGGTAGACTGCAAAGGTGGAATGCCAGACCAGTAAACATAGGCTAACAACACACAACCCCATATGGCAGGAATACTCCAAGAATGTGTGCGCAGAAAACACGGAATAGTATTATGCAATGAGTGGGTAAAAAGGCTAGTCAAGATTTGAAAAAAAAAAAAGAGAAAAATGCTTGGTGATGCATGCAAAATGAGGGAAAATCGCCCTTGGCTTGAATGCAACGATTGTGCAATATGTGCATGCATATAGCTTACTGTACAACTGTGGACCTAAGATGATCGGGGGGGGGGGGGAGTATCACGCACACTTCTGCTCGTAGCTATTCTGTCTACGATAGCAAGACAACAGGCTACAAGACACACACACACAAAAAAGGCTACGCCAGATTGTGCCATTTTTTTGTTGTTGTTGTTGGTCCACACACACACTGCGAGTTAGCCGCACTTCCTAGTTGAGTGTGCCGCTGTCAAAAGCTCGGCTAACACCCTTCTTCCTCCTCTATGGCAGCGGCGAGCGACAACTCTTGACTACATTTGGGGGTCTTTCTGCTGCCGCTGCTGCCTGCTATAAGGCTTACAGCCGGGGGTGAGGGGTGGTGGTGGGGGGGGGGGGGATTCTCCAAGTCTGCCAGCCAGCCAGCCACCAAAGCCAGCCAGAGAAGGTCCGATGGGAGACGTGTGTGTGGATGTGGATCAAGCGCAGACAAAATAAATACAGCGACTCACAGAGAATGACCGCACTTACATTTGACCACCCTGTCTGTCGTGGATAACTTCGGCTCGTCATTCGGCTTGTTTTCGGACATTTCCAGCGCGCTATAAAAAAAATATTTGAAGGGGAGAAATGGATTGGGGAAGAAAAAGAAGAAGGAGAAGAAGAAGAAGAAGAAGAAGAGCGGAGGACCCTGCGGTGCTCTCTCCCCCGGGGCTGGACAACTCTCTCTTCGGGTGTAACCCAGTAAAGGGGACCGCACTGGTGGTGATCTCACTCGGGTCGAGCAGCGGCCAAAAATACACTCGCAACAGGGTTACAATTTCACTGCTGCTGCTGCTGCTGCTGCTGCTGCTGCTGCGGCTGCTGCTGCTGGAGGAGCTGCTCGGTCTGATTTACTGTTACTCTGTATCAAGTTGTCGGAGCGCAGTGCGCAGCCGAACGTGCTGATGATGTCCCGCCCGCGTAAAGGGGAGGACGCGCTCCGATTGGTTCTGTTGGCCGTGTGGCGAGGCGAGTGTGTACAGTTTTTTGTCAAAGGGCTGGGATGAGAAGCTGTGTGAATAAGACCTACGAGGGATGTCTGCCTCTGTGTCCGTGTGGAGAGATGGGATGATTTAGTTTAGGTGGGTTCAGGTGCTGAAATAGTTAAGTAAGGGTAGTGTTATTTTAAAGCCATACTGTATATTTCATTCATTTGATATAATAAGATACACGCTTTTATTTGATTATGGGTGTGATCAGGTTTTGTTTAGCCTCTTAACCGAGCATATTTTCTTTGGCTTTACCCAAATCTAAAAGCTTCTTGAAAAAAAGTCAAAATAACCAAAAAAGCGACAAAAACACATGACGAAAACGTGACAAAAACGTGACGAAAACGTGACGAAACTGTGACGAAAACGTGACGAAAATGTGACGAAAACATGACGAAACTGACGAAAACGTGACGAAAACGTGACGAAAACGTGAAGAAAACGTGACGAAAACGTGACGAAAACGTGACAAAAATGAGACGAAAACGTGACGAAAATGTGACGAAAATGTGAAGAAAACGTGACAAAAATGTAACGAAAACATGACGAAAATGTGACGAAAAAGTGACGAAAACGTGACGGAAATGTGACGAAAACGTGACGAAAACGTGACGAAAACGTGACGAAACTGTGACGAAACTGTGACGAAAACGTGACGAAAATGTGACGAAAACGTGACGAAACTGACGAAAACGTGACGAAAACATGAAGAAAACGTGACGAAAACGTGACGAAAACGTGACAAAAAAGTGACGAAAACGTGACGAAAACGTGACAAAAAAGTGACGAAAACGTGACGAAAATGTGACGAAAATGTGAAGAAAACGTGACAAAAATGTGACGAAAACGTGACGAAAACGTGACGAAAACGTGACGTAAACGCAACAAAAATGCAATGAAAAAGCAACAAACACTGACGAAAACGTGACGAAAAAGTGATGAAAACGTGACGTAAACGCAACAAAAATGCAATGAAAAAGCAACAAACACTGACGAAAACGCAACAAAAAAGAGGCGAAATAATGACAAAAGTTACAATCACTTCTGTAGGTCTTAGCTTTCAAATTACACTGTTGTTCTCCAGTCAAGAAGCTTTTACATTTGGGTGTAGCCAAACTGGTTCAGGGGGGGATAAGAGTTTAGAGGGGTTTTCTACAGTCTCGCCTCCTCTCAGATGCTGGTGCTTTACTGGGAGCGGGACATCACCAGTCCGTCTCCTTTTGCTTTGAGCACAGGTCTGAGTAACTGACTACATGTAATGTTGAAGGAAAGGACAGAACAATATGAAAGAATACACCATAGTAATGTCATTCAATGCATTTTTCAGCTAATACACATATATATTTACCAACATGTTTTACTCACAAAAGAGCGCAGTTATTTGTGATTTTACCACTACAAGAAGTACAGTTCACAACATGATAAATTATGCTGTGAATATTAATAGATACATGTAATAATCATAAAACTGCGCCCACACACAATAAAAGATTTTTAATTAGGGCATTGTGTTTCCCTGCAATGAACCCGATCATCCCATAGCAGTTCATTAACAAAAACCTTTCTCTAGCGCTCCCTTTAATAACGGGAGAAACACTGATTCCGACATTCTGCCAGTTAAATGGGTCAAATGCAGAGGACAAATTTCATTGTACAGTTGTTGAAAAATGATAAATAAAGTACCTTACCTTACCTTACTTTCCCAACAGAAGTGAGGAGAATTAGGAGACTTATGACAACTTATTAGTAACTCATATAATATCCTTTGCAAACATGGAAATATCCTGTCTTTGTGAGGCAAATAATAAGCATAGTCCTTATATTTGAAGAGTTTTGTGGTGCTAGGCTAGTGCAAGGCTAGCGCATGTCTATGGTAACTAGTAACCTGCATTAAAAACCTCTTAAAAGTCATGGGGTAGTCCTCCAAACGCTGCCATACCTGATTTGTACAAAGCTCCTTTGGGAATTCCATGTGTAGTAATGCCGGCCGCAGATAAACAAACGACTGTAGATCCAGTAACTTAGCAGATCACTCCGCCGCTGCGTAGCTTACAACCAGGAAGCTGATGCTGCCCAAATAGAAATTATTTTAAATGCAAAATGTTTACCTGCGGCCGGCATTACTACACATGGAATTCACAAATGAGCTTTCTACAAATCAAATATAGCAACGTTTGGAGGACTAACCGATGATTTTGAAGAGGTTTTTTAATGCAGGCTACTAGTTACCATAGACATGCACAAGCCTTGCACTAGCCTAGCACCACGAAACTCCTCCAATGTAAGGACTGCATGAATAAAAGTGAAAAAAAAATCTCCAGAAATCAGCAACACTCTGGATAACAAGGAAATGAGGCCCTATGTCAAACATTCTGATGTATCCCTTTAAGACCTACACGCAGGTTCTGAAAAGCCTATGATAAGCAGTTCATATTTCATTCTCCTCCAATGTCAGCGCGTACAAATGTGTGATTTCATTTTTTTTTTACCAGTTTGCAACACCAGAAAAGCTGAAATTTTTCCACATAATTTCACCCATCTTGATACGCAGGCAGAAAACCTAACTGGATGAAATGTGTGGTTTACTACAGGAACACAATGATCTCTTTGGTAATTCAATGGAATTCGACACTTTGCATACAGGATACAAAATAAACTTTCACTTCCACCTGCTTCCCCCACCCTCTGTGGCTGGAAGGAATTAAATGAGGCCAACCGGCTATGGAGAGACAGTTGTTTGTCAGGTGGAGACGGTTAATGACGCAGTGATTTTTACATTTGTGCCGTGCGCGAGGGACTGCGCAAGTCAGGAGCATTTCATTCACATCCTTTTTTATCTGCGCCTGTAGTGGAGACATTACAGCAGATCATTAGCTCCAACATGCCCGGGGTCTAGTCCGGCTCCGGCACCCCCGAAGCGCCGCAACCAGACTTAATTAAACCCGGGTCAGTTTGGTCCGTGACGAAACTTTATCACTTCCTGCTGCAATGCCCTTCCCTGGAATCTAAGTGGGAGGTTTAAACTGTAATAGATATGTTTACTCAAATAAAGCCACACTGCAGAACATTCTTAAGATACAGTGTGTCGCAGGAAAACGCAAACCATAAACAGACAGGCAAGGCCGAGGGAACCCAGGGTGTTGAGGGTGCTGCAGCACACCCTGGTGGATGGTTTGCGCATTGCAGGCGATATTAATAAAAGGGAAATAAGCACAGAAAAGTATTTTTTGGTGGAAATCTTGTCCCTCAGCACCTTCTAACCAAAATATGCTCCCACGGCTCTGTGCCACTGATACCCAAATGTTCTCCAAATGCTCAGGTAAATGCCTTGGTAAGAGAGTGCATCGTTCACTGCCTGTGCTCAAAGCAAAGCAGTAGCATCTCCAGCAAAGTCACAATCAAGTCTGCACAGAATAAACGTAGAAGCCGGGTTGATAGTAATTAAAAATATTTAGTGATAGTGGCACAGGTGGTTTTAACATCAACACAATAAGGATGGTGTTTGGATACATTGAAAAAAAATACAATTAGCAGCATTAGAAGCTGTACTGAGATGTATCACTTGCTCTACTACACATCATTCCAAGGTTAAGCACATTGCTATCACAGTGTGGTGCTATATAAAAGTCCCATGACGCTTTTACTACCTACAGGAAGCTGGCTCTTATCTGGGCTCCTCCTGACAATAGCAGCGTTGTCCTCTCGTCTCTATCAGTGGCCCTGTCAGATAACTGCACCGCCGGAGCCATGAACCACACAGGTAAGAGGCTTTTTATTTTGCTTCTCTTACTCACTAATTGCAACTTTATTATTAGACTCATAACCCCTGGCAATTTGACAGGCTTTGATACTTTGTATGCAGCAGCTCACAGCACATTTAACTGTGACAATCATGGCTTAAAATGTAGGTAGTATCTGTATGTTAAGGTGTGGTATCACAAAATTGAAATATCAAATTGATACCCCATCTCCATTGACTTAGTCCAAGATTATTTTTATTCTTTCATTCTTTTGTATTGTATTAGCAATCAATAATTAGGTTTTTTATCACAAAAAAAGTCATCCAAAATGTCCACCGCTACCATGACCCCATGAGCAGGCTCTTCTTTCTTCCGTTCCAAGCTCTCGCACAACCATGCTGTATACTTTTCAGCTCAAGAACTTCTGATCATCTTTGAGACATCAGCCGAGCAATGGGCCACATACCTGCAGTCCGTCGTCAGTGGAGCTATCCCGCCTGAAGCAATCTGCCTCTATGACATCAGGACAGCATCCTCCAAAAGCGACGACCTTCCCCGGTTAAGCCAGTACACGTGTAAGCTCCTCGTCCTGTCTGAGGGCATGTTAAAGGGGCTCTGTCAGATGAAGAGGTTCATCCTGGCCCGGCTTTTGAGCCCCGCGTCCCGTGTGGTGGTGCTGCTCTGTGGGGTGAACCGCCTGAAGCCTTTCCTGGACCTGGTGCCTCTAAATGAACATGAGTGTCTGCAGATAACAAGTGAGCAGGATCAGCGAGAGCACCTGACTGCTGTGATGGATGTCGTAAGAAAAGGTAGGAAATCATCAAACTAACCAACAATAATACATGCAATTTAAAAAAGTAAAAAAAAACCAAGAACAACTAAGTCTCCATTGTAGCATGAAGCAGTCAGACTTTAAATATGTGTTGTAAAGAAAAGTATAGCTTCTACTTAAGCCTGAGTGTAGATTTCTTCAGAATAAAAACAAATAAGCAACTTCTTTTCAAATAATAACATAGGAATAAATGGAGGGATGTGGATTCTCCTTGATCCCACAGTTGGATTAAGGATATAAACTTATTTAAAGAATATTTGATCTATGCTGTAATTCAGTGGGGTTAAAATAAAGTTATAATGCATGCTTTTGTGAATTTTACTGGTCCGATTATCATACATTTATTGAAATATCTTTTTATGAGTGTAACACCAGTTGACAAGCATGTGGTGTACCATAACAGAATTTTATCTAATGCCAAATGACAGCACACTAGGACTTCAGTTTTGGCAACAATGTAATTATAAAAAAAAAAAAAGTGAAAGGTAACCTGTTGGGATATTGGGCATGGAGCGGCCAAGAGCTCTTCTCCAGATATGAGCTAGGTTTAGATTCAACTGGTCACATTTATTTTATTTTATTTTAGGCTGTTGAGCTTGTTTCCGGTTGCTCCCTTGTATTGAGTGTAACAGAGGCTCAAAACCTCAAAATTCCCATCGACCATGCGCATGAGAAAGATTGACATCTAATATTTTTTATCCCCATCTCAGACACAACATCTCCACGTATCCTCATCTGCCCCACGGATTATTCTCTGACGACTGCCCTGTTTTCTAATTGCCCTTTCTTTGTAGAATCATGGAGACGCTGAGGGGGCTTGTTTCACACAGGTGTGCGCAGGAGGAACATCAGATGCAAATCGCTAGCCCTTTTTGTTTTGTGGCGACTGATTACTTTGTCGCAAGCCATGCAAATTCAAGTGCACTCCGCGTCTCCCAACGCTGCCGTACAGTGGGGTGCTTCATGCCAGGGACGCACTAAAACAGTTACATTTTAACCCACAAGTGCTGCTTCCTATTCAAACGTGGAGATGCTTTTGTTTAGTGCGTGCGGCATTTAGATATTGCTCTACTTTATGGCTCGCCCAGCTGCACAACAAGCGAGGGCTCTGTGCTCTTTACATGAGTTAAGAGAGGTTGAATGTATTTTAATGGTGGCATCGCTGAGAGAGGAGTAATTAGTCGTGGAGTACCTCAGGGCGTTTGTATAGGGCCACTTCTATTTCTATCTTTTAATGACATTATGTACAGGCAAGTTCTGTGTCTTCATAATCACATCTTAAACACAGAATTTGTCTGTACTTTTTATTCTAAACAGCTTAATTGTGGCATTTTCATAGGTGTATTATCTCCAGTGTCAAACGCCAACCCTGTGTCGAGAAAACCACCCCGAGAAGAGCAAAAGATGCACAAAAAGGAACTAACGACAGGACACAATGTTTTATCCACAGTTCTTCTAGTTCCCTCCAGAGTTCCCTGTGGGGTGAGGCACTGATCTCATCTATTGTAGCAATTTCATACTATCAATTGTACCGAGTCTGCTCAGCAATTTGCCAATCTGTCTCCTTTGTAGAGCCCTGTGGAGGTGTTTCTGCTTTTAAAGAATCAAAGTGCAGCCAAGGTCACAGCGGCGGTTTTCTCCAAAGATGATCAGATCGTTAAAGTCAAGCCTAACCGATGGAGCGACAGTGTTTTACGCGTCAATGCCCCAGGTAAGAAAAAGTATATATGAGGACATGCGTGTGTAGATTGAAATGAACAATTGGTGTGTCTTTGTTTCAGATTTCCCGGCAGGCATTGTCAAAGTAACCGTGTTAAGTAACGGTGTAGCGCAGAACGAGACAGAGTTGTTGTACTACAGCAGCCTGGAGGAGATGAGCAGTCTTCTGTATAAAGCGACTGATCCTGTCCAATTCATGTGCCAGGTAAGGGCAAGATTAAAACTCAGAATGAGAGTTTGCTCTCTATAAATCATAATGAAAAAAGACCTGTACCAAAAATGACCTTGATCCGATGTTTATGATTAGCATTAACATGATTAGCATTAGATTTTATATACAGAAAATTCTCCACAACTACCACAAACACAGTAACTATCTGTTATATTCTTTGAAAAATTGTCAAAAATTCTGCCAGGGTATGCAAACTTTTAAGCACAACTGTAGCTTCCACACTAACAAAGATTTTACATTCTAGGGCTGTGTACTGTTTAATACCAGTAGGGTATCGAAAATAAGTTTAGGCACTACTGGTGTCGAAAAAAATAAAAGTATCGAAAGCAGGTACTGAAAAAAAAAATACATGTACAGTTTTGATGCTGTTGTTCCAGGGACAGCACTAGAGGAAGTGACTTGGTTTTTCAGCTAATATTATTACTAATATCCCACCCATTTTTTCCTGATTTTTTTGCCCCATTTTGCTAATTTTTCTTACACTTTTTTGCCAGAATTTCTCCCAATTTTTCCTCAAATTCCTGACATTGGAGAATAACCTGATATTGTAAATTCTTCTTCTTATTGTAAAATCTTCGAAAAATGATTGTTCTGTTTTCTGGTTCTAGACAACAAATATTTTATATGCGTATCGTTCAGGTATCTGCATGAACACCAAGTACCGTAAAAGTACCGGTGTCTAAAAAAAAATTGAACAGTACCCATCCCTACTAGGCATTGCACAGAAATCGTTTCAATCTAAACCAGAAGAGATTTACTTAACACTGCACATTACCTTTGTGTCGTGTCCATTCAAACAAGTTACATGGCATTACATCGGAATTATGAATTTGCATACTGAATAAGAAGAGCCAGCCAGGATCCTATCTCACCAAGAGCATCAAACCTTACTATTCAAATCCGAGTGATGCCTGAGCTCGAAGAGACAGAGGCACGTTTTAATGCGCTGGTCTGTTCTCCCGCACACCGAATGTTAGGTTTCTAAGTGACTCATGATTATGTAATACACTGTTATAGAAATTAGTCCATTGGCGCCCTCAAATTATGGCTTATAATGGACTCACTTAGCCATTAGGAAGAAATAAAAGGAACAGGCAGAGTGAATGAGTCGACCTCTGCTGATGTGTTTTTGTGTTTAGAGAGGGGGGGGGGGGGGAATAAAAAGCCACTTGGATTTTATGCCGTGAATACTTAATTTGATTTTGATCAGGCAAGCTTGAGCAATCAGTATTTGCCGAGCGTTTTTAATGGCTGTCCGGTCCAAAGACGATGTTAGCGCGAGGAGTGTGAAAATATCTTTAAGTGTGACGATATGCTGGCTGTGTGGATGTTAGGCTCTTCGGGTTCCCTCTGTGGAGAAGCTGGATGAGACGCTGTCCTCCATGCTGCTGAAGGGAATGCCCAGCGGAGGGTTTCAGGGACTGCAGAGGGAAGGCACACCTGAAAGAGGTACGGCTCAGCGGGGAAGATACTTTCAACCACACATGAAAAACATCTGCGCACAATCATGCACTGGGATAAAGGGGGGCTCTGCAGTGTGAGACTATCATTGTTTTACTGGGTTTTAAAATGGTAAAGGAATAAGCCTGGGGTTGTAAAATTCAGCTAAAGCATTGCATGCCAATATTTTGCTGCAAAATCGACTTTTTAGAGCTTTTTACCATGTTCTTCTCTCATCCAAAACATACCAGGATCTGTGTTTCGACCCACTTGCGCTTCTTTGAGTAATCATTGAATCTTGTCCAGTGACTAAAGCTCCTCCTCACGTCCTAAGTATCCTGGAAATGTTTTTAAATATGTCCTAACAAACTACCATCAAACATAGCATTAACATCAGTATAGTAATATTTATCGAATATTGCATTTCTTATCCTGCAGCCCTACTGTGCACTCTGATAAATGAATCTTTAAGTACAAACCAGCACAAAGCATCTTGTTGGTGAATAATGGCCGTAGCCAATGCATCAACAAAATGTCAAAAATTCCGATTGAAGCTGTAAGCACCCATATGCCCCGAGAACACTGCAGAGCGTTCCTCCTGTGAACATTATCCGCAATGAGAGTCCTCCATTACTCCTTGGCTCATTATGTGGCAGATTGATGGCTTCATCAGCTGGGAGATTGATCCTTAATTCTGCTTAAAAGGGCACGGGGAAATGTTTCCACGACAAACGGGTCAATACGAGCCTCCGAGCCTCTTTGTTTCCCCTCTCACATCGCATTAGCGCAACTTCAAGCGATCACCTGGGAGGAAGGAAGTGTGGCGTAATGTACCATCATGCAACTGCCCGACGTCTAATGGCACTTTGTTAGCGGCGTCCATTCAAATTATATTAACTGATTTACTTTCCAGGGAGACATCGTTCACGACAAGTACCCACAATGCACCACATGCTGTAGTGTAGTTCTTGTTAGTGTGAGGGTGGGTTATAGTGGTGAACCAGCAGCAAGGATTCACAATTACATTAGTGAGTATGTCTGTTGAGGTCTCAGGAAAGGCCATACGGAGCCTGGCACCAGCTCTGCCTCAGGTCCTGACCGTGCCAGGGCCAGACGTGGTGAGGAGCTGGGACACCTCGGCCAAAGCCAAGAGAGAATCGAACGAACAAGACCTGACCGTAATGACATGGTTTCTTTAAGTTACATTGACTGATTTATTTTTCAGAAAGTTGTGACTTGGAAGTACCCACACTGCTCCACTTTGCGGCCCTGCATGGGTTAAAAGGTCTCTCCAGTGTCCTGCTGCAATGTCCCGGAGCAGCGAAGGCGGTCCAAGCGGCCAATCGGCATGGAGACACCCCAACAGAGATCGCGAGGAAACATGGTCACACTGAGCTTCATGTGCTGCTGAAGGAAACGCTGGTAACATCTCAACGACAGAATCTACCCTTAATGCTTTATTGCAATAGCCATCACCTTTATGTGAGAAATGATAGGAAATGTGTGTAGTATTATCTTTTATTGACCCGATTTACAATGGAGACATCCCTCAAAATGCCAATATAAGATGGCAAGTGTCATGTCAGTGATTTGTGAGCCAATTTAAACTATATAAGGGGCATAATTTGTCTGTTAGTGTTGACAGAATAGGAAGATGCTGGAGATTTCTAGTACCTGACAAGTCGATATGGAGAAAACAACACAAAGCACCTTAAGACTGAGATGCCGGGAGATGCAGTTGTAGCCGGGAATGCCTAACAGCTATAGTGTGTGAGAGTAAGTGGTGCTTCATCAATAATGAAGGCAGTGGAGCAGGGAGGTGGGAGGGTGACCTGGATCAGGCCTCAGCCCTCACCTTCACCCCTGCCGTCAGAACTGACTTAAGCTGAGCAGTGGGCGGACTCTCTTCCCTGCTCCCCTTATCACTGTGGTTTCTCCTGGCACACCCCACGGAGCATTGGCCCGTTTGCTCATGCGTACACAGAGGCCAGTCAAGCACTTGGTCTGCATGCACTCAGTGAATTAATGCAGCTGCTAATGTTAAGATTTTCCAGCATAATGGTTAGCATTTTCTCATGCTAATCTAGAGAGGTCGTCCCCGCCCCAGCCCTTTCCCGCTTTACTTAGAGGAATACAAGAGCAGCCTCTTGCCACTAATGAGAAGCAATCTACCATTAATAGATCCAGTGCATGCACACACATCCGTTTATTTAATAAAGCTAGAGGACACTAGCATTATAATGTTCTTTCCAATGCTAATTTCATTTTATGCTAAGGACATTATGAATGCAGTTGTTGGTGGTGTGCTGTAAACCACATAATGTGAATCCATTCATTCATTCAGTAAACAGATGAATGTTTCTGAAGGCCTCACTTTCACAATGGCTACTACCGTCGAATAAAACACATTTATTACCTTGAAAATAGACGACAATCTAAAGAACACAGGGATGAATATGATTTCCATAGCAATAACAATAAACAGTGGACATTATGAGGAAGCAGGGAAATCATTGCTTTTGTCAGTGGTGTTTTACTTAACAAGACTTAAACCATATCTATTGGGTTGCTATATGGCATCCCTATATTGTGACACATATAAGGAGCTACACGGCTGAGTGCATATAGCAGTATAGTCCATAATAATCCGCAAGAGCTGGTCCTTTTAAGCCTTTATCAAGCGTTAAATTAAATCAGTTTGCAATAGGCAGCGTGCGATTGCTCTGTGCAGACCAATAATCTCAGCTGTTCCACGTGTAGAGCGTCTTAAAACTTTCTCTGATTGTCAACCTTTGGAGAATTGTCCCTCATGGGAAATTTACACACTGGACAGCTGTTGCAAATGTACTTTTCCAATAGCAAAATCGCTAATGCAGAGTGATGGGGAGCTGACAGGGGGAGCACAGTCAAACGCAGGTCTACCCACTGGGACCCGACCTATGGCTGTGCAGGTTCAACGCAAGCCACTGACATTTGTGTATATTTCACAAAAGCCTAATTGAATCCATGTTGACGGCTAAAAACGACTCGACAGCAGGGTTTTACAGTCACGCATTAGTGAATAAGGACATTAATGGGAAAAGAAAGTACAAGTAGTGACTTCGGTAGTTAAATCAAAACACATTTTCAATTATTTTACACATTATCCTTTGTTGTACCTCATTGTTTCACCGATTCTTCGGTTACTCATAAAATAACCTTTTTACTTTCCAGCAGCATATTGTTAAGGAGCTCATTATAATGGGTAAAGTTAAAGTAATAGCATTACAGCAGTACTATTATTTAACTACTTATAACATTCGGCACAGTAGAAATAATCCAGCTACATGTGTTACCGCAGATTGTAGAGCGGGTCGTCTCATGATCGGAAAGTTGAGGGTTCGAATCCCAGCTCCTGAAAATGCACACTGTTGTTGTGTCCTTGGGCAAGACATTTTCAATGAAGGTTCTTGAGTCATCTTCTGCACTCTGCAGTTTAAGTGTAGACCGTGTCGCCTCTCATCCAAAAGGCTTCGTCAGCGACACTAAAGTTTAAGCTCAGCCGCAGACTACATATTCACCTTATTCCGCCCCGCCCACTTTTGACTCTTTTTGCTTTGTCTCTGCACTTCCGTTGTCCGGACACTTCCGGTCGAGCGCGAAGCCCGTTCATTAAGCGGAGAACGAGGGAAAAAGTTCTCAAATCTGATGTTTAGTGGATTGATTTGTGCAAAATGTCCAATGTTCATTTGCACCAACATGTCAACACTGCACCGATTCTCTGCGGGGCCTGAAATCGGCTTTGTTCGTGTAGTAACTGATTTTAACAGATAGGAGAAAAGGGGCGGGCACAATTCATGGCGGCACCCTCCGGAATAAGGTAAATAGACCACAGGAGGTTTAGCTAAGTCCCTCCCCTCTATTAACGGCTACTCTTACCTGCAGGTAAACCCCTTTGTAGTAACAGGACTAGACACCTTTGTAGAACTACAATATATATCTAGTCTCCGGGCTGAGCGTAAACTTCAACTGCAGGGTACAGAAGATGACTCTAGAATAGAACCTTAATTGAAGGTGGACAACTCCTGTACGACAGTGAGCCAACACGGTCTTGGGCAAGACACTTCACCCACCTTGCCTCCAGTGTCTGCGCACATTGGTGTATGAATGAGCATATGAATTGGGGGCTGGTTCCTTGCTGTAAAACGCGTTGGGCCTAATGAATGTAGAAAAGGGCTTTATATAAGTTGAAACCATTTACCTTATTAGAAATGTATGCGTTTACATGCATTATATACATTGACTGTGGATACTCCTCGCCTTAAACCTGTTGCAAAAATGGCATTGCTGCTCTAGCCAACCTAAAAGTTTGATTTTGCTTGTTTATGTTTTAGTTTTTACGTCAGTACACGGCTCTTGTGAACTGTATTCCGGAAAGCTCCGCAGTGTAGCTTTAAGTAATAATGCCAAGGTTAATATCTGTGGCTCCCATTCTTCAGCTCTTCCATTAACTCATTTGCAGCAGCCCACCTCCTATTAATCAGGCCGGGTGCATGGGTGATTGGAGCGGCGCGTTGTCAATAAGCGCTGGATGGATGGGTCCCCAGCTCCCTCTCCCTCTCTTTCACTCCGAATCACTTCGCATCAGATCCAGCGGTCCACCCCAGCAACCACTCCTGCATTTGTTAATTAGCTGTGAACTGCTCCGGCGGGGGGAAAGCTGAATAATTCACGAAGAGCATAACTGGAATACAAATATAGAAATGGCCACGCTCTCGTTCGCACTGTTTATGTCCTCCGCCCGTAATATCCAGCCTCCTCGCAGTAATTACCCTCCACACACATATTGTTCTTATTTCATACTTTAATGGTGGGCCGTAAATTTGGCTTGCGGACTGAGGCGCTCCTGTTTTGTAAATGTGTTTAATGCTGAAAGTATGGAGGTTTGGGGAACAAATGGAGGTTTTTGGATGATGCGCAATAGTACAGAAATACCAAAATGAGAAATAAACTAAATAAACAGGAAAAGTAAGGAATTCCCTGGTAGATGTTAGCCTGGCTAACACCAGACTAAAATCACAAATGATATTTAGTCTGGGGACCACCAATTCATTTTCTCGTAGGAGAGGTGTGGTTTACGATCGTCCATAGTCGTTTATTGGGCAATACGAAAAAAAAAAAAAAAAAGTCTCATGCGTCTGCACGTAGCCCCAGCCAATCATATCATCGTATGAGATGACGTATGACGTACCCGCTGTAAACTTTTGAGCTAAATTATTTAGAACAAGGTCTAAAGCTTGATCAAAAAATACCATCGTGTCTGCTGCTGTCATGTTGGATCCGTAAATAAACTTTTTTTTAAATTATCCGTAAATAAACTACAAGCTTCCGTATATCGAATAGTGCGTCATCGTCTTGCCGTCCCTCCTCGCTCTGTGATTGGTTCCCAAATCCACCGGAGATTTGGCCATGGTCCCCAGGCTGTTGTGCAGTTCGAAATAATTCGAGCGCACACAGCAGCCTGGTGTTAGCCAGGTTAGGTAGATGTATCAATTGCAAAGAAGAGTGACTGTAGGATTGTTAACGAGAGATGCACTGATCCAGCTTTTTTGTTACCGATACCGATACAGGGGTTTGAGTGTCCGCCGATATCCAATATTTACCGAAGCGACTTTATTAAAAGTGGCTTTGAGTGTAAAATTTATTGACTCTTTTCTACATTTTAAGATCAATAAAATCATATTTTATTGTCATGATGTTACAGATAATTTATATCTATTGATAAACTCTTGGATCAACATTTAACAAGGATCACTTTTCTACACTAAATATCCTTGGGTATATGACAGGCTTTAGGTTACATTAATATAAACAACTCACATAAAGTGATCTGATCATTACAAATATGTGAGATCAGTTATTTTTTAAACTAAAATACAAACACTTGGCTTCAGTAGTGGTTATTTTATTTTATTCGGCTACTTTAGGTATTTCTATTATAGTTTCCGACCCAGCCTTGATTTGTTTCATTAGCATTAGCATGCTCTCGCTAGCTTTAGCATGCTGATGCTAACCATGACATTTTGCGCCTTTTGTGTCATCGATCAAATTCTCCAGGTTCTTAACTTCAGAATGATATACAGCATGCCCACATTCACTTAGGTTTAGGTGGTAAAAGTTGTGTTTGTAAGTTGAGAGCCAAAACGGTATCGGTTCTGTATTGGATATTTGCATCCGATAAACGATATCGTATTTTTTCCAGTATCGGCTCTGATATCCGATGCCAGTATCAGATCGGCACATCCCTCTTGCTAATAGTTGTCGTGTTGAGATTCAAAGGTGGTATAAGCAGTAGGTGAACTCTAGGCAAATAGAGTTTTGACTTAAGTATCTGTTGATTTCACACAGCTTCTTTTGCATGTGGCTTTATATAAGCAAAGTCCAAGGATTTACTCTCTATTTGAATACTTCGAAATGGGAGCTCGAATCTTGCTGTCAATTCACCGAGTCCCCAGAACAGTTTGTATTCAGGCTGACCCTTTACTAACACGCTCTCTTTTAACACCATTCCCCAAATCCAAAAGAAGAGAGTTCTGCTGTTTAGTCACACAAGATGAAAAAGAACTGCCGCTTTCTTTTATAGTACCTTTAGCAAAGGTTTGGTTTCAATTTAAAAACACATTCTCCTACTCCCCTCAGTAAATACAATATGAAATAAGTGTGAAAAGTTTAGTTTGCCCTCAGGTGACCTTTCACTCACCGTAGCATAAAAGGGACAGTTTAGAGAGCTTTTGTGTTAGATAAAGAATACAGTAATAAGTTGTGTTTGGTCTAGTAACAGTAGTGAAGGTAGCAAATAGTATGGACCATGTTGTGTCTGAAATGAAGAAGGATATTTGTAGAAAACAAGCATGGTAAGTGGTGTTACTTCACAGCAATAAGTAGTACCCGAAGCAGCCGTAAATTCAGAGCAAACGCGGTGCTCACAGGCAACAGAGAAAGCCTCAGCATGCTCGTACGGTGACTATTATTTCAAGCCGGGAACAGATTTACGCTCCTCGTCTTGCGCCGGGGCCAGATTCAATTGAGATTACCGCATTACGCCCGCTGCTCTCGGTGAAGCGAATTCGTGTGGAAACGCCCGGGAGCTCCTGCCGACTCATACATCTGTAACATCATTTAGCATCCGCGTGGTTAGTAAATAAAGCCCGTAGCATGCCAATCGGCGAACAACGGGGCCCGCACTGGTGAAAACACGAGGCAGGCAGCACGGCATCCCGCCATTATCATTTGATGCGCACGCTGGCCTGGTAATTACCACATCCCCGTCTACCTGTTGGCCCATGTGTTGAACCTCCACTGTTAAGTAATGCAGCCGATAAGTCATTTGCAGCACGAGGAAAGAGAGTAATGTTGCAATAGAGGCGGAGATGCTTGTGTTGCTTAGGAACTGCACGCGGAGCCAAGGCCTGCTGTTGCGTGTGGAAGATGTCTTAATCAAAGCGAGCTACGTGGCATATTCTCACTGTGCACTGACATAGGCTAATTAATATGATGGACAAGCGGGATCGGGAGAGGACATGTTGTTTTAAACTGATGGTGAACGTTGGACAGGTAGAAGAGCCACGTAAAGCTCTTTAGCAGTGCCTCTCTTTAGGTCTCCAATGACAGGTGTTCTAATAAAGCCCTCATTTTGTCCTCATTTAGAGCCTGATTAAGTCCTGCACTCTTGATTAAGAACTGATTTATCCCCGGTCCAATCCTCACATCCAACGGAAATGTAATCAAAATTGGTTGGTATTTTCCGGCAAAATTGGCTATTTGGATCGAAAAGGATGCAGTCTCCGGGAATTGCTACTTATTAAGAAAGAGCCTGTTTGTTTAGGGCAGGGATATGGTGCCAGTAGCTCTCCAGCCCTCTCTAGGTGGCTCTATATACGCACTTACTGGTGAATTTTCTTTCAATCAATATAAAATAAAAGGACAAAACTCAAGTTATTTTCCTTAAACTATCCTGGGTGAACTCCATGTTTTTGAAGAATAAGTAGCTCTCTGGTGTTATTGTTTTGTAAAAGTAGCTCGCCGGGCAAAAAAGGTTGGAGACCCCTGGATTAAAGCAGTATTAAGTAACTTTACCATAATAAATCATTTTTGTGGTTCCTCTTGGGGTAATACAAGTGTTAATGGGATGATTGGGGGTCTTTCATCTTCCCCGGTGACTCTGGCCAGAAAACCACAATTGCAACTTCGCTGCCACCAGGTAGGAGTCACTAAAACACACTAATAGAATCATAAAGAAGAAGCTAACAGGCTAATGGGCAAAGCTAACTGCGGGCTAGCACCACTTAAACAGTATTTACATCCAAGTTTAAGTGGAAAAAATTATCTCCATTGTGTAATTGGATGTACAATATCCCTCTCTCCCTTTGTCTTTTATGTCGGCATAGTATTTACTCTCATGGACAATTAATGAGTAAAAAAAACGTAACACGCTACTACACCTGCAGTGGCGCTTATGGCCTCTAGGGGCGTGAGTTACTTACTACTCTGATACTTCAAAGTCACTCTGCTTATTCATTAAGTCAAAGTTGGTGATGTAATGTTTCAGGGGATGCATTTGTTGAAGGGAGGGACTTTTCTTTTTATAGAGGGAAAATTATTTTTGCCTGATGCGTGAAGTTAGCGCCATATTATGATTTGTTGATGTTGTTAATGGTCATCCCAAATAGTCAATAGTATAAAAATATCCATTTCGTCACATTTTGACTAAAAAGGTTCAAAATAAGGTATAGTCCCTTAAGATTGGTTGATGGTTTTGTTGCTATGATGCAGATACGAGTGGGGAAAGGCTGTATATGTATGGCTTGAGAGATGGTTTAAAAAGCAAAGAGGAAAAAGCGTAGGCGGACTTTGATTGGCTAACAGCTACAGGCAGGTGTGAAAGGTGTTAAGAAATAACAGAATTTATGCTTCATTTGTGCTAAATGAACAATGCTATCGGCGCTGAATCCCGGATGCGCCGTTGAAGTCACAGAGTTGCTCACCAAATGATATGTTTGGACAGAGAGGGGAAGATGTCTGATTTCATAATTACCCTGATCATGCCCTGTACTGTATGTCCCTCAGCATGTTATTAGCAAACACGCTCGGCTGCTTTGATGCTGCAGAGGAGACTTGCGAGATGGAGCTGGCAGCCTTGGTGATAGAATAGCTATGTAATTCCTATCATTCCTTCAAATTGTTTCTTAGATGAGCTGAGCCGTGGCCGTTGTGGTGAGAAATGTCAGTGTTGTGAGAATGTTCAATGCACAGAGATGGGATTGAGCTGAGTGATGTATGGTGATGGCATGTAGGCAGGATATACTGCAAGTATGTAATACTTCCAGTGGTTATTTTCTGGACTGTGAAATGTATGCAAAAACAAGACTAACACGCACAATGGCTTACAGTATTCCAGTGGTTCCAGCTCACTGTTGAGAAAAAATATGGTCACAATGTAATGACTTGTATCACTCTAAACTTTTATCAAGGCTAGAATGTTGTTGCCTCATCAAAAGTGTATACTATACCTCACCTTTGTTTCATTCATGCATATTTCATTCATCCTGCATACTCAGACCATCTTTTTGTCAAGAGCTCAAAAGTTATGTCCTTTACTTATTTATGATCAGATTTTGCTGTGTTGAGCAGACTGCCTTTATATGAGGTATATCAAAATAGTGGCTTATACTAGTTCTTCTTAAAGTTCTACATTATTCATTCACTCAGTGATGGAAAGCTACTACTGTAGCCACAGCTGCCTTGGGGTACACGGGTAAAATGCCATATTATCCTAGATAAATGGCTTGAAATGTGCTTGCATGAAGACAATTAATACTGATTTTGAGCAGGTTTGGACTGCCTTGAAATAGCAATAATTTGCTTAAAATAAGATTTACTAGTAGCCTACACTTAAAATAAGACACAAAGGGAGACAAAATGCTTGTTAGCATTTAGCCTCTCCCAGCATAGTCTTATGGCTCCAAACTGGGGTGAAGTTAGAAGTGACCCAGCTCTTCCACGTTTTCCCTATTTAAATACAGTTCCAAGTATAGTTACACAAAATTAAACATGCCGATTTTGTGTTTTCATGTAACTGTATTTACGTTGCTAACAACGTCTATTTGCGTGACTGTGTGCACGCGTAAAGACTTGGCAGTTACGCATCAACTCATCTAAGCTCAGGTAAGAACATATCTCAGTATGTGAAAACGGTGTCCTATTACTTCATTCAGACAAGTTAGGTGGGTAAAGTGTCTTGCCCAAAGACACAAGGACAGTCTGCAGCAGCATTAGCCAGGATTCACTGATTTAGTCAAAGGTTAGTTCATCCACTATGTTACCAAATTGCCACTTAAAAGGGACCATTCTTGCATTTTTGGAGTAGGTCTTCTCGGTAATATCTTTAACTAAAACAAAAAGCAATTGGTTTCTGCTCTGTTCTTGCAGAAAACGATCAGCACCAGAGAGGACCACAGCGACTCCAGCGCGAATGAAACGATGCACACCACAGGTATGACCGAATGTAAAAACTCCATATTGGAAATGCGTTTTGATCCACACAGCTCATTTGAAACAGATCCTCTCACGCTGATGGCAAAATGTGTAGTGGCGCTTGAGCTGACAGCGTGAACTTCTCCAAAAGCGAGAGAGTGGTAAACAATTTGTTCACAGGGAGCGTTTCCAACAGTCAGAAAGAGCAGCCAGTAAGTGACAGAGAGGAGGAGGAGGAGGAAGAGGATACGTACGCAGCGTTTGGGCTCGGAGATGCAGATGACAATTTAGGAAATCCCGGACCGACTATGATGATCACTAACCGCCCGCCAGCGCCCACCCCACGACCCGAAATGAGTGACGCCAGGCTCAACTACATCGCTAAAGGTAGACTCATATGACCTGCTGTGAAAGCTTTACAGATTGTTTTAGTTTGCTAGGTTACTCTTGCTGCAGTGAAGAAAACAAAAAAAGCTAATCGTGAGCTAAAAGCTCGACGGCCACAGCTAGAGGAACGAGTTTGCAAATGGGTGCTTGAACAACGTGATGCCGGGAGAGGCTTGTCAATGGTGCAGTTACGCCTCTATGCCCAGTTACCAATGGTGCGACTAATACTCCGGAGCGACTTATAGTCCGGAAAATACGCTATGTGCTTGTAGTCCACAGGCTTACAATGGTCCAGTTTGTATTTTTAAAAACTTACCGCAGAATTGATCATTTCAACGGGAGTAATTTTGCAAAATAGACATTTTAAAGGTGTATACCATGTTATCCCATGCCTCAGGTAGATTTAGTTGGGGGAAACGTGCTGTATAGTTTGCAATAAGACAGCTATGTTATTATTGGGAAGTTAATTAAGTAATTCAACGCATTTCACAGAACAAGAAAGAAAGCTATTCAAATTTAGCCATATAAAATTGGCTACATAATCATTATAGAATATATTTAGGAGTGACAGGGTGAATAAAATACTGTCAGAGTGATTAGTGTAAAACTTTGTAAGACCAATTGATATAAAATTAAGAGTGGCAAGTGCGGTTAAAATTTCAGTTATTGTACATAATTCTGATTTGAAAAAGTCAAAACAGTGCTTTGCTTGTGTGAGGAGGAGAGCGTGGGCAGGAGGAGGGCCTTGGAAAGCACCATTTGTGAAGTGCCGAACAGACAGAGGAGGAAAGTGAAGTTTGTTTTGATCCCATTAGCCATAAGAACACGGCTCGTACTGTGCCCGCTGCAAAACAAACACCGCGGAGGAAGTCGGAGAGACTCGTCGAGAGGCTGCGGTTCTGTTCAATTTGAGCACGATGAATATTTCATGAGATTGGAAAACATCCCAAAATGACGGGCCGTTATTAAGGGATATGAATCATTTAAAGCCCCCTCTTTCATCTGGCAAATGTAAACATCAGGAGTTCATTTGCAATCGTGTCATCTCTAAAGACCATATGTAATGAAGGGTTTATCAAGTCAAATGGTAATACAAGAAGCAAAGGCAACATCTATGTGGGTAATATATGCAAAGAATATGTACATGTTTACACATTTATACTCATTAGAAACATGACCAAATCCTTCATTGACATATTTTACAGGATGTTCAGGGACATATTTTGGTTTTCAGGCTAACCTTTAACCTTTTGAATATTTAATCTTTCTCCAATACCTTGCTTTTCTTTTTGCGATGACTCTACAGCTACCACCCCGGCTCCTATTACTACTACTACAACTGCATCTGTACTGATATAGGCCTAGTCACCAAGTTTTCTGGTGCTCACATTAGATTTTGCTGCAGTGCAACATTAATATTTTATGCAATTGAAATGTCTAAAATGGTTTGTGTTAATAAGGCGATAAATTATTAAAAGTCTAACCTAAAGCGTACACTTGCAGTTAAAGAATCCCTTAAGACAATACGGCACAATCACTAATTACCCGCATGTAAACAATGCAATGTTTATTGAGTAAAGGGCCTCCCTGGTGAGTTTCCTACAGGGAGAGCACCAGTGGACTCCCCCCAAATCCACTCCCTTTCTCAGCGGGACAGCCATCTGCAACCAATCTTGGCCATAGCAAGTCAGCCAGAATAAGTCATTACACATGTTTTCCATCGTCCCTGTCCCCAGAGCACAAAAAAGGAAGAAAAAAAAAGATTTTGAGGTTTCCATCTATTGAGACAGCGCACAGAACCACACAAGGATCACATGTTGCCTCTGCAGTGATGGTGAAGGATTAGCTGTGGAGCCAGTCTGTAGTGAATGCCACACGAGTGGAAAGAATTAATGTGAAATGCTCAAATATGAAAATGGTTTAATCCTACAGGGAGAAAGTACAGCAAACTAAGTGTTTTGTTGATTTGACTGTGGCGTTTTAGAGAAGTTGATGTCAGTGATCTTCTTACAGTACATATACTGAACAATTTCCTGACTCTGTTAAAAAGATTGGTGCTGAGTGGTTTGATTTTGATTCCTGCTTATTTAGGATGATTTAATGCCTAAATGAACATCACAGTAGCTTCAGTACACAGAAAACAAATACAAAAAATGATTGAAGAACCTTGAAATAGCTTATGTAAAGTACCTTCAATCTCTGAGAAGCAAAAGGCGTACCTAGTAATATGGGCAACAGGGGTATTTGAGGCCAAGCGGTGTTGTAGCTGCACTAATAGCGCTCTACTCCACACTCACAATGTACTGCTGCAGTGAGCAACAGAGGAGACTGTGCTGTAAGACTGAGGTGAGATGCAGAGATGTTGTGGTGCCATGGAGAAAATACTAAGTAGTCAGAGGTGGGAATTTGTGGCAGGGTGTGGAGACTGAATTATAATCTTGTTTCGGTCCAAGAAAAGCATTTCCACAACAGCAGGTTAACAGAGAGAGCATTCATTCAGCAAACCAAGCGTTAGCAATAGAAGCTCAGCATCTTTAAAGGTCTTATAGTGAAATTATGGAGAACGTTATTATAATTCAAGTTACTGCAAATGGCATGGGCCTTATTTATCTTTTTTTGTTGTTGTTGTAAGGTATTTAGAATATGTGTGGCCGCTGCCACCTTCTGGTGAAAGAGACACAATGCACAACTGACTTTTGAGGTTATACTGAATGCTAATTTACATATAGTGTCATGCCATGCTAATAAGCTGTTCATTTATTCTTTAGTAGATTGAACTATGTAATTAGAGATGTTTGAGGAATACATCTTGGTCACCTTTTAGAGTGAATATTATAATTACATTTCATTTGCTTTTACAGTGTTCCAGACAAAGAAACTGGGCATAACCGAGCTCTACTCTCACCCTGCTAAAAAAAGTAAGTGTGTGCCGTTAACAGCAGAAACTACCAATTATGAAGATAACATAATCATTTTGAGTAATGTACTGTACATTTGCTAAACCTGTTCCTTGCTACCCCCCTAATCAGGGATTAAGGTTAGGTTCAGGTTCAGGGGTTAGGGTTTGGAACGGAATATGTTATGCAAATTGTGTTTCACTCGCACAGATCTTACGAATATTTTTAGAAACTAGAATCACACTGACATATAGGTAAACTCTCCTGTCCATATTGCTTTGAGATTTGGACATGCATAATCGGAGAAGATAACTCTAACCCTAACCCTAAAATAGCAGTTAACAGCTTAAGTTTCTTAATTCTTCATTGCCGCAAAATACATAGGCAACGAGAGCTGGGCCACACAAGCAGGGAAGTTTTGGCTGTCATAGAGCCAACTGGGATCCTAATAAACAAACAAAAAAACAAACAAACAAACAAACAAGCAAACCCCAAAATGCCTGTTGCAAGCCAGGACAGACGTGGTAGAAAGAAGGCTACTATGTAAAACATTAAACAAAATACAAATACAAATGATCATGAATAATGAAAACAATGTTTATTAGGTGTCTGTTTTATGGCTTTATTCTACGCCATTATTTTTTTTTACATAAACTTTTGAAGAGGGAACAACACATTAATACTAAAGAGCAATTATGTGTAACAGGTAGCATGTTTGTGCCCAGATGGCCGTGTCTAAGATTAGCAAAGTGAATTAACGGAGTAACAGGAGCGGTGGCACGGCACACACACAGGAGCATTTGTCTGCTGTGGTGAAAGTGTCTGAGGCCCTGAATGACAGCGGCATCGATCACCCGCGTCAGGAGACAATGAGCCCGCACATCCTCTCCACTCTGCAACATTAAAGACGAGGCGCATAACAACACTTCACGCAATCGAGTCGATGAAGAGAGAGGAGGAGAGAAGGCACTACAGGGGGACAATGGTGTGCTGTCTGGTGTGCTATTTATCAGTGGCCCTCAACTGGTATGGCCTTGGGACGCACCCTCAGCCTCGGATGACATGCCATGACCCAAATATGGATATTTTGTCTGACCCATGAAACAATTTGCAGTTTGAGAGATTATGAATTAAATTACAGTAAAAAAGCAAGAGTGCTGATAAAAAACTTTTCATATGCACAAGTGAAAATAAGTTGAGGCCTGTCTTACATCGTCATGAAGATTTTAGCTGCATAAAACTGAAATGCAGCATCACCATGTTTATCATTGACTCTGGGAACCACCAGAAGACCCCTCCTTGAAGTTCTCAGGGCCCACAAAGGTTCATATGGCTCTAACATGCCAGAAGAGACATGGTAGTTCAGCGGTTAGAGCTCATGCAATAAGGTCCTGGGTTTGATTCCCACCTGGACAGGTGGGTGCTTTTCTGTTTGGAGTTTGCATGTTCTCCCTGATTCTTTATCTATAATGGGACTTTCCTTGGTTAAATGAAGGTCAAATAAAAAAGATGTGCTAAACCATGAAAAGAGCTGTTTAAAATGTTAAAAAGCTCGTTTAGAGAGGCCAGTGAGCAGGCCGTCACAGTAGTCTCACCTGCTGGAGACAAAATGCACGGATAAGTCTCAGTTTCGACAGTATACCTGCTGATGTTATAGCTTCGATGTGGCTGTTTAAGTTCAGGTCTGAGTTGATGATTACTCCTAGATTTCAAACCAACTTTTTGTTTTTTAGAGAGAGAGACTCAAGTTGACTGATAACACTTTCTACGTGGGCCAAAAAACAATGATTTCAATTTTGCCGGAGTTTAGTTGGAGAAAGTTGTTTGGAATCCACAAACTGATGTTCGATGCAGTGGCAGAGTGTGTCTACAGGCCCATATTCACCTGCCGTCAGTGACACATGGATCTGAATGTCATCTGCATTGTTGTGGTATAGGACATATTATTACTGTGTATTAGTATGGAAGCATGTATAGTTTGAATAAGAGGGGTCCCAGGACTGACCCCTGGGGGATTCCACAGGTCATGGCCGTTTTGTTTGAGACACAGTTGCTAATTTAAATACAACCTAAAACTGAAAAGGAGCATGCCAACCTTCAGAAGTGCACATACCACCGTCTGCTAACTAGGCCTGCTAATGTTTAAGTGAATGGTTTTCTCTTTAGTTACCTGACACTATCCCTTTCCTATCAGCTCAAGGTCGCGAGGACACACTCTCTCCCGTCTACGATACCTTTGTGGCGCTCCCAGCACCAGTACGCCATCAGAGGGCCCGGGCTGGCTCGCTCCCTTTCTTTGAAGGGGCCAAGGGGCACATCAACCACTGTCAGCACGTCCAGAAGGAGGCTACGCAACAGGCAAGGCATCCTCTCACACACCAGGCCGAATCAATGCTCTGGAGTCCATAAACTGGAGATGCCAACCCAAGGCACTTCACCGCCATCTGCTCCACAGCCTGCAGAAAAAAAAAAACATACATTCACGAAAAGAACAAGTTGACACAAGTAAACATATTGAAGGAAGTGGCATTTTGTGGAATTATATGGCTGTTTGCAATTTTGGCAGAGAGAAGTGCTATGGAGGCTGATGCCTGTAAATCATGAATATGGCGCGCTCAGGTTGCCAGAAAGGTTTATAATTATGAAAGTTATTTAGTTTAGCGCATTTTATCAGATGAACAGTCATGGGAGGATAGTGGAAAGATATTCCCCTGATGTCCATGCTTTCATTTTTACACACCTGAACAAAGTTACCCCATTAACCTTCAGTTGAGTAGTCATTTTTAACACCTGTGCAAATAATCTGTATTCAGATTTGGCCACTTGACACATACCAGTTTCGTACCATTTTTCATCATTCCAGTATGTCATGATTACAGTTTGCAGGTGTTACTCTGGCTTATTGTGGCTTATGTGTTTGAATCTAAGTAAAAAAGACACACAAAAACACATTTTCATCAACTAAATACCCTATTCACAGGACCCAACTATAGTTAAGGTTTTGCCTAAATTTGCTGATAACTTAAGGTTTTAGATGAACCATGCACTTTTCTAATCATAAAACATCACAAGTGTTCTCCCATCATATTGAATGGTAACTAGAAAACCATGAACACTTGATTTGCACTTTACAAGCGTCTCTTCTGTTGATGGTTGCATGTGCTTGCCCTCTTGTGGTCTAGATCAGGCACTACAACCACATTAAACAACCTCACTCTCCCGAACCTTTTATTTTACAAAGAGTGAATTTATGTCACGCCATAAAAAGAAACCCGTAAAATACAGACACAAGACGTGAAGGAAAAAGTGCAATAACATTAGTCTTCTGCAGTGATGTTAATGTCTCCCCTCTTATAGTCTTTTGTGGTCCACGTTTGCACATTTTTTCCACTGAGCCACCATGAAGGTATGAAAGATTTATGACCCAACTCCAAGGGCTCAATTTGTTTCATTTGTCAGCACAGAGAGCACATAATCACGCAAGACAATTTATGGAAATCTCGGAAGATGAAAACAAGTGAGTTCTTGGTAGTGTGTAGATGCTGCCGTCCTATTAACTGTACGTTCTTTTTGCAGGATAAGTTGAGTCAGCTGAGGGCGGCCGCCCTCAACGATAAACACGATGACAGCTTCTATGGTAAATGCTCTTTCTGTGTGGAGATTAAATAGAAGAACCAGGCAAAACATTATGACCACCTGCTATTCTTCCTTGTTCATGCAGTCCCATATGCAATTGTGATGCATTGTATTGTTCTTCTTCGCCTTATCATTTTGTCTGTATGGTTGGACCACACACCATTAAGCATCTCCCTTTTATGGCACTATTTTGAACACTCAAAGTGGTGCTGCTGACTAACAAAGATGTGGCTGCCAATCTGCACCAATGGCCTATCCAACCACTACCAAGCACCCCAGAAATAATTGATGGGTGCAGCAGAGTCTTGACACCAACAGCCTTTTTCTTTTGTTGTCGCATTGTTTCAATATGTTTTAGCAATGTCAAAAGATCCAGTGTTGCATTAATGTTTCACTAAGATGATGGGAGAGTGTGACCACTGCACAAAGCCTTCCCTAGCACTTCCCAAAGATTCTCAGTGGGGTTCAGATCTTGGCTCTGTGGTGGCCAATCTATGTGTGAAAATGATGTCTCCTGTTCCCTGAACCACTCCTTCACAATGTGAGCATGATGAATCCTGGCATTGATGCAATTGATGCAATAACCTGGACATTCAGGATGTTCAGGTCGTCAGCTGATCTCATTCTTTGGGTAGCGTTGCTGAACCTAGACCTGACCAACTGCAGCAACCACAGGTCAGAACAGTCAGTAAAATCCAGATTTTTTTGGGGGTCAGGCAGTGCATTGTTGAATGATTTCGGGAAACCGGAAAACACCCAAACGAAACCCGCCTAGACAATGGCAAAAAATACAAACGCCAAACCCAAAGGCCCAAACAGTCTGGGATTTGATCCCAAGAGTTTTGCTCTGGTATGCCGTCTCACCACTATTGATACTAACCACTGCAAACTGGCAACCCAAAGTAACATCCCCAAACTGAAGAGTAACGAGGTGAAACTTTTGTAGCTACTTTTGGTAATGACCATAGCAGAAATTCAGAAAGAAGTAACTTTGGCCTGAAAAGCCCACAATAAGTATTGCAGTTAGAGATGAATCTGATTTATCTCATTATGATCTGTTTATAGATGATGTTAAAAACTAGTCAGTATCAAGGCAGGGCAACTTTATTTATACTGCACATTTCGTACACAAGGCAACTCAATGTGCCAAGGTGAATTGTACAGTAAAAGTTTAGGACCTGCTAAAAGATGTGCAAGTTTCTCTGGGGTCAAAACATTTCTAAAACAGCAGCTTTGAGTCTCCAGCGCCAGTGCATCACAGTCAGTTGCGTAAGGAGCTGCATAATCTTCCTGCCTGATGTTGTTATACAGTATGTGCCCTTTATATATATGAGTTCATTTACTGTATACTGCAAACAGCTTAATAACTTTTCTCCCTCTCTCCGCAGATAAAATCAACATCGTTCATCACACGCCAAGTGAGTCTTTGCAACTTATCTGAGAGGAAAATGTGCGCTTGCGTGCCTTTGTAGTTCCCCCAGTCAGTCCCGGCTGCAACGGTGGGGAATTAATCCTCGGGGACGTGTTATGCGCTCAAATCCCCGGTGCCATGTTTTATGTAGCTAAGTTTCAGAAGCACTAAACGGGAGTCTTTTGTTTCTTTATACTCTCTGCGCTCAGCTGTACATTTTGTATAATTTCCCCCTTAGGTGCCGTGGCGAATGAAAGCCCCAGGAACAGCCAATCGGAGAAGGCGGATTTTTACAACAAGCCCCTTAAAAGGACATCACGTAGGTTTGCTTTATTCATGCTATATAATAAACTGCTATTCCACATGTTACGGCTGTATGTTGGAATCATTAGGGTAATACAGCACATGTCTCGCAGGCTAATTTCTTTTGGAAAGCTGACAAACGGTGAAGGTGAGGCCCAAACGCTCTTTCTATCCCCCAACGACTGTAAAAATACATTCTGACACAGGATTTTATGCATTTACAGGCCTAATGATACGTCATGATGAAGACTGTGTTCTGCCAAAATGCTGCGAATTCATCCGCTGAAAAAGGGGAAGGGAAAAAAGAAATCATTGTGCTTTTTATCAATTCATCTCGAAACAGTTGCTTGAATAGGCCAGAAGTAAATTGATGAAACGACATAATTAAATGACGGATAAAGTAATACATCTTGGTTGTCCATTAAGCACAAAATAACCAGCATTGTTACTGCTTTGTATTTGCTAGTAATTAAAAAAATGTCTTCTCTTTATTGACGATTTGTTTTGTTTAATGTAACAAATTGTCCCTATAATAAAGAATTTTTCATCCTTTATTTATACAGGTTCATCCCATAAGACTCAATGTCTCATTTACAAGAGAGACCTATTTCAAACATATCAATTATAAACAGCACAAAAAGTAAAAATACAAAGGTTTTACAAATACATCTTAACATGGCTAAAAAAAATCTAGTTAAAGTGATAGTCTGTAAGTTTAAATGTTTTACAAATTTTATAGATCGTGTATAATTGACCGCCTGGGTCTGAAATTTGACCTAACATAAGTAACACTAAAAAAGAATATTTTTTTCTAAAGTCCTTTCCTGCTGATGAGAATCCCCGGGATACCACTTTGACCAATGAAACAAGCTTTTCCTGTGAACCGGCCTGCCGGGGCCAATCAGGAGGGATGGGGAGAAGCTTTTGAAAATTGTGTTCCTGCTCTCCTCATTTAAGGGCTTTCTGCTTAAGGAGGGGAGGAATTTGATTGTTAACTTTCAAATTTCACTCCATCTCTTCTCACTTTGCAAACTTACCACTTCTCACTTTAAAACAACAGCAATTTCCTATTGACACATTTTCCAGACCTTTTACAATGCTAATACATTCAAACCAGTTCATGAGTTTATAAAGAAGTAATGCTTGGTTTATAATAAATGAAAGGTCCTTATGTTTGATAGTGGAATAAATGTAGTTTTGTTGGGATGTTAGAAATGTTTGGAATGAGTTTGGACCACAAATTAAAATGTAAGATATGAATGTATGAATTGCGTCCCTGAAGTTGGTCGTGTGGAGAGTGCGGCTGTTAAAAAATGAAATAATGATGTAAAAGAACATAACCGGGGATAAAGTTGGATCTTATAAGCAGAGGAATTGAGAAGCTTTCCATACACACATCCTGCAATACTCCCAAGATCTAATCACTGTTGTCCACTAGAGGGCGCTTCACCTCCAAATATCTCCACATCCTCCATCCATCTGTGCCTGTGTGAGAGAAGGAGACATCTGGCAAGCACAGAGGCACCTGCTGACCTCCTCACGGTCCGGGAAGACACGCTATGGAAAAAAAAAATATAGCCTTCTGTGTTTATGAATGTTTATGAAAAGCAGAGGTTAGCAAGAGCACTTTATGTTAGAGGTTAGAGGCCAGCACTCTTCTTCTTTAGGAAGCACACTTTTGATTCCAGTTTGCATATGCCGGGAGATGTCAGGGCAAATATAGTCTATATATATAAGCACATGCACATTCTAGCAAAGGAAACCGCCTCCCATGTGAAAACGAAACACAATTTCAGAAATAACAAAAAGCCCTTTTATAATTCAACCTCATGAAGAGTGGAATATACTTGTCAAAAATCTGAATTTGCTGCGATGCACTGAAGTATTCGGCGGATTGGCACCGGTGGGTACCAGTTTGTTGGTACAGCGCGGCCTAGTGCGGCTGAATGAATGAATAAGAGGAGCATGGGGAATTCTGTGAATGCGTGGCTAAGTCCAAGAAAGAAAGAGAAGAGAAGAGGGGGGGAAGCGGGCAGAGGCTAGAGTTGTGTGCCAACGCAGCAGCTGGGTACACGGCGGGCACATTTCTGTCCTCAATCATGCTCTTTGTGAATAATATGCAATAATGCCGCGGCGCTACTTAGACCTGCCAGTTAGCCTTTGGAGGTTTATCCGGCTTCGGGACCCCATGGCATTCGGAGGCATATGCTTGCCTGTCACCTGCTGTGTATATTTCTGTCATGGCCGCAGCGATAGGCCGCGATTCATCTTCTATGCAAATAACGCCACTGCCGCCACGAGGAATCAGAGCGCGGCACCGTCACAGGGATACGGGGGGGGGGGGGGGGGCGTCGCTGACTCCCACACACGCACCGGGCCCCTGCGCTGGTGTCGATACGAGGGGGCATCAAAGAACAGAGATCAAAAAAACACAGCCCAGCTTTTTCAAATGCAACTTACTTTGTTATGACGATGCATTATTCACACGTGGGTGATTGAAGTTGTAATTATGAGGCGACATTTTTGATCAGTTTTGTGTGTGTGTGTGTGTGTGTGTGTGTGTGTGTGTGTGTTGCTTTTTGAGTGCTATCTGTCTTCAAAAGTGCATTTAATGAAAGTAGAATAGAAACATATTCTATTGATTGCGTTGGCTTTCCATGTTTAAGAGATAGGGCTGCACAACACTGCAACACTTGGTCATTTTCTTTAACGAAACAAGATGAAAAATACAGAATCAGGAGCAAGGTGAAAATGGAACTAACTGAGGAAAAATCTAAACCTCTCTTGTGATACATGGCGATAACAATAAGTTGATGATATTTTGCGCGGCCCTACCCACAACAATGTTCAGCGATATCCTAAACATAATAGGTGGATAGATGAACTGAAGAATATACAATTATTCTACATATTGTTTTTTTTTTAAGCAGTACTAAGTAACTCATCCCCCTAGAGGCCATAAGCGCAACTGCAGGTGTAGTAGCAAGTTACGATTTTTAATTGTCTTGGAGAGTAAATACTACGCTGACAGGAAAGGTGAAGGGAGAGAGGGTTACTGTGCATCCAATTATACAATGGAAATATTTTTTTTCACTCAAACTTGGCTGTAAATACTGTTTAAAGTGACGTTAGCCCGCAGTTAGCTTTGCCCGTTAGCATGTTAGCTTCTTCTTCGTGATTCCATTAGTGTGTATTGCTTTCTCCGGACCAGTGGCAGTCAAGTTGCAAACATGGTTTTCTGGCCAGAGACACCAGGGGGAGATGAAAGACCCTCCAATCATCCCATAAACACTTGTATTACCCCCACAGGGACTACGGGAAGGATTTATTAAGGTAAACACGTTACTTAGTACTGCTTTAAAAAAACTGCAAGACATACTGTAGGCCCTGTACCCGATTGTTTTGTTTACAAATGATAATAGAGTGTGCAAAACTCCGAACTTATTCCTAATCCATTTCTAACATTCCAATTTTTCCACAAGGATGAGTTTCTGAGCTTTTCACAATACTGTCAGGGAGTAAAGGCAGATGATGCTGCTCGGCTACAACTGTAAACAGTACGATGATTAAATAGCGGGTATTATGCTTTTTGCATGTATTTGGTCAATTCTCAATCACTAGCTTACACTGTGTTGGTTAGAAAAATGCAATATTGATCTAAAACAGCCCTTCCCACACCCCACCCCTGCTCTTACTCCTCTTTGCTGCACAGCTGTTTCAATAAAGAGAGAGAGAGAAAAGTCTGTGTGTGTCTTGTGTGACTATAGTGAAACTATGGTGAGTGTTTTGAATCTGTGATGATTAAAGGGGCTAGATACAAGTTGGCCATTTTATACTCACTACTGCCACCTCAGGACATACGTGTAACTGCAGGTTCTATGTTAAGCTTGCGCATGACGGCAATTCGGAGTAACAACTTTTTGAGTGACAGTTGTGGTGAATAGGTCTGAGCTCATTATAAGCATCATGACATTGCTGGAACATATTGGGGAGGAAAATACATCATTTTAACATTTTTAAACTCTGTATAGTCCCTTTAAGTTAAGCAAGAGACCGGGAGGTGAGTAAAGCATTTCCTGGATAATCGGGACTTCAGGAGGAGCTGTTTGGGGAAAACGGGAGCTTTTCGGGAGCAGCCAACTCGGTGCTAAAAATAGCCAGTGGAGAAGATTCAAAGATTTCTTGACTCAAAGATGCGGGAGTGGGTCAAAATGCAGCTCCAGGAATGTTTCTGACGAGAGAACATTGTAAAATGGTAAAAAGCTCTAAAAAAGCAACTTCGCTAAAAATGGGTATATTTGAATCTTAAAAAAGTGAAAAAATTTAAAGGTCAAATGTGGAAAAAGGTCCATTTATGTTTATGTAGTAAATTCAAGTCATCATGTGAAGGGAATGTAGTTTGCATAGCTTTACCAATGCAAGATAAATAAGCCCATTAGACTGGCTACCAAAGTATTTCCAGGTACTTATATAAAAATAAACCTAATCCCTTCGTAACAACTTTCCGGTGCTTTTGCTTTCTCTATGCTGTGGTTTGGTCAGATAACCAAACGATTATACAGTTAAACGCATCAATAATACTGCTGTAAACTTACCATATCTACATCCAATTGATAACATAAAAAAAAAAAAAAGTCTTTGGCATCTATCCGAGCTGCTGAGGGAAAACTCTGGGGAGTCCAGCATGGGTGTAAGTTTGAGCTAACCAGTGCGCTCAAGAGGCCTTTAAGCACAAGCATTCATAACTTCCTCATCGAATGCACGCACACACTATAAGGGCACACACAGACAGCGCCACAGTGGTCCCCTCCTCACCCAGGCCTCTCCTCAGCCCGTCGCGGGATTAGGGCAGAGGATTGTGCACAGCTGCTCCCCAACATCCGCGATAAAAATCAGGCAATTTCACAGTCAGTGGCATTCTTTCATCCTCTAATCCAGCGCTAACATACAGTATGGATGGACCGGGGCGCGATGGGAACAGCCTGTTCTGAGCTGACCCCTTCCAGTCAAATGTTGAACACCTACCACCGACTCTCCAGACACTACTGCGACTCTGCTTTGTGGGGGGTTTACGCACTTGCACTGGTAAGATCGGGTTGGTTAAAACAAGAAACAGGTTATTTAAGTGAGTTTGTTGTTAGGCTGCAAAATGGACCTCTAAAACAGAATGGAAAAGAAATGTCCATGTTAATGCTCCAGCATGTACAGAGCAGACGGCAGTGGTGGTCAATGTACTCGATTTCTTAAGTTGAGTAAACGTACAGATACTACTATTCAAATATTATGCCAATAGAAGTAAAAATTAACAGAACATCTGCACAGCGCCACCTTCTGTTCATAGAGGGTGCATGATTAGGCTTTTAGAGTCAATAACAAATGGCCAAATGTACTTTTTACTTTGGGGTCTTTATGTTAATGTTGTGGAGGAGAATCTACTATATTCATCTTTCAAATTTTGTGGAGGAGAATAAGTTCTCAACCCAAAAAATACAAACTTGTGTAAATTGACTTTCTTACTGAGCACCTCGGTTAGACGGTCATTGGAAAGATCCATACACAAACCAGTCACCACCCAGAGAATTACTTGTACATTTGTCCAGGTGTGGTTTTCAAAAAGTAAAAAAAGATATCCGAATTGGGTCGTTTTTACACAAAAAAGAATCCCCACTTATCCAGGAAGCTTCCTCAGTTCTAATATTTCTCTGTATTGAAAACTGGATTCATTTAGTTTAATACAATTGGACTTAAGTGGGACCAAACCAGCCCTGAATCTTTTAAACAGCCCAGTACGGTGGCTGAGTGGATAGCACTCTCGCCTCACAGCTTTCTGTGTTAGGTTTGCATGTCCGCTCTGTGTGTGAGAGGGTTTTCCTCTGGACGTTTCCTGGTTACCCCCAGTTGTTGTTAGGTCATTTTAACCAAGACCAAGCCTTGAGATTAGAAGATAGGAACCTTAACATCCAACAGCAACTGAGCAGCGCGCAAGAGCGAGAAGTAACAAGTGGAAAAAGTGATAGTAACTCTGCACAGCCTGAGAGCTCCCTAATGTTTTGAATGCTTGCACCACAGAAGCCATGTTTCAGGCGTGTTAGTCGTCTGATAAAGGGCTAACACGCCTGAAACGTTACTTCTGTGGTGCAAGCATTAAACATTTTTTGGAGCTCTCAAGCTGTGCTGAGATCTTTTGTTTCAATCTTGCTGCTCCAGACAGGTTGCTCTGAGGCGCTGGTTGAAGCAATGTTCAAATGCAGAGGACAAATGTCCCTACAGGGAAATAAATTCTACAAACACAAGGGACTTGATCAAATTCCAGATAAGCAAATCAACCAGTTGCCAAGGAACAAGAGGAGAACCTGAGTACCATTGCTCACCTATGTTATTGAAGTAATACTGAACAAAACCGCTCATTTAGAGGTGGCTCCGAAAACTGTGTGGTAAGTCTAGTTTTTACTTAAACAGCTAATTCCTCAAAACGCTCCTGACGTCTTTAATCAAGCCTCATTCAACGTAGGCGCCCCCTCACCACACTCACTAATTCTTCATATTTGTTTTCCTAATGCCGTGATTCACTTTGCCCATCACTCGCCCTCTCACCCCGACCTCCGTTTGAGCCGCCATTCTTCAGCCAAGTTCAAACGGGGGACAAAAAGGTACTTCACTGCAAAAAAAAACCCAAAGAGGAAAATAGGATTTGAGAAAGAGAGAGAGAGAGTGCGTGAGGGAGAGAGAATGAATCAAAATCAAAAGGCGATGGAGGAGATGGAATTCGCTGTACAAACGTTTGGGAGGCTGAATGCGAGCTCTGTTCGGCGTTGGCGGGCCCCGAGGTGAAAAGAGCAGCTCCTCGGCAGGATACATCTATTCTGACAAGTCCACACACACATTTACTGTACAGGCATACACTTCTACACTGAGCAAGCTGTGTTTATTTAAGAGCCAATACAAGTTAGGTTTGAGGATGCTCCAACCAGAAATTTATGGTGCAACTTTTAGACGAGCATTATTCAAGAGTGTCGGAATTTACACCTTTCTTTGCAATATCAGATTTGGAAAGTACTATCCTAAAACATAATAAAGAGGTATACAGTATTTTCCAGACTATAAGTCGCACCAGCCTTGGCAACTACCTGGGCCAGGAGCTGTGACTACACCGTTGACACGCCTCTTCCGGCAGCACGTTGTTCAAGCACCCATTTGCGAATTCGTTCCTCTAGCTGTGGACATTTAGCATTTCGCCCCGTGATTAGCTAACCTCCGCTTTTCGCCAGTCCCTCACAACTTTCTCGCTCATTCCAAACTTTCTTCCTGCTGCTCGATTACATTTTTTTTTTTTTTTTTTAATCTTCAGTGTTTTTTTGATCTTCAGTTACAGGAGTAGCAGATTACGGGTACACAAGCCTAGAGCGCCCTCTAGTGGCGGTCAGGGTGAAAATATAAAATGTGAAATTGTATATTTTGATATATAAGTCGCATCTGAGTATAAGTCGCACCCCCAGCCAAACTATGAAAAAAGTGTGACTTACAGTCCGGAAAATACGGTACTTTTGGACTTATTATGTCTTGTGTTATGTTATATACCTTAACACACTAGGGTACCACACTGCTCCTGACTTATAATTTTTTGCTGTATTTGTACAAATAGCAGCATAAGTGGAAGTATGCTACACACTCCTCTCAAAAGTACATTGCCTCCCTACATATAACTTTACAGCTGCACTAATTATAGGCCCTGTACCTCACTTGTTATTTTTTGGCAGAAGTAATTTCCCCCATAAAGTATTCTGTAAAAGCAGCAATTTCTGACTGTTGTGTGCATTGATTTTAAGGATTCATTTTATTGTTCACAAATTTGCTGGTTTTGTAGATGGTAAACTGGTAAAGTGTATATTTGTTGAAATTGAGAATGGGTAAAAACTATTTCAAAATCGTCTCCATTTTTTAATATACTTTTTCTCCATGGAGTACCAGCAGGCTTATACTTTTATCATATTCGAAGCATGTCTAGAATACACATTTGTATTTAGACTAAACTATATGTTGGAGGTGACAGAAGCCATGGGAAAGACACCATTATGTTGATGAATGCAAACTTCAGAGAGCCCCAGTCTCCTCCCCCCTCCTTTAATTCTGATTTACGTCGTAGTTAAGCACTTCCCTGACAGTGGGGCACTGCGTTGTTTTATCTGCTCCTCTTTGAAACGCCTAATGGATGTGCGGCAGATAATTGGAACAAAGTTAGTCTTGGTTTGATCTGCAAAGTCCAATTGTGTTTTCCCTGAAGCCCCCCTAAAAGGAAAGGTCAGAGGTGCGAGAGTGGGGTTTGTGCACGCCCATGGGAATCAGACAGAAGTGTGCGACTACATGACGCCTAATTAATTTATGGGCTGTTGACGGAGTATAAGTGCAGCGGCGTATCTTTACATAATAATATGAAGACGATTGCTCAGTCTGCAGGCATCATTCAAAGATCCCGTGCTTTATTAGGGAAATGTAAAGGTAAGAGTTTTGTAAATTTGACCTAATTGTGTTCTCTTTCAGGAGGGAAAGCCGTTCAAATTCACAAAACGATTCAACTAATAGAAAGCAGTATGAGCCCCAAAGAGTTGCCAAATTCTAAGGCTCAAACCAATTATGAATTCAGTATAAAGGGACTCTCTCCTGCCTTCACAATCTCAAGTCTTTATCAGTGCTAGTGCAGGCCTTCACTTTCAAAGCAAGGAATTCAGTAGGTGCTCCGAAGCCTTTTCGACTACGCACCACATTACTTTTTTTTATTAAACAGGTTATCGGTAGACATTTAGCCCTAACTTCCAAGCACCGAGTAAAACATTACCCTATACTTTCATATTTACATCGGCAGCAAAACTACAAAAGCTTATGACAAAGCAAATGGCACAGATTGCATTGAAATGAGAGGGATGGAGAGAGGTTAGTGTTTCCTTTGTGTATTTTTGAGGTTAGATTTCATGAACTCCCATGAACGTATGCAAAGACACATGAATATGTATACTGTATATATGTTTAAACTGTATAATATACTGCATCGTTTGAATCCTTGGAGTGACATGTTTTGTTTTTAAATGTATGAATATGTATAAACTTAAATGTATTTTTTTTTTTTTTAAACTATTATCTGTACTGTGTTGTTAAAGTATTAAGTGTAATGTTCATATTGATCTACTTGGGATGGCTTTGCCTTGTTTTAGGGTCCATCAAAAAATCTCCTCAAGGCATTGTTGACAGTTGCTTTTTAACATGAAAATGTGTGGAATCAATCAGTGGTAAAGCATCTTTTTACCACAATAGTAAAAAATACAGCCTGCTGCAAAAAGGTGGCTTATTGCCGATAACGCCTCTTGATGTGAGAAGCAAATTTTCCATTGAAACAACCCATTCTGTGGCCAATTTTTTGTTTCCAATCAAATATGTTTTAGAAATATAGGAATTATATGAAAAATGACAGCTATCCTGAAGTGGTGACAGTTGCTGCGTCACTCCCCCACTCTGGTCTCATTTATAACCCTTTAAAGCTGGAGAGCCACTGTGCCCTCCGCGGAGCACCCCCCTCAGTCCCCGCATCTGCTCCGGACCACAGGTAAACCCTCACCCTTCACCCTCTCCCCGCTCCCACCTGTCTGATCGGGAGCCAAGAGCTACGTCCCGCAGAGCGCCCCCTGTCCGCGGACCCCGGGAGCAGCGCACGAGAGCCGACAGTGACTCCTACGCTTTTGAGAAGATTAATAGCACTTCCTCAGTGCAGGGTCTTTGTGCCTATGGTAATGCCCAGGTCTGTTCAAGCTGTTGGGTTAGCAGGGGAGCATAGCAGCAGTGGCTAATTCCTGCACAGGTCAGTGTGTCTGTTGCTGCCTTCCACAAACCGATCTACAGGCTGAATTTGGTCTCAAAAACATTCCTTGAGGTGTATATTTAAGGTCATGTATTTGTGTATGTTGTGTACATTGTGAATTACCTCACATTTTACGTAAATATTTCGGAGTTAAATAACAATAGCATAGACATTTACCATTGTACATTTAAAGTAGGCTGTTAATAATGGATCAGTCTTGAGCGACATGGTGGCGTAGTGGCTCCACAGCTAAAATGTTGGGTTCAATCTCAGGCTGGACGGGGCCTTTCTGTGTGGAACTCTCTGCATAAGTTTCTTCCAGATACTTCGGTTTCCCCAGACCCTTAAAACATGTACAATAGGCTAGTAAAATAAGAGTGTGTTTGAGAGTGTGAGTGGGGGACAAGGGATCACAATTAGCCTTTAGCTACAATTGGGCATGACATGTTTACATGCATAAGTCTGTGTGCTCATTAAAGGTGCACTATGCAACTTTTTATGTAAAAAAAAAAAGAAGAAGTTTATATTAATGCGTATTTGACCTTTCAGTGACCCAGCGGCTGCTTGGGTGGTTAGCATAGCGCTTTTACTTACCATTCCAGTGGCCTGTAAGACGCTCCAGAATCAAATGTTTTTTAGGTTTTCACTGCTGATTGAACCGTTTCCATGGCTGCCTATACATTCCTTTCCAAGAACATACCAGAAACCCTAAAAAAAACTGAAATAAAATTGATCCTGAATCATAGATATTGACAAGATCAGAGATGGAATCACCCATATATGATCATGTTTGAAACAGTTAAGGGGGAAAACAAAGAAGAGAAAAATCTTATGTGCAGAATTATTGATATAGTTAAAGATACAAAGACATGGAGAAGAGCAAAGTGGTTCAACAGCCCATAAATACATATATAACGGAGAATGCAAACATGATGCTTTATGTAAGCATCATGCTACATCAACGCTAGCTACGACTGCCGTTATTTCACTTCTACTGAACAATTTGCTGTGAGAAAATATCCATATAGACCCAATTTAGACTTGACTTTGTTCATGTGTGATAAATAAATTCATATTTCACCAGAAAATGGCTAAAAAGAGTGGACAATTGTGTTTCCCAAAAGATTCTGTTTTCCCCTCAGTGAAGCCACGCCCCCTTCTATGATGAGATGCTGTCTGTATCTATCATAGAAGCCACTGGAATGGACCCTTTTTTGAACATAAAAAGTTGCATAGTGCACCTTTAACATGCAGAGTCCCAAACGAAACAGAAATGTTAGCCATGTTGAAACATTCCCTCATCAAAAACAGAGGCCTCGAGTGTGTGTATTTCACTACATAATACATAATAGAGGAAGTAGTCGCAGTGATAGAACAGTATTCCGTATGGAGCTACTAAAGCAGCAAAATGTTATGACTTCTTCCATTATCGGGGCGTAAATCTTGAGATCTCAGTACAAAAGAATCCCCACTTTTTCCCAGAACTTACAAAGTGTAGAGAAAATGTCCCAAATCCACGCGCCTGTATCTGAACCCAAATCTCCTTTTTGCAGACATTAACCCGCTCCGATCACAGCTGAACAATCACAGCGGCGTCCACACACGGCTGTTTACCGCAGTTTAGTTTGGATTATGGATTAATGCTCAAATGAATGACGGCAAACACGCTAACGCACATATCATATTTACCCAGCCGCTTTCTGCAGGGGGGGGCGCTAATCATGCTCAAATACGTGGGTCAGCACAGCAAGCAGTGAGCAGCGCCGCGGCTTTGTCGGCAAACTAGAGAGGAGGCACCTTATTCTCTCACACACCTGCTATACCAAAGGCAAGCCAAGAATCCCTCGCACCGACAGAGAGGGGTAGAGTCGCCAAAATATTTACCCAAGTAATTAAGAGTAACATGCTTTAAAACGCTTTTATCCCAGAAGAAATAAAAAGTTGTCATCCAAATAATGACTTCAGAGACAGTGAAAGTATGATATCACTACAAAGTATCCAGTAACTGTAAATGACAGAAACTTGACGTAATCACAGAAAATTCAACTGTAAAGAAATGATCAAGCAATAGTGGTGCAAAACTGGAGATAAATATGGTTTCTTTAAAAAAAAGACACTCAAGTAAATGTAGCTGAGTATTACCCACCCCTACACAATGATGTACTTTGAACTTTCTCGCCAAAAAAAAAAAAATCAGTTTTGGGGAATTTATGCAACAGCTCATGGCCTGAAACCATTTTAATGATTTTTGCTTCTCACATGGATGCAGGTGAAGGCCTTTGATTCTCGTCGTGTCATGCTTCCAATCGTGCAACACACACGATTCTTACCCCCGTACACACAAATCCTGGAGCCTGAGCTAGTGCAGGTGCCAGGGTGTGAAGGGATCAGCCAATCACAGCGCCCGGCTCAAGCTGGAAGCTGGCCATGGCGTTATTAAAAGCTACGGGTGAGCTTTGCTGGTTGCCTCTCCTGCGCTCCCAACACTTTATGAGAAAGAAAAAAATAATAATCTTATGAAATCTGCCTCTTTTGCTTTATTTATTTGCTCGATGACGTATTTCTATTTTCACAATGGATTTTACATATTTGAGCTAGAATCCCACGTAAAGTTGCGGTGAAAATGTGCGTCGTAATTATCACTTACTGTTTTGAAGCTAATCATGATTCGCGTATTGTCGCCTCACATGATTGATGTCTTTATGTCGCCGCTGTCTGTGTCCGATTACAATCTTTACTGTTATTATTTCCATAAACATCATTATGCCATAGAGGCACAGTATTCCTACACTTGGGACGACGGAGAGCTCAAGTGCCTTTGATGAGATGAGCTCACGTTTTCGGAGGGGAGCGGCGGTGCTCTTTGCCTGTAGCCAAAAACAGCCTAATTGTGTTTTGTCCCATATGTGAATTATTATTAACGACGATTCATTTACCACACTTCCTTTGCCAATTTCCTAAATTAAAAAAATACCATGTTGAGATTTACAGCGCGCACACCCGCCTCTCTCTCTCTCTCTCTCTCTCTCTCTTTCCTCCCGTCTCTCTCTCTTTTTGCAAAGGCTTCCAGCGTCTCCACGGCAACCTCCAATCAGCTCAGATGCTCGATCCGTCGGCCGTGTGTTTGGCGCGAGTCTCCGAGAGGCGCAGGTGGAGCACATATGGAACAATGGCCTAGCGAGAAAAAAGAGGGGGGGGAAAAAAAGAGGAAAAAAAAAAAAAAAAGAAAATAACCCACGTTGCTGCCCGCCTGCCGGTGCCAGCAGTGCCCATTTTAATCCCAGCGTTACCTTCTAGTGCTCTCTGATGGAGACGTCGCGCGCATCAGACTGGTGCTGGGACAGTGCCAGGCTTCACTTGACAAAGCGCCGATCCGCTCCTGCTTGATATAAAACAGTGTCTGTGATTCACCGGCTCTTCATTATGTACACAACCACTGTCACTTTACACGTCCTTCACTGAGACACTACTCACCTTCCAAAGATGGCGTCCTGTTAATGTTCCCCGGAGAAAGTTGATGACTATAAAGAAATGCAATGTTTATCATCAGGGAGTGGTTGGTCGAGGAGCTACATGAAGCTTAAAGTCATGCCCGTTCATTTAAGGGTATAGTGGAGGCTAATAAACTATAGGAAAATGAGTGACAGACATACGACTATATCCAATAAAATATAATATCAAATCATTTTATATTACAGCAATACATTAGTGAGTGAGATAAAGATGAATTTCTTGTAAGAAAGATCCGGTGACAATTTCTCCCTCAATGTTTTAAACTAAAATTGTATTTCTTTGTGTACAAAACAGTGCAACAAAACAGGAAAACAGTTTTGGAGATAATGGATCTACCTGACGGTGACCTATTACCCCACAAGCAGTTAGATTCTTTTAAATGGCACTTTGTCTTTTTCAAAATGATTATATTTTACTGTATCCTTAAATGTTTTAGAACACAATTGTCTTTATGTATGTACACAACAGTATAACAACACAGCAAATAGTATAATAGATAATGGATCTACCTGACTGTGACCTATTACTCCTCGCTTTGTTTTTTAAATGATGTCATAATTTTTAGTTTTAATAAAGAAAAATGGCCGTCATTTGCTTAAAAAAAATGCCCACTGTAAAATTTTCATCAATTGCCACATGTCACTTGTCACCCTACGCAGATACAGCGACACTATAGTTGATAATGACTTTTGTCCCTCCTATGGCTGTAGTAATTGGGGCCGTAATGTTATGGAAATCGCCAGCTTGTGCGGTAAATAAATCAATCATCCAAGGGGGCCTTATCTATCACTGCACATTTAAGCAGTCAGCTCCTATGTAGGTTAATTAAAGCACAATGGCCGCGGAGAGGAGCTGGCACCCGTCCTGCCTATGTTAAAGCCCTAGGCCCCGCTGCAGCCAGATGAAATTTGCCCATTCGAAACCACCACCGCCACCACTGCCGCCTCCATCCCCCAGCTGAATACATAAATCATCTGCAGGGCCGCTGCTTCGACCCTAAAAATTCCATGAACAATGGTGTTTGTCCACAAAATACCCAGCATAATTGCTGGACGCTCTTCAAAGCAAACATGGTGTTTCTTTTGCACTTATCTAAGGGGCATATAGCGCAGATTTGCCTTTTTTCTTTTTTTACGAGTCAGTTCAGCTGGTTTTGGAACAAATCAATTAAGATGTTGTGCCACATGGATAGAGGGAGGATAAAGTGTGCCACAGCTGATTTGCTTTAATGTTTTGGTCTGAGTGCGGAGATAAGAGTGAGTGGCATCTGTTCCAAGAAGGGAAAGTAAAGATTAGAAAAGTTTATAAAAGAGGTGTGTTTGGAAAGAGGACGCAAGGTCAAACTGCCATCCACGAGCCAGGGTGCTGCACAAGCCCGTCCCAAGCAAGGGTAAAGAAGGTAAAGAAGGTCAGGACGGGCATCTGGCATGAAGATCAAATCATTATGCAAATGACTTGTGTCCTACAATCATTTTCGATCAATAAAGAACTCTTTGAGGTTAGATTATTTCTATACAGTGTTAGCCATAAAATCACAGCACGTTTTCTGTGGGAAAGTTAGCACGAGTTACTTAGTATTCCGCAAGATTGCTTTTGCAGCAGACAACCCAAGGACTACATTTGTGCAATGTCAGAGCCTGGATAAATTAGAACATTTGCAACAGTAACAGTATTGAGCCGTATATAAGCTGTGTTTTTACACTCAACAACAGAAATGTTACAATAGTTTAGTTGATGTTATGTATCAGTCAAGTTAGCAAATGGAAATTACGTTATATTATATCACTGAATGATATGCTTCTGTTGCTGTGTGTTGTTTTAAATTGACTTCCTTATATATATAAAAAACGAACAGGACAGAATATACCCTTGGCACCAAGCTTTAACCTTTCCCAATTGGATCTATATGAAGCCATCAAATAAAAAAACAATTTGAAAAGGTTGTAGTCAGCAGCACTGTCATCTCATTTGCAGTGTGGCTGATGCAGGCATGTCCTTGCGGCCCGCTCCTGTCACTGATAACTATATCTCGTTATCCATGTTGTTGGGAGCCACAGAGGTACACAGCGCTCATGGTAAACACCGCCCTCCATCCTCTGCACCTCCACAAAGAGCTCCTCACCCACAAAAGGCTGAGCTCTCCCAGGCTTGAAACCCAGCCAACACCTCTATTCATGTCGCCATGTACGGCAGATGTCTGCGTTAGCCTATAGAGGGTATACATGCACGTATGTTACAAGAGTTGGAGCCATCTGCACATAGAAGGAGCAGAGGAGAGGTGCCGAGTGTTTGGCAGCAAGACGCATGGACGCTTTTGGAAAAACGGTTGCATAAATGTGCTCAATGACTAACAGAGACGTCACGGGCCCCATGCGGGTGTGTATTGGTAAGCATGGGGTGCTCTGACGTCATTGGGTTAGTCTATTGATAGCGTGATCAAGGAAGAAAAACAAGTCGCCTGTTGAGAATTGATATCACTACGAGTAAATATATAAGGCAGGTGATTTGCTATGTTGATTCCAAAGCTTCAGCAACTTGCCAAAATGAATCTTTGTTTGTTTGTCTGTGGCTCATTCACAATCTATACAGGCCGTGTTGGATCAATGTGCGAAGAGTCGACTAATATAGCTCAGGACCTTGGTGCATTTATTATTATTATTTTTTTCGTTTTTGAAGTCAACATATGGCCTGAAACACGATTATGGTGTTAAATATTGCATTGCTACATCCATGGCAGTTCTCTGAATATAGGGGCATAATGTATCTCAGCATGGATTGAGAAAACACTATAGCAGAGCTGGTAAAAGTGCACAGTCCTTCATCGCAGCAGTGGTCACTTGGTGTAATATGGAACAGGAAACGCAGGCGGACACACACTGGGAAACTTCTGCTGCTACACAGAGAAAAAAAACAACATACAGGCTCTATTAATACCTTCAGTCACGTTGACAGCAATGAGTCAAAACTTTTGATCAGATTTTTGCTCGGATAAATCGTTTATGTAACCTCACACAGTTGGATACTGAATGAACACAAGAGATGAGTGAATATTGTACTGTTAACTGTATATGTATAAATGAGTCACAAATCCCAGCGCTAGAACCGACAGCATACTCATTCCATTAATACTTCCTTTCACTTTGATAGCAATAGAAGCCATGAAACATAGTTGACTAATTATATTGTGTCTAAAGAGAACAATGGTGCCATAATAAGCGCGCCGCCCATTGCCAATCTGATCCATTATTTAAAACACAGACAAATCAATCATTACCAAGTGCGACTCTCCTGCTTTCATTAGAAAATCATATAGATTAAATGTTAATCATAGCTAACTCCATACTAGTGGGCTTCTGCCAACAAGACAGATGGACCAATAATGAGAATAACGAGGGGATCTTAGTCTATACACGGATACGGAGACGCAACAACAAGCATAACACCACACTTGGCTCCCGAAAACTGTTATTGCGACTCAAAATAGAGAGATAATCAGCGCGCATATGCAGAGGAGCGCCTTTTGTAAAAGTCAGGGAGTAGGTGTAAAAAAAAAAACACCCAAAAAAAACAGCGTCGCCATGGATGTGTTTTTAAGATGTTTTCATACCGGCCTCTGCCACAGGAGACACCTGTCAAGCACGTTCACCATCAGATATTAGCGTGCCTTCTTTTTTTACTGCTCCGCGAACGATGAATAATTACTGCGGTTTCAAAACCTGCCTATTAGTGCTAACCTGCTCATATTGGACATCTGTCTCGCAAACCCTCAGCTGATATAATTGGCTGCCACCGCTCTGTACTTGAGTCTATGGCAGAGGAAGGCACATTGGCGTGACAGGACATCTACAGGCATTGGCACGGCCGGCTGCGATTCGGCGACACGAGCGAGTCAAACGGCATTGTACGAGATGAAAGTTGAGGCGAGATTAGAAAAAAAAGAAAAGAAAAAGGCAACACACATGTCCACGCACAGTGCTCGGTGCCATGTTAGTCTTGATAACATATGTTGGGAACTCAGGAGGCTCTGGGCAGGAGGGAATAGGGCCTGCGTTTGAAGTCAACCGCCGCATTAAGCCGGGGATGTGGCGCGGCGTTGTGCGGGAGATGCTCTCTTGTTCAAAGCCATGGAAAGGAACCGCTCCGGGGAACGTCCAAACATCAAGAGCTGACCCGGGCGCTGCTTCCCCTGCTACCTTCTGCCATGCCTGCCGCCGCGCCGTATGCTTGCCGTTCCCAAACAGCGCCGGGGCCCGTGCCATCTGGCCTCGCTTCGGATTCCCCGGACTCACGTTGGGAATCCAAACTATGCCACCTCCCGGCCCACTCCGGCTCCCTCCGGGCCGTCCCTGCTTCATCCCTGCTTGAGTGTTGGCTCGGGTGGAAGAGGTCTGCGCTCCCGGTGATCCCAGTTGGCCTTTTCCACTCTAATCCCCTTGTGATGGATGCAGCCTGAGCCTTTTAAAGCAGGAGGGGAGCGGTCAATAGTGTTAGGGATGAAGGAGGAGAGGCATTCACCTGGAGTGGGCAAAGGGAGCTGGGTTTATCATGAGCAAGTAGAACTGAACTGAAGTCAAGGGTCTCGTCTTGTGTTCACTCAACCATTACCGTGATAATGTGTTATTGTATTACTGTATAATTACTGATAATAATAATAATAATGCCTTGGACTTATGTGGGTGTTGCATGTAACATAATAACGAAATAAACCAGTCCGGTGGTCAAACTGATTGCTTCTGCTGTGGTCTAATTCCCACGTTTTCATCTTGTTGTCTTCTAAATATGTTTACGGACAGATGAAGGAGGCCAGGAACAGTGGTGGCCTTTGCAGAACGTAAAAGGCACAACTGTCGCTGATTTCACACTCCCTTTGTGCTCCCCTCGCTCTCCTCCTCATCACTGGACACGGCACAGTGGGGACTCCTATTCCCTAATAAGTGACGAATCAAAGTTGGACAGCACCACCGCTGAGCCCCAGAAAGGAGCAGCGGACAGTGGGCAAGGGCCCCACAGCAACCATATACCAGATGGACAGTGGGTGACATCTCCAGACAGGCGGCTGACTGGAAATGAGAAAAAACAGGCATGACTTACATTTACAGAAGTTTAACATGATTTATTTTGATAGGAATCTAGGTTATATCATTTCGACTTATTAAAGGCCCTTTACTTGATTTTTACCCCCGCCTGAACCAAGAGCTTTTTCTCCAGTTTGGCTTTAATCCAAACCCAAAAGCTGAAAAAAAAAAAAAAAAAAGCGAAAACGAGGATGAAAATGCAGCAAAAGTGACAAAAAAGTGATGAAAAAGCCACAATAGGGCCACAAAGAAACATGCTGGAAAAGCAGTAAAAACGTGGCAAAAAAAGACAAAAAAAGCAAGAAAAAAATGACAAAAATGCAGAAAAAGTGACAAAAAACGAGACAAAAAAGTGACAAAATAATGAACAAAAAACGTGCTGGCGAAGCAAAAAAAATAAAAAATAAAAACGTGGCAAAAACAGGACAAAAATAATAAGACAAAAATGCGGTGACAACGTGACAAAAAAGTTATGATGACTTTTGTAAGTCTTAGCTTTCAAGTGAGGCGTTGCACTGTTGCTCTCCAGTCGAGAAGCTTTAGATTTGGGTAAAGCCGGAGAAAATAAGATGGGTTCAGGTGGGTAGGCAACAAAACAAGATTTATTCCACCGCTATAACATAAAAACGAGTATAAGGCCTTTAGGTAAAAAGAGAAATTCTAATCCTTCTTGAAAACAATCAGAACGTGCAATACCTTTAAATTGTCGGTGCCAATGTTACATTTTCTACAGCATGGTGAGATAAAAAGTGAGTAGGGGAGAGGCAGGCAGGTTGCGTCAAACACAGACAGATCTGATCAACAACTGCACGGAGATGAAATCAAAGTGGTTGAAGCATGTGGCGTGAGGCATCTGGTATTCTGACAAACAGAAGCTAACAGAGCTGCCAATGCTTTTCAGTCCTCCCCCCACTCAGGCACCAGCCGCAGCAGCCCGGGCCACTGGGAATCCGGCTGATGGTTTGACTCCACGAAACCGGCCTCTGGTTCTCGTATTGCACTGCAGGGCTGCACGATATATATTGGTAAATTATCAACAGTAATAGGGTGGAAATAGCACGGTAATGGGGACAATGCATTTGGCAACATTTCAACCATATTTCCTGGTAATTTTCCACTTTCCTACTGAGTTAAGACACTACATTGCCATTATGTTATTGCGCTATTAGCTACCATGCTATTTTCATTCTACAATGTTTGAACAGTGTATTGCTATCGGCTAAAATCCAATATATTTTCAAAAGAAGGCAGTAAATGTATGCACAAATGGGTCATGACTGATTTTTCCAATCTTTTCTGAACATAAAATGTGTGTTCTGGCTTTGTCGTAGTCATGATCTTTTGAAATTACCCTTGTATTGATCCCAGTTTAAACAACTTTTGAGTTTTTACAAAGTTTGATAGGTTCGCACTATAAAGAGGCATCTTTTGAACTTACCGTAACATAACAGAATACTTTGACTGCATAGATCTTCACTGGTAATTAGGAAGAATATATACGACAAGGAGAATTATGCAAAGTCTTGACTATATTCCCAGCCTTGCCTTTTTAGTAATGCCCCCATGTACTTTTAGCTAAACATCGCCTTATTTATTCAAAGTCGTAAATCAATAGTTAAGGTCACATCAGGAATTTCTGCCTTCTGGAAACGTGCCAGTGCATCCGTTTAAATCTTAGAGCACTCTCCTTATCTGTGTAGGAAGCCAAGATCTGATAACCCCCTTTTAAAATGCTCCTATGCTTTGATTTACACCAGTAAATATTGCATTTTCATTTAGCGATATCGCACAAAAAGCACATTAAATGGTGGATGTAAAAGCAGAAAGTGGAAGTGATGGAGTAACTTATAAAAGATGTACAGTGGATCCAGGAAGTATGCTTTAAACTCAGTATATATGTGCTTTAAGCGGTTTATAAACAGTACTACAATCACAACTTAACCTGGTTGCCTCTGTGGACATACCTCAATCTCAGAATTCAGACTCTGAGCTTTACTTACTGGAGGCCGGCTCCTATTTAGGAATAAATAGGAGTTGATTGAGGACAGGTGCAGGGATTTTGGAGGCGAGGAAGAGTCTTTTCAAGTGATTTTGGCCCAATGATCAAAGTGTGGGGCTCATTCTGCTTTCTGATTGGACAATTGACAAGCTAAAACAAAAAATGTAAACAATGTTCATATCGTATAAACTGTCTTTTGTATTGTAAACAAGACAGCGTTGTTATTGGGTCTAAACTGTTTTATTCCATAACTAGGGACACAGAAACGGAGAAAAGAAATCCTACTCAGTTATCGGTCAACTCAAGTAAGACAAGTTCTTACTCATATCCTAACGGGCGACGCCATACCTGGGTTCACACCAGGCACGATCATCAGCAAAACCACAACAGGGCATGCACACTGCTAATTCTTTGCACTTTATTGTCTTAAATGTTTGTCATAGAAATAATCTAACAATCGAAAAATCTATTTAACATTTGGGTTTGTCTGGTATAACTATTAATTATAATTTGTGTCCTAAGTGAGAGGTGGAGCTACAGCATCTAGTCCAAACCAGTATAAACCAGTCCAAACCAGCATAAACCAGTCCAAACCAGATCTAAACCAATCCTAACCAGGTCTAAATTAGTCCAAACCTAGTCTAAATCAGTCCGAACAAGGTCTAAACCCGTCCAAACTAGGTCTAAACCAGTCCAAACCAGGTTTAAACCAGTTCAAACAGCATAAACCAATCCAAACCAGGTCTAAACCAGTCTAAACCAGTTCAAACTAGCATAAACCAGTCCAAACTTGATCTAAACCAGTCCAAGCCAGTTTTAAACCTGTCCAAACCAGCATAAACCAGTCCAAACTAGTCCAACCCTAATCTAAACTTGATATTTTGAGTATTATACACTTGGTAGAGAATGGTAGAGATAGGCAGAAGGAGAAACAGCACATGATTCAATAAAGTGTGCTCTACAGTGAGCAAACTACTGACTTAAACTCATGATTGTGCCTCTGATAACAGACTCAGAGGCTCGTCGTAGTGACTATGAGAATAATGAGATAATTTCCTTCAAAATGTGAGATAAGTAATGTAGAATGTTTACCAAAAGAAAATCCATTTGGATGATTTTACTACTACATAATAAATAAATAAAAAGACATTCTGAGCCCACTTTATCAGCCGACATCGAGTGTAAGGACGTGTCAAAACCTCATGGCATTGATTTTACATTTCATACCAGTTCTGTGTGCGCATCTGATCCCCTAATCTCCCAATGCCAGCTTTCACTCAATGTCATCTGCCAATGAGCTGCGACCAGGAGCCCATCCCGCCGCTGGCACCAACCACTGCACCCATCCGGCTAATACCCCAACCGTTGCCATAGCTACGGGGAGAGGAATCAAATTTAGGTGGCGCCCACAGCTGCGCGGCGCGCACCGAGGGATAGACATGGCAGCGTTCCCAGAGTGCACCTGGATGGATTCAAACAGGAAGAAGAAGTGGAGAAGTCTAATCTACAAGGTACAGGGGTGGCAGCCTGCCCAGCACTTGTCTTAAAAAGTATGTCCGGAAATAAGAGAAGAGCTCATTGCGCATTCACGCCTCGGAAAAAAGGAAAGACGGTACCATATGCTGGCAGGTACTTCAAATTTGGGGTTTTATGGCGTATTTCTTTTTGAAATTTCATACAACATGAGAAGCATTAATTATTGAACTTCAATGGCAAAAATACTACTAATGTACTAGTGTTGCTGCTTCCACTACGACTACTACTTCAACTTACAAGAATTCTAGGCTAAAATATCCCAATACAAACTATAACCGTTTAATCTTACACATCTCCAAGGAGAAAACTAAAAAATAGACCTGTTTCCATGCAAAGTATAGCTGCGATGATGAACTTTACTTCTCGATCTTCACACATGCAGTGACTGATCCCCCTCCTTCGAAAGTTCACTGCATCAAGCGCACACCCTCACATGTACCAAGCAACACTTTCTGAACAATTGGCGGTGAACGCTCTTTGCAAGACGCCAAGAAAAAGGAAGAAAAGGAACGAAAAGGCGTAAAAGGGCTCTTTCACAACTGACATCTTTGTGTCTTTGTAATCACCGAGCCAATGCCGATCGCACACTGTTAATATCGCAGGGTTCACACAACTGTAACATCATCTTAACAATCACAAGGAGACGCAAAAAAAACGTCTCCGCTGCCAAAAAGCTGAAGTATCGAGATCTTTGGAAGGACGCCAGGCTGACATTAGCGAGCACCAGTCATCAATAAGCCAAATTATATTGTTTGGTTTGAGGAAAAAAGCGCGTTCGCAATTGCCAAGTTATGGTCAATATAGCGTGTTTATATGCAAGATCCCTGCAGATATATACGTAACGCGGACTATTTCGGGTATGGAGGGCTCGGTGTGCTCGGCTAATTAGCGGTGGGTTCCCTATAAAGGCCAACATCCCTCAAGTCTTGAATTTAACTACAGAGGAAAACTCAAATTGAAACCAATCACTCAGAGTGCGTTTCTGACTCTGTTCTTGGCGTGTTGGCGGGGATTTCGCATTCCACTTCAAAGACGGGCTTAACCGGTGGGTGCACACGTGCTAATAAATGCTCACATGCGATTTAATTTGAAAACAGGCCAAGCTTCTACCGTCAAAAAACATGCTATATTCAACCTATCGGGGCTTTTATGAACATAGAGTACTGAACTGAAGTAATACGCAGGCTACGAACAAAGAAAGGTCTATCAAAGATGAAAACGCAAAGAGAACGGTGTTACTAGAGCTCTGTCAAGGCACATTGTCATATTTCGCAATGATACAATATTGCTCAGACCTGGAAACGAGGAAAATGTATTAGTTCAGGGGTAAATGTTTAGCCATGGGGGGCAGGTATCAAAAAAATGACACAAAAGCAGAATCGAATTTTGTGTCCAAAACAAATTCCACATTAATAGCAATTTGCAGATTTCATTCACCAGAAATTCATTGAAAAACGTCAAAGAAAATGCATTTTGATATTCCAAATGTGTAAAATAAACTCCGTCCCTCCTCTGGCTCCTCCTTTGGCACCGCGAGCCAAAAACAGATGCCGGTGCCACCATGTTGCCAGCTCTCACCCAATGCCAAGGAAGATGGTCAGTGCTGCCAAAAAAAAAAAAGAAAGAAGAAAATCCAGTCTCAAGCTACATTCAAGAGCGCGCACTTAAGGAGAAATTTGAAAATATTAAAATACTTCAAACCATTTGGCGCGGCGATCAAACGAGCCCGTAACCTTCTTCTTTGAGGTATAAGGTGAGCTGGAGTAAGAATGTCCTCTCAGTGGTCTGTTTGGCTTGGAACCGGGAGCGTGTTGTTTTTGGCATGACACGAGTGAGCCGAAAGAAATGGAGTCGCGCGTGTGTGAAAGGTGTTTGGAAAAATGATAGGCATTGCACATCTGTGAAGTAACCTAAGAATACCGAACCAAACGACTATATGATGCGGCATGTAGAGAATGCTTTACGCTGGATTTGAGATTTTGGTCGGCGATGATTCCCGGACGTTGCCAAGAACACAGGGAAAGAAGACGTGAGGCTAATTAGAAAATCTGTATTCACGGAACACAATGGCAAACCAGCGTTCAAATCCTAAAAAAATCTTTATTTATTAAACTATATAAAGCAAGAATATGTGCTGTAAAAATTATATGGAACTTGAAATATTGGTTCCTATTTAACCAATTGAGAAATTCGACAGATCATTTCTATATTTTTGGCAACAGTCCAATAATCTGAAAGTATTCATGTATTTACCATCATTATACTAAATAATTTGACTCTTTACAAGGCGATTCTTGGGCCTGTCACGATAGTAAATTTGAAGTTCGATATATCAAGGGAGGAAGGTATCGCGATAAACGATATTATTGATTCTAACGATACTTGATACCTTAAACTCTCTCTGGCATAAACATGACAGTAAACCTTTGTTCTAAAAGTACATAATCATATCCATAAATACCACACAAGCTGCAATAAACATGAAATATAATGGAGCTCAATTTGCTTCAGTTAGAAATCAAAGTTTTAGAAAGTAAAAATAGGGCTAATGCTAATAAATGTACAGACGATAAATATCGAGCCCAAAAATGTATCGTTTATCTGTTATTTATTGAAGTTGATATAGTAAGTATCGTGACAGCCCTAGCGTTTCTCATTATTTATGAGCACAACAATAGTCATGAATGTTTTTTACTATTTTTGTAACCTGAACCATAGGCACAGGGATGGCACGGAGTGTTACTGTTTAATGCACAAAGTACCAGTTCTTTACAAATGCCTTACAAAGGCATCGGTGAGTATTTGTTAAGAAATGAAGAGCAAAATCAAAAACTTTGATTTAACTTCAGATCAAAATTTCTGACATAAAACATAACTAAGCAGTCAGATTACGATTAATTAAAACCATTTTAATCCAAATACCGAGATGTATAAACGTGGCAGCTGAATTGCTCCATGAAGGCGAAATTAAATGAAAGTCGCTGAATACTGTTTGAAAGATTGAGACACATTTGACACACAATGGCGTTCAAAGCGTTATGAAATCAAGTGGCTGCCTGCATGTACGGCCTGTGGGAACGCGCATATCTTTGGCCCCCCACACTTCTCACTCTCACGCCCCATGTGAACGCTCATCTCTAACGAGGGGAGCGCCTGATTGTTTTAGAGGGAGAGCGAGTACCCTAAAGGCACGATATCGCTCAATACGGGACTCCGCTCGGCCTATTCCCAGTCATACGTCGCCTCTCTTGTTGATCAGCCGCAACAAAGAGATCATTACCCCGGGCTTTGGTCCCCCCTCTATGGACTAATTGTGAATGGGGGGCCCCGGTAGTAGTAGTGGTAATAACTCAGGGGTGCACGGCGGCTTAAAAAAAAAGAAAAAAGTGCGGATTTCGGAAGGTGATGCTCCCCCACCTCCCGGGCCACCTGCCTGAAGATCTGACCCACGTCAAATACCACGATGGATTACGCACGAGAGAGCGAGAGGGCGCGAGGGAGACGACCGGAAGCATATGGGATTTATTATAATGAATGGCATGCTTTGGTCGTAAAACAAGAGAATTGCCGGGTTATACCGCACAATGGGGCCGACTGGTAAACTGGTTAACGGATGGTAATTTCAGCTGCATCTACGGCTTAATTAACTCTATTCAGTGTTGTTGTTGTTGTGCGGAGGGAAACAGGTCCACGCAGAGCAGCATGTGAATGTGAAAGGTGATTTACGGACAAGCATGGGCAAAACACAGATGCAGGATTCCCGGGACTCTATTACCCGTACAGCTCTGTGTACACTAAATGAGTATCACAAAGGTTTAGTTTACCAATATGACTTGAAGTGTGGAACAGGGATTCTCAAACTCATGACATAACCACCTTGACCTTCCAAATACTACTTTGCCCAGATTAAATTCAAATCGGGACTAAACCAGGTCTAAAAGTTGGACTACATGATTTGAAAACTGGGTGATACATAAAGAAAAGATGACAAAACCTTTTTAATTGATCAAATTGAGGCGCCACAGTTTGAGAATCACCTATAATGAGCTCTATTGCTCCTATCTTCAAATCAACTGTATCGATCCTTCCACTGCCACTACTGTCAGTACCGAAACTGAAGTGTTCAATTAAGAAGAGAAAACTTTTGAAGGTACTTAAAGCCACACCGCATAGAACTTTACCCAATACATTTAATTGAAATACAAGCAGTACAAGTCATTGTATGGACAGATATTTTCATAATTTAAAACTACCTCATAAATTTACTGTGAGCGAGGCAATTCTCCGAAGACATGACTGTAAATTTACCGGGAGTGGGTGCGTCTCCAGCTCGTCTCCATGGAGATGTGACTAAAATCAGCAGAATTTGAGATTTAAACAGGTTAAGTTCTGATTCAAATCCATTCCTTGATTACCCACTGCTGTAGGGCTGGGCGATATATCGATATTTAAGATATATTTTTAAATGAGATATGAAATTAGACCATATTGCATATATCGGGATATTTCAAATTCAGATGAGCTTGCTAAAAAGATTGACCTATTTTATTTTCTAGGCTATTTCTATATAAGATTTTATTTAAATGTGCACCTTATAGAGCTTTGTCATACAGTGCTTATGTTTACATTTTATAGTGAGTTTTCAATAAAACTACTTGCATGGCTTTGTCTTTGACTTAACATTTCATTTCACAGCTCTCACTTTGTGAAAAAAATATCGCGATACATATCGTATATCGACATTCAACCTAAATATATCGGGATATGAGTTTTGGTCCATATCGCCCAGCCCTACACTGGTCATTAGGAGCATGTTTTTTTTTTTATACAGATGGCAACAGTATAATACAAAATGTTACAAAGTGTCCCTTTAAAGTAATAACATACCACAAACGGGCTACTGCTTCTACAAGTGGTTGGCAACAATTACATCAACTACTGCGGCTTCTGCTGCGTCCGAAATGTAGAGCTTTAAATTTTACCTTTACAAGCTCAGATATATTATAGGGCGACTTTATGTGTACACAAGTGTGAGGAAGGATGTGTTGGTAAAAAAAAAAAGTTACAAGTAGCCTAGTATAAGTGGGCTACATTAAAGTACACATAAAAGACAAACCATTAATGCATATATAATAGAATAATTAATACATAATAGAATTGGTCTGGAGTTGAGGCCTGTCTCATAATGACAAACACGTACTTTTTCCCCCCAGCAAAAAAAAAAAAAAAACTCAACATAACTTTCTTACTATTAAATGCCTAATTGAGACACTGTATAGAATGACTACTGCTATGTCTAAACTGTTGAACAAACAGTAATTTCTAAAGTATATGTCCCAATTAGCAACATTCAGACATGCCCTGTTTGAAGCGGCACACACGTGTATATCTATGCCTGATTAAAGCCTGATTTATGTGTAAAGCATGTATGGATGACTCCTTACCTCCTATATATCGCATACATAATCTGAAAAAAAAAAAAAAAAAAAATGGCGGTAATTACACCTTCCACGCGCCGCGCTCAGCTGTGCCCCCGCGCCTTTGTCCCGCCGCTGATTACTGTACTTGTAAACTGTGTAATTGTCGAGAAGACTGACATTGAGGCGATGATTGCTTCCGCCAGAAGAGGGCAGTATCCATTTTCTTAATCACAACTCAAGTGCCGCCGTTCCCCCTCCTGCTAAGACTTCTTCTTCTTCTTCTGCACTTCCAAAGCCCAAAAAAAAGAAGGACGGGTTCAAAGTAAACACAAGTTCAGATCGGATCAACTACTTTCAAAGATTTGTGTTTTTTCCAATCCGACAGAAAGTGAGGCTTTGATTCACCGCAGTCTTTTAAGAACCTGATGCCCGAAGCTAAAAGGATGAGATGAAAACGGTCTTGAGAAGATGTCTCGCCAGGAGCCAAAGCTATACGCGCATTATTTATGGATGCATGATATGTCTCAGGTTAGATGGTGTAGAACAACTGAAGGGATAAATATTAATTACTTATAAAGCATTGATTACATTTTAAAACACAAAGCCATAATGGTGATGAAGCACGAGTGTTTTGAACAGCAAACTTCTTTTTTAGAGATAAAGTAATTAATATCAATATGTGCACGTTTATATCTTAACCCAAAGCTTCAAAATCATCTTCGTCAAAGCATAATCTACTCACATCCCAAAAGAAGCTGAATTCGCAATAGCAATTTGATATTATGGCTGCACAAAATGAAAATCGGTATTCCAAAAAAACAAGAAAGCACTTTTGACCGTAGTTGGATATCGCGTAGCCGTTTAATTTGACCACATTTACTACAAATTTGAATGTGGCACCCTGACTTTTGTTCTCACATTAGCCAGTGTGAATATGCCGTGGTATATTAGTAATCCACTCAGGCCATTCGTTAAAATGCAAGCCTTAATTTGGGCCTCTGCACATGGACGTCCAGAGTGAAAGGAGCAGCTAATTTGAAAATAATCTAGAGTGGCACACAGCTTTTGTGTGTGCGATGAGATCATTCTGTGGATTACTTGCTCGGTTCCCCCGGAAAAAGAAGAAGAAGAAGAAGAAAAAAAACAACAAGGTTCCCAAGCGCCATAGGATGGAGTTATGAGTATGGCCTCAGGGAAACAAATAGGAACGCTTTGTTTGCTTTATTCCCCCCAAATCCTGGTTGGATAAAGAGCGTTTTATTTACCGATGTAACGGTCGCTGCTTTGTATCCAGGCAGAAGTAAATTTGTGCTTGGGGGGGAAAAAGCACTGGTAGTTCAAAAATGATTTAGTACCTTTATATTATAAGTCTTATAGGTATAGACTATTAGATTACCGTGATGTTATATCTCCCTTAAAGTAACACATACTTCAAAAAAAAAAAAGGGATGTTAGGGATGAATTGGAAAAGTTGGGAATGAGTTTGGCCTGACTAACAATTTAAATTCACGCACGCTCTCTTTTAGTCCAGTGGTTCCCAAAGTAGGGGTCGGGACCCCTCGGGGGTCACGAGGCCTTGGGTGGGGGTCCCCAGATGAGTTCAAGATTAAATAAAAGGAAAAATGCACATTTTAGCAGATTTTAAAGTGTACAACAGCATATGTTTTGTGAAATCCATATATCAAATTCATATATATATACAAATAAACAGTTTAAATGTATATTAACTTGATTTTAAAATGTATTTTTCTGCCCTAAAGTAGCATAAGAAGGAATGACTATATGGGATGGGTTGTTTACGTGGGGTCCCAGCCAAAAAACTTTGGGAACCCATGTTTTAGTCAACTTTCTTTACTGTGCTACTTCCAGGTTTATGATTGCTGAAAATATTCCCTAATACTCCCAGACGTCTCGTTTTTTCCTTGAATAACTGCAAAGTGAACACATTTCTTTTTTCTATGAGAATAAAATAATTGCTACAGCTACTTTACTGTTACTGCTACCATTTCTATATACACACCTATTACAGCACTACTGTCATTACTACTAATGCCAAAACACGAGAGAAGGTTTTGAATTAACATCTATTCCAAATGTGTTGTAGAAAATATATCGCGATTCAATTTTCTTCAATAAAAGTATCTTGTTTCTTCCCTTCCTCTCCGAAACTCAGCGCGACAATGTGGTTGTTTTCCTGAAAAGATTTGTCCATATTTGCGGTGGCTAATGCGGCGGCACAGCGCGGCGCAGACAGGCCTACCGTCTCAATAGCAGAGGAAGGGGAGCCTCAGAAACACAAGCTGGTTTTGATGTGGATTCAATGGCCTGGAATAACCGGCCCCTGAAGAGCTCTTGTGTCAAATGGTATCTGTGACAGGGAACAGAGGAGCCGCATGAACATGCTGCATTTAACATGTGGACATAACATCTCCCGCATCACGCCATCTGCATCCAAATAAGCGCGCGGTAAACAATTTAAAGCTTTAGATTCAGAGGGAAAATCCTGTCGAAATGATTGATGGTAGTGGTTCTCGAGTGTTAGTATGAGTATTGCCCAGCTATATCAATACTAAATCATCTGTTAAAAGCACTGAATAAGCTTTAAACTAAGGTCTTATGAAAGGTTCTAGAGAGATCACCCAATTCAAAGTCAGGAACCAGCCTAGTCAAGTCAAAAACTCTCCCCCATATTGGTCTATAACGAAATACTAGGTCTAAATCAGGACCAAGCCTAGGGTCAACTCAGAACGTAACCATTAACAGATTTAAATAAAGATGATCCTGCCAAATCCTTCTGGTACCATCAGAGACAGGGTACAGGGTTTGACTGTAACTTCTAAGTCTTTCATAAATGGCACACGCTGCGAAGTATTTTTATAGCCTCAACTTTAATTAATAGTGACGCTTTATAGTCAAATCCTCTAGACAATTTTGATTTCATCGTTTTCCATCAAATACCGAAAGTGGTCTTTGGGTACCGTAGAATAAAAAAAGAGCGGCGGAAAATCATAGCCACACTGAATGTTCAGGAGGTCGAGATTAAAATCAACCCCCCCCCTCCTCCAATCCCACCCCGCAGTTTGAGAACACCAGCTCTAGGAAATCCTTAAAATGTCTCAACTAAGAGTATCCTCCTCCTTTTCCCTTTGAATCGTCCTCTGCTTTAGACCTTTTTCTTTTTTTTTTCTTCCCTACACAGTCAGGTCAAAAGTCCTGTTCAACCCAAGGCCCTCACCTACTTCCTAATGAATTCCCAGGATCCTCCGGTCGTCAAAACCCGCAGGCGCTCCCCATACAAGCTACCCAATGATTACACCTTGAGGGGGGCGAGCGAGCGAGCGTGGGGGCGGGAGGCTGGAGAGATAGTGCATCCTACAACCGCCATAAGACCACGGCCGGTATCCCGCAGACCGGAGAAGCTGCAGATTCAGGATCAGTCTATGTTCAGGAACACCGCAATTTCACAACCTGTGTTTTTTTCAAGAGAGCGCCATCTGCTGTTGGGAAGATCATGCAACGCTTGTACAACACACAAATATAATATATTTAATGTATTTTCCTTATTTCTTTATATTTTACATGTTACCTTTTACCTTGTATTCTATAGCAGGGGGTAACGTCAGGTTTAGGGGCTTAATCTGGCCCCCAATTTGATGTTTTCTGGCCCCCCAAGACATACATACAATTCAGCTTTACCCAAATCTAAAATTGACTGGAGCTGGCAGCCTCTAGGCCAGGGTAACACCTCATTTGAAAGTTCAGGCATTGAAGATTTATTTTCCTTGCGTTGTTGCTGCGTTGACATCACGTATTTTTCACTGAAACCTACTTTTTTTTTTTTTTTTTTAGATCTATAGGATGTGTATAGCAAAAGGTAAAAGATTATTTTGTTTGTATTAATTTTGATTATAAATATAGTCACATTTTGGTTAAGGGACACAGCAGGATTTGAGTTCATTCCTGTTGCATTCTATAATAATGAATTATGGGAGATTTTAAAGTAAAATACAAAAGCAAAAATAAGTTAACACAAAAGAGTTTGGACAAATACCTCTTTTCCGTACACTTTGCTTTTAAAAAAAAAAAAAAAATCCGCTAACATTTCAGCAAATGATGGCTGGTTCAACTAACACGGTCCATCCCAGTGTGTGTCCTTGGTTGTCCTGAAACCGCGGTCCTAAATGAGCGGTTGTGAATCTGCGCTGTGCTCCGGTCTGCAGATCCACCCTACTCTCCACCCATACTACTACCACCACCACCAACCAACCACCACCAACTCCCATTCAACCCCCCCAGATTGGAGGCAGGTGCACCGGCAAATCAAGCCTAATTAGCCGTACCTTCTGCTAGCGTATACCGTGGCCAGATGGATCCTCGCCCTCACATGTTACCTCACATCAGATGGCGCTCGGAGGAGAGGGAGGCAGGGTGGAAAAGGTGATGGTGGGATGAGGGGGGGGGGGGGGGGGGGGGGGGGGTGCTTTGCTTCGGTTGGCTCAAGGGGTAACGGAGGGAAGAAGCTAGTCTCTAGGTCTACCCCCGCGTGGTGCATTGCTTCCCGTCTGCAGGAGCCCCCAAAGCGAGCATCCTCTGCGCCAGAATGCCCCCTTAACCTCGGCTCCTCCGGGCAACTGGTGGAGGTTTCCAGAGACTGCGAAAAGATCTGACAGGGGAGAGTAAGACGAAGATGCAGACACATGAAATGGTTTCGGAGAATACTAATGTTGAGATTTAGGGGAATAAATAGTTACATAATTGAAGCAATCCAATAAAAAATATACATTTCAAAGATCGCAATTGGCAGTTATTTAGCAAACAGCAAAACATTCAGCCTCAATGTTCCACCACCGTTTTGAATTTTTATAGAATGCTTAGACTATCTTTGGGCTAGACCGCAGATAGACTAAAATCTGAGGCCCTAGGGGTGGCTTGCCTCCTTCAGGTTGGTAGGTCCTCGCATCAAGTAGAGGAGTTCAAGTATCTCGATGTCTTGGTAACGAGAAAAAGAGGGAGCGAGTGTGGGGTGTTTTAGGCATTTTCCACCTAAAAATTGACCCCAGGGAAGACCTTGGACACGCTGCAAGAGCACAAATGCTGTATGTAAAACTATGTGCACTAATAATATGAAGTGATATTTTTGAAGATAAACTTGGGGTCATTTTTAGGTGGAAATGCCTAAAACACCCCACACTCTCTCCCTCTATAGACATCGAGATACTTGAACTCCTCTACTTGATGCAAGGACCTACCAACCTGAAGGAGGCAAGCCACCCCTAGGGCCTCAGATTTGAGTCTTATCTATGGTCTAGTCCAAAGATAGTCTAAGCATTCTGTTAAAATGCACGTGAATGCTTTGGAATTTCTCACATTTCTGCCTAAATTGGGCTTAAAATGTGGTATGATCTTGATCAAAATCATAAGAATGAGTAAACAGTGTCTGCTTGAACTGATACCACCCAAACAATGACATTATTTAATGGCCATGACATGTAAACATTCACAGGACAGGGAGGAAAAAGTAAGTGAACCCAGGAATCTCAACAGTCTTGTAAAGAGGAATGGTCCAAGATTCATCCTGAACTACAGAAAAGCAGTTATTGCTTGCTTAATACAAGGGTTCACTTACTTATTCCACGCTGTTGTGAATGTCTCCGTTTTTTCTGCTGTAAAGCTTACGATCTAAAGTACATGGTGTGGTGCTTTGAGGAAATCGGTCTTGATATTGTTGTATTCACCCATCATACTTGAGTGACATGCTGTGTATCGTCCCTGTCACCTCCAGTGTGAACTCTATGATAACTTGTACTTGTGCACCTCTGTCCTGTCCCGTGTTGATCTACAGCTCTGCCCTATAGGCATATACATGTCCCTCGTCAGGCCTGTCCCGAGCTACACGCATGCCTTTGCTCCATGAGAAGTTCAAGGCCCCCCGAGACAGCGAGGGCCTCCCTGCACGGCGACTACGTTTCTGCCGAATGTATGTAAAATAAGCCGGGCGCGTGATATGTCAGACTACACTATGGTCCCGCAGGTAGGTGACAGCAGGGTATCGTATGACCCGCCCCTTGTCCTCATGGCTCTTGACACTGGATCCCCTGCAGCTAATTGAGGCAACGGTGCAATTCATTGGTGCACGGCCCGGTGTCAACACCTCTCCTTCAAGGTACTGGCGGGTTTGTATTTTGTTCCCACCGCGCCGCTACGGAGAGGGGAGGGGGAGAGAGAGAGGGGGGGGAGAAAAAAAGTGTCAAAGGAGAGAGGCCACGTGCAAATTGATGCTGTCGGGTGATAGGAAATATTACACACGTGCGCTTCAACACACAGAAAAGCTGTCAGAGCAAATGGGTTTAGGATGGTGGAATTTCCTGAGACCTCGAAAGGTGTCAGGGGTCCAATTCAAGGAAACATCTGTTAGCAAAGCTGTCCACTTGGGAGTAGGCACCAATCTATTTACCAATGCAATTTCCACACTGGATATACAGCTTTAATTCCATCAACATCGCACCTATAAATGACAATTCCTTTAGTTATCTTGCTATTGTTTGATCTCTTTGCTATGATAGATTTGTGAAATATGAAGCATTTACCCCTGAACCATGGCATTTTGAGTATCGTGTCCACCTCTGCGCTCTCTGCCATTGCAAGACAAGGCCAGTGACTCGGAACAAACAAGGTCTGTCCTTTTTTCCTTAATAGCCTTTAAAATATTTTTGCACATTAATATATAAGAATTATGACCAGAGCACACTAAAAAATGAAGAAAAAAAAGGTAAACATAAATATACGACCACCTACTGCATAAACCCTTTTTAATATCTCCATTTATCCCCTCACTTTGAAAGATGTGCTGCTGTCCCTTTAAAACTATACGACACCGGGCTACATAAACTAAATGAAGCGTCAACTCCAGAAACTTATTCAGCAGAAAGTCCAAGGAGAAAGAAGTCACCGGCCTGGGAACATCGATTGGAAATTGCGATGCATTAACACCTCGGACGGCCTTTGAGTGCTTTATTCAGATAATGAGGTCAGCCACAGTTTTATGGCTCCAATAAGTGGTATTTTGGCATGTCACAGCGGCCGATGAATCAAAAGTATATATTCTTAAATTTAAAACGGAGGTGCATATGACTAATTTTGGGCGGTTTGTCCGGGCCGTGGGTGGGGATAGGGAAATTCTTAAAAGAGTGTTGAATGAGGGCAGTGGCACAATGAAGACTTTGTGCTGAGTTTCGTAGAAAGAGGGGGCACCGCGCTGGGAATGGAGTGTGGCATTGTGGGATAGAATTTAAGGAGTTGGTTTGGAAAGAGGTCTAAAGGTTTTGGGCCTTATATCTTTGTAAATTAGTAGTTTGCAACTTAGAACAACAACTATATGCAGTGAAAGTTCCCTATAACAGAATATACAGGCTACAGTATGACTTAGCAGAGGTCAAGTAAGAGTTTTACTGTTTAAAATTGCCAAATATTTTGAGTAACTTTTCAGAATCATTTTAGTATTCACTTTTTCTCATTGATGGAGGCAAAGGGGTTGAGCATAATGAGTCGATGTATGACAGTGTGAGTGTGAAATAGCAATAAAATGATGCTTTAAAGGTCCTATATCATGCAAAATCGACTTTTTGGAGCTTTTAGCCATGTTGTTATGCTATTTCCTTATCAAAAACACCCCCAGAGTGGTTTGTGGCTTCATTCACGCAGCTCTCAGTAATCCTCCTGAATCCTGCTCTCTGAGCAGCTGCGCCTCCCTCTCCTGGTGAACGACTGAGTGTTCAGTTGTGTCGTAACAGCGGAACGGAAGTGCTCGATGTCTGTAATGTAATGTCTTAATTCTATGCTTACGGCCTGATTTTAATTTGTAAAACAGCGTTTTCATTATTTCTGTCGTAAGAGAGAAACAAAGAGTAAAAAATGTAAAAAAGAAAAAGAAAAAAAGAAGAAGAAAAAAAAAAGGATGTGCCCGAGGTGCTTCCAGGTCAGCTGAGGCCAAAACAAACACATCGAGTCTGAACAGATCAGTCATGTTTGCGCTGCAGCTGAAGATGGAGCTCGTTACCTACTCTGGACACCTGTTTTTTATTCTTAACTAACGATAATGTCACGGAGAAAAAGAAGCGCGTTTGGCTACGAGGACGAGGAGTTTATATTCAACCTTTTTCAAGGAGAGGCCACTCAGCTGTTTTTTTTTCCGGGATTCAGCGACTATCACCAAAATATTGTTTTTCTGTGACTGTCACTGATGGATGTTTGGTGAACCCTCGCCAGAATCAAAGTGGATTAACTTTTATAACCAACGCGAGTCCCATAATGTAAACAGCGATGGAGCAGAGGGTGAGTCAGTCCAAACGCGGGTTAGCATATTAGCTTGTGTGTTAGCATATTAGCATGTGTGTTAGCCATTTATGAAGCTGTGTTGCAGATGTCAACTCCGTATAACTGCATCGTGAAGTAACTTCACTTATTGCTGTTTATTTATATTACGGTAAAGTTGTATGAGCGGAGAGAGGGGGCGGAGTTAACTGAATCGAAGCGTTGTGTCTTCCGGGTTTGAAAAATACCTCCAGAAAACACTTATATTTATCACAAAAATGAGTGCTCCATAACGGTAGAGGTACAATATATCATATAAATGCCTATACTTAACTTTGGAATGGCTAAAATAGCATGATATAGCCCCTTTAACAGAGCCTTAAAGGTGCACTATGCAACTTTTTATGTTAAAAAAAAAAGGTTCAAGTTGCTTTTTTAACCCAGCTGTAAGGGTGATTCGCTTGGCGTCTTTGCTTTCCATCCCGGTTGCTCCTATGATGCTTATTTCAGGTTTTTTAGGATTCCTGGTAGGTTTTCGGGAATGTTTATGCAACCATGGATACGGTTCCATCAGTAGTGAAAAATTAAAAAACCTACAGGCCATTAGAATGGTAAGTAAAGGCGCTATGCAAACCACCCAAGCATCTGAAAGGTCAAATGCGGATTAATATCAACTTTTTCTGCATCTTGCATAGTGCACCTTTAAAGGGACTATACAGAGTTTAAAAATGTTCAAATTATTTATTTCCTTCCCCCTACTGCCTCTAAAATCCTGTACTGTTACTCAAAGAGTTTTTACTTCGGGTCTGAATTGCTGTCATGCATGGGTTTAATATACAAGGTGCAGTTACACGTATGACCTGAGGTGGCAGTAGTGAGAATAAAACGACCAACTTGCATCTAGCCCCTTTAAATTAAATGTGATCGCATTAACACTTCTTTGTACACTAAGATATTTGCTGTGTCTGAATCCTGTCAGAATCCACTCTTTGTTTTGTGTTTTTTGTTATGTCTCTCCCGGTCCCTACTGTGCGTGTTTGTCACTCCACCCACCTGGGCGTGGCCTTACTCTTTGCTTATACTCGCCTTCTGTATCCAGGTCCTGCGTACCAGCCTACTTCCCTACAACATTCCTCAGTTTGAATGAAACCTATAAACCTTTGTTACAGCAATTGTGCATGACTTCAAATCACAACAACGCTGCCCAAAAAGTGACTTCCTGTTTCGATCCAGCACGCCAAAATAAAAGCACACCATATTAGTTCATTAGGTACTTAGGTACAACATTACAAGAATATAAATAAATACACACATTTCAAGTGTTTTGTCTGTTGATTGTTAGGCAGAAAGAAAGTTGAACTAATGAACAAGATGGTGCTTTTATTTTTGTGTGCTGGATCGAAACAGGAAGTTATGCAAGATACTGTTTTTTTTACACTCCTGCCCACCTGGAAAAAGTATTTGTATGATGGATTCTTGTCATGACCATAAACTTTGTAAAGCATTTTGGCGTTTCATAAAAGCCTTCAGAGAATTCTTGAAAAAGTTTGAGAAATATGAATGGTATTTTGAGCAAGACTGTCGAGGCTCTATTGCATCAAACAATCAGAGAAATAGATGCAACAATCCAAGTTTTTTGGAAAAATCCCTACGCGCAGTCCAAACGACGCCCCATCAGTGCAACTGTAAACTGGATATTACATCAAGACTGCTTTAAACATATCCTGCCTGGATTTCTGACATATTTATCAACATTACAGTCAAGCTGCTTCTGCCGTAGGTACCGCTCTTTAACTGTGAGCTAATGAAGAGAGGCGCATATGGGACTTCTTCTTTTTTTTTTTGCCTTTCTCATCCTTAGCTCCATGGACCATATGGGAACCAACGAGTGGATGTGAAGATCCTAAAGCTCTCTCCCCGTGGCGTCCGCCGCGTATCAAAAAAATCCCCCGTCTCTTGTCTTATGTGCGCTCCCCTGGGCACATAAAAGTGAAGGTTACACTTGCAGACCCCCTTTTTAATGACGACTTCTTTTGAGTTCCGTTTAGAGGCGAATCTTCATTGTGTTAATCCGCCGCTCCTTGCCAGGTTTTTGAACACGCGCGGCGCCATATGCTGCGCTCACTACCTTACATCTGAACCAAGGATTCCGGATTTGTCATTTTGATGTGCCGCGTAAATAGACAGGCTGTTGTAGGTATGCTGTGTTTTTTTTTGTTTTTTTTTGCTTCAATTTTAATAAGGAAAGCGGAATATGGCCTGGAGGTCGAGCAAATAGAACACAGATGAACCCGACACAAAGAGCCAGGTGTCAAAATGTGTGAAAAGGCGCTGATCTAAAAATGCCATCCCCAAACTTTTCACAGTAGAAAAGATTTGGTGTCTGATGTAAATTAGGGCTAAACAAGGACATGACTTAATATCCTGTAAAGCCAAGAATAATATTTGACCTAATCCAGAACCACAGCCCACCTCCTAGAATTAAATTCGGTTCAAATCAGGACTATGCAGGATACAATCTTAATTAAACCCAGGATAATTTAGGCCTAACACAGACTAAACTAGACTGGCTTTGGTCAACAATCCAACTGGGACTCGACTGGAACAAATGGAGGTCAAACCGATAAAATAATCTCGAGTGTGAAAGTTTACCAAACACTGGTGCAACAAACAAAACCACTCCAGTTCTCACCGAAATGCTTGGGTTGGAGGCGGATCCAAAACCTCGCAGGAGAGCGCTCAATCATAGGCCGGCAACATGAAGTCTGGAAGCCATTACTGTGAGTGTGTAGGGGGCTCAGCACAGTAAAAGTACAGTAAATGTTGTGCAGGTGAGGGATTGAAAATACTGTAATCATCTTTATGTCATTCACCAATCCGAGAATCAAAATACACTATTAATTTTATATCTAGGCCATATACAGTATATTTCATTTTAATAGCCAATGCATTAGGTTCTCCTGGTGGTCATTTCTCATTGTGTTCTTGACACTTCACCCACTTTGTGAATATACAGGATGTAAAGGTTAGATGCATAACCAGACTTGGAAGACATTGTTTTGTGGTAATGTCAGAATTGATGTTAATGTAAATGTTTTTTCTAACTGTATCGCATTTAACCTCTTTACCCCCACCTGAAACGAGTGCATTTTCTTCAGTTCGGCTTTACCCAAACCTGAAAGTGTCTAGACTGGAAGTTACAGTCTATAGGCCAGAGTAATGCCTGATTTGAAAGCTAAGACCTGATCGGAAAAACTGATCTATGGTTTTTCCATGTGTTGTTGCTGTGTTCTCGTCACTATTTGGTCTTATTTTGGATATTTTTTTTGTCACTTTTTTATTTATTTGTTGCTTTTTTGCAATTTTTGGTGTGACTTTTTCTTGCTTTTTTGTATTTTTTTGTTGTTTTTTTGTAATTTTTTTCTGCATTTTTGTAATTTTTTTGTGTGACTTTTTGTTGCGTTTTGTAATTTTTTTTGCAATCTTTCGTGTGACTTTTTGTTGCGTTTTTGTACTTTGTACTTTGTTGTTTCTTTTTTTTCTTTTTCTTTTTTTTGCTTCAAGAAGCAATTAGATTTGGGTATGGCCGAACTGGAGAAAATACACTTGGTTCTGCTGGGGGTTAAGAGGTTAAAAACACTTTTAGGGACAGACATTGCAAATTAGCCTTGGCTATAAATTTTGCAGTGTGTTGCTGAAAATGAAATTTAAAAAAATATATAAATAAAAAGTCATGGTCGACTGAGAAAAATGTGTGTTTTTGACCTAATGTAATATGTTTAATGTTGAATTCCTGTGGTTAACCATAGTTTAAAGATACTCAGCCTTGTACCACACTACTACACAAATAAGTACCAATAGTAGTAGGGGTATAACTGGTAGTAATGGTAATACAATGGCAGCCTAATTTACCCTTCATGAAAAGATCGCTTGTGTTCCTTTCCACGTCTTGTTTGTTTATTGTAGAATTCTTGGGGTTAACCGTGAAGTTTACAGATACCAGCCGCGCCTCGGACCTCTCTGCTCCCATTACGCACCCTACGCAGCTGCCCCCAACATAAACAATTATTCCACCTCCTATTTACACAGGTGGGAGTTCAATATGAAGGTGCCACAGTCCATACATTACCCCATTCATCACATGATTAGATTTTCATGAAGTGGATTGGCTCCTCTCATTGGTTGTCACTTCAAATAGAGCATGCTCCTCCCGCCCCTCCAAACCAGCGGCCCCTTTTTACTTTGCATACCTGCCAACACAGCTATAAAGAAATTAGCGTAATCATCAAGGCAATTAACATCAATAATTATCGACAGGAGCGTGAGAGGAGGCTGCGGTGATAGACAAAAGAACATCACGGCGAATCATGCTGGCTTACTGAAAAGGCTATTGCTGCAGATGCTAAATGGTGTATAATAATGTAAAAGTACATGAGCAGGTGAGCAGTGAAGAACTTCGCAAAATCGGAACCAGAAATCCACCTTAGCTAAGAATAAAGAAATGAAATACATAATTATTCTTTGATTTGTGTTATGTGTGTGTGACCACAAGAGAAGTGTAAGCATTCTGTCTCACTCATACTCCATGATTAGGGTTAGGGACGGCAAATTACATAGATCTCACACGTAGTTTTCGAAACGAGAAGGACTTGGCTTTTAAATGATTTGATTGAAATCACACTGGCATATAGACTGTAACCTCTGCTGGCAATACGCTTTAAGATTTGAATATGCATAATTTCTAACCCTAAAATGCCAGGCTAACCAGAATTAAACCAGGATAAAAGGTACTAGCCTCTTACCCCCTACTTTAACCAAGAGCATTTTCTCCAGTTTGGCATTACCCAAATCTAGAAGCTTCTTGATCGGAGAGCTTACAGCCTATAGACCAGACGTTATTTGAAAACTGATCTAAACTGATCTTTTCCCTTTTATTGTGTTTTCATCACATTTCGTCACTTTTTCATCTCTTCTTTAATGCTTTTTTGTTGTGTTATTGCTTCAATTCTGTTTCTATTTGATGTTTAGATTTGGGTAAAGCCAAACAAAAGACTAAACCGAAGTTAACTTAATGGAACTAGATGGGGTAGGTCATTTTTTTACTCACTGCTGCCACCTCAGGTCTTACGTGTAACTGCAGCTTCTATATTAAGACACCTTTTTGAGTGACAGTGCAGGATTTCAGAGGCAGTTGTGGTGAACAGGTCTGGGCTCATTATACACATTAGGACATAGCTGGAACATGTAGGGGGAGGAAAATACTTAATATTAACTTTTTAACTCCGTAAAGTCCCTTTAATCATATGCGTGTAGAATTCCATTATTCATCCCCTCTCCACACTTGGTGATAATCTTCTATTGTATATCTACAGCCACATCTGGCCTGGGGTAAACTGACCAAAACCTGGCTGCCAATACAGTGCCAGATCCCCACTAATCATTCATACACAGGCAAGGGACAAAAACAATCAAGATGACCACTTAACCATCTGAGGTGGACGTCAAGCTTACAAACGATTTAGTCGGGTTTATTCAAGGCCAAAACCAGACTATAGTACCACAAAATCGAGTCTAAACCTGAACTAAATCAGATCCGACCCATGTCATCTGCTGGAGAAGGACCGGCAGCTCTGTGAATGAGCCACTGTCACGGCTGCTAAAAGGTGTACGGTGCGACAGTATCAGAGTGGACTTGGCGTCATGTAGAACGGGGCGACAGCAGGTATAAACCCCACAGACGCACGTACACACACTCCAGAGCCCCCTCCGTCTCCTCCCTGTTTGCCAGGAGTTGCACCTGCAGCTTATTATCCCGGCCTTTAGGTTGATAATGTAGCGCAGGTGCCAAAGTGCCACGGCACCATTGTAACACAAACAACAGGCAGCGAAATGGGCACACACACTTACAGATGTGCTATGATTAATTAATGCCACGTACCACGGGTAAACTGTAAACATTGCGCCCGACTGTCCTTGTGGCTGCAAAACACAAAGAGGAGCATATGGGAAGAGGCGAGATGAAAGGAAAAGTAGGATTTTGGACGTTAACAATTAATAGGGTAACAAAAACAAGAAATTCTTTGTGGTTTTCTGTTGAAATCATTATTTATCATCCAAGGTGTGATCGTGGTTAAAAAGCACTGGCTGATGCAAAAGTAATGCTATGTGCCAGCTAGGACAAGGGTGCTAAAATTTTGATTCGGATGTTAACTTTCCTTTGTTGAAATCACACGTAATATCAAAATGTATATACACTGTTTTCCGTTGATTATTGTCTGTCTTTTCCCAGATTCAAACCCAGGACCTTCTTACAAAATCAAGTTTTAGTCCATCTTTATTGTACATTTGGTGGACGTGTGTGTTATTCTTTCTAATGTAAAATAAACTTTGCTTTTAAACCATTTCCACAAAACAACATTACAGCAGTATATTGAATTTCTTCCTTCTCCTGCAGCTGCTTGTGTTTGGATAGGCCTTATGTCAGAGTAGGATGTAAAACTTTTTAAATAAAGCTAAAGTAGCCTGGTCTAGAGGGTAATCAAAGCAAATTGCTCCAAATTATTTTTTCTTTTCCCAGTGGAGGCAGCGCGTTTAACCCATTGCAGTATCACAGAGTGCCGGGCTGCCACTGTGCGTCACCTGGGGAGCCGAACCGGGATCGGAGCTGGTCAAGGGCGCAGACAGGGGAATTAACCTAATATACACGCTATTATGGAGGGGGAAACCGACGCGATGAGGCAGCCCTGCGTGGAAAACAAGCTAAATCTGCACGGAAAAGACCCTGCGCAAAATCAGTAATGTGACCGGGGCGACCACAAAGCCACCAGACAGTATGGGAACCGGGCAGTTTTTGTAATTTTCCACCGTCATTCCCAAGGTAACCAACGCCTCGACCTAATTTAAACATTTTCTCTGGGCAACGTAAAGATGAAACCGCACACGTAGTGAAGTCAAATTCAGTCAAGCTTTGTTCTTTTGTATGCTTATTCCCATTATAGGCCATCGCATGAGATGGATGCATGTGGTGAGGCAGATGGTGAAATCTGTATTAAAGGAACAGGCCACCGTTTTTACATGCTGACATATGTTCTTACCTGCGCTTAGACGAGTTGATGCGTACCTGTCTGGTCTTTGTGCGTGCCCTCAGTCACGCACAATGGTGGGTGTGTGTGAGAGAATGTTTTTAAATCTGTAAAGCACTTTGTGTTACATGACGTGTATGAAAAGCGCTATACAAATAAACTTGATTTGATTTGAAACAACCAAAGATGTTGTTTTTGTTTAGCCTCTCCCAGTGTATTCCTATAGCTCCAAACGGGGGTGAAGTTGGACGCTTGCACAAAGACCAGAGCACGCACAAAGACCAGACAGGTACGTATCAACTCGTCTAAACTCAGGTAAGAACATATCTCAGTATGGAAGAACTGTGTGAGCTCAGTCATGCAAAAAAAACAAAGATGTTGTTAGCATTTGGCCTCTCCCAACATATTCCTATGGCTCCAAACGCACAAACGGGGTGAAGTTAGAAGCAACCAAGCTCTTCCACAGGTACACACAAAGACCAGACATTTACACATCAACTTGTCTAACCTCAGGTAAGAACATATCTCAGTATGGAAGAACGGTGGCCTGTTCCTTTAAACAGTATACCAACTGATGCACATAGTATTCAGACCGAGAGTACTGCAGCCTATGAAGAATCATGCTAGTACTGTATCGTGATTCAATTGGAAAACGATAAAAGATTTAGTGCTGTTTGACTCTGGACCTTATTCAAAACTTATCACAGAATGCGTCATATTGTGACGTTTTTGGCAATACACAGCCCTTAGTGTACAGTCTACTCTAACTTCCCCAGCTACACATTTCCTATGCATTTTAATAACCTGCGGAGCCTTACACAGTGTGAGGAAAACTTGAACTTAAATGTAAGTTCTTTGCCCTACGAGCTGGCTTCCTCCAATAATCCCATTTGTCCTCCTCGCCTTTCTGCACTCTAATATGGCACACGCACCCAAACATTTTTTCCCAATGAAGCAGCGCTGGTCTGTGAGCGCTCCAGTCTGGTGATGATTTTGTGCGCTGAATTGATGGCAAACCGCACGGGGATCGGAGCGGGCCGAGACACTGACCACAGGCACCCGGATCCGGGCTGCAGCGACAGTTACTTGCGGTGACATCTGCTTTTACTCAGCAAAGAGCACTTCAGCACTTAATAAAGCATGTAATCACGCTGTTGTACGTCCACACGCAGACAAAGCAATGCAGTGTGCAAGAAGGATGCATAGAGTAATATCTGGGTCTGTTTTCGCTTATCGGCTAATGTTGGTAAATCAGCAGCTACGTCTTAAAGTGGGGTGTCTGATTTTGTTTCTTTTCGTGCATTTATTTTGCTGTGTTGTCCTGTAATGTTCACGCTGCAAACACGAGTCGAATCTATTTCTATGGTGGCCCACCTGCTTCGCTTCATTGTCTGCCGAAGCCACATGACTCAATTGACAATTGACTCAGAATCAGCATGAGTAGGAGGTATTGTGAGAGCTAGAAACAAGTTGAGGCAGCAGCAGCAACAAACTGGTCATGTGCCATGTGGAAGCGTATACAAATTAATCGGGTTGATAAAAGCTTCGGTAAAGTTGACTACATTACCGTATTTTGCGGACTATAAGTCGCACTTTTTCTTTATAGTTTGCCCTGTGCACCTGTATCTGCAGATATGTTGTATTCTGCAGATAACCAGCTGCAAGTAGTGAAATATGCAGTCAAGGACAGTAACCGAGCAGCAAAAAGATTGTTTTGAGTGAGCGAGAAACTTGTGAGGGACTGGCGAAAAGCAGAAGTTACTCTCACGGCAATGAAGAAAACGAAAAAAGCTAATCGCGGGCTAAAAACTAGCTGGCCACAGTTAGAGGAATGAGTTTGCAAATGGGTGTTTGAACAACGTGCTGCTGGTAGAGGCTTGTCATGGTGCTGGTGTGACTTATATACTCCGGAGCGACTTATGTATGTTTTTTCTTCTTCATTATGTATTTTTTGGCTGGTGGGACTTCTACTCCGGAGCGGCTTATATATGTTTTTTCTTCTTCATCATGTATTTTTTGGCTGGTGGGACTTCTACTCCGGAGCGACTTACATATGTTTTTTCATCTTCATTATGCATTTTTTGGCTGGAGCGACTTATACTCCAGAGCGACTTATATATGTTTTTTTTGTCTTCATTATGCATTTTTTGGCTGGAGCGACTTATACTCCAGAATGACTTATACATGTTTTTTTCTTCTTCATTATGCATTTTTTGGCTGGAGCGACTTATACTCCAGAGCGACTTATATATGTTTTTTTTGGTATTCATTATGCATTTTTTGGCTGGTGCGACTTATACTCCAGAGCGACTTATATATGTTTTTTTTGGTATTCATTATGCATTTTTTGGCTGGTGCGACTTATACTCCAGAGCGACTTATATATGTTTTTTTTGTCTTCATTATGCATTTTTTGGCTGGAGCGACTTATACTCCTGAGTGACTTGTATATGTTTTTTCTTCTTCATTTTGCATTTTTTGGGTGGCGCGACTAATACTCCAGAGTGACTTATACATGTTTTTTTCTTCTTCATTATGCATTTTTTGGCTGGTGTGACTTATACTCCAGAGCGACTTATACATGTTTTTTTCTTCTTCATTATGCATTATTTGGCTGGTGCGAGTTATACTCCTGAGCGCCCATAGTCCAGAAAATACGTTATATCTGTATTAATTCCTTCTTAAGTCCTGCTTTAGTCCTTTTTAAGTACAGTATATTACCCACAAAGGCGAGGTTTGAGAACCATTGTGTCGGGCCATAACTAAAAGCAGACAGTTTATGATTGATCACAAGTACTTAGCACACGAGCAAGAAAGCCATTTACAAACCATAAAGGTGTCGTTCTTGCTTCCTGTGTACACCTGTGTGCAATTTACATGGAACAGAGCGGGACCAGTTTGATCCTGTACGTGGCCATGTGCAGCCGCAACAAAAGCAGCTTTTGTGGGCGGCCGGACAGCTGACTTACAGTATGCTAGACCTGTCTTAGACTCCTGGTTAAGTCCTGGTTTAATGATGGTTTATCAGCTTAGTCTTGGTTTACTCCTGGTTCAGGACTGCCATTGCTCTAGTTGAAACATAGTTCAATCCTGGTTTAGTTCATTATCGTCTTGGTTTAGCTTTCATCCAGTTTTGATCTCATGTTTCCTTGTAGTCCTGGTTGAGACACATTTAGTCCCGACTTAAGCCCTGTTTTTAACTTGATTTTGCATACAATAATTGACTTTTAGAACATGGCTTTCGTTATTCGTAATCGCCACGCATTTGTTTCATTTCTGCACCGAATCCTCAGCCCCAGCACAGGCTTTTGCAGGGAAAGTCTGCTGCTAGACCCACTCTTAAGCGTGTTCTCTGCATCGCGTCTCATATTTCAGCTAAACTGCCTTCCGCGCCAGGGCCAAGGAATGCATCAAGCGCCATAAATCAGGCCGCTTGATAGGAACTTGGCGGCCAAACAGCGGCGCAAAAAGGGGCTGAGGCCACAGTACAGTAAAGATGTTTTAAGGTGAACATTACCATCTTAGTAAAGGCAGACGACAGTGCGGGGAGGAGGGCATAACTTTGATTCAACAGGGGAAGTTGGGTCCGAGTGACACAGACAAAACGAAAGAGGCCTTCACACCTCTTTTAGCCCGTCCACATTCCTGCGCTTGTGAATCACTATGATCGTCGAGGCCTCAGACGTCTGGCACTGTCTCGCATTTATATTTATATGCATTCTGGACTCGGGAAACGGGTCATCTGCGGTGAGGAGTGTGCACAGGTGGGTTTGCTCTGAAAAAAATGAAAGGGTTTAGCATGATGGAGGCATTTTTTACAGATATACTGTAGCTAAGCGGTTTTCAAACTGTGGCACAGGAAACTGATTTATGAAATATTCTTCTGAACTTACTTATTTGTAGTTTCCTCCTGAAAAGTTGAGCTGCATTTTGTTTCATGAGTAATCCCGCATATTCAGTGTGTCTCTTTTTAAAGTGCTCAAAATGATGATTTACAAAAGGGGTCATTTATCAAGACAGATGCTAAATAGTGAGTGCAAGCTGGAAAACAGAATATAATAATTGGAGGGCATGCTGTGCCTGATTTAACATTTGGAATTGTTTGTATAACTGCATCAAGGCCCCAAATCGGATGGCCTATGTAATTGAGAGAGTGCTATGTGAGTAAACAATGCACTAATAACTTTGCACGTACTACTCGTTTTGCAAGAAAACGCTTGGTAAATGACCATCTGAAGGCGCTTTTCTGCTTGTATCCGCATTGGTACACACTTGTGTTTCCACTACTCCACACAACCGCAGTTTTTTTATTTTTTATTATATATGTTTATTTGATAGGGACAGAACAAGAAGCATTGTTACAATAACCAATGCCAACAGCTTATTCACAGACCTGGTCCCTAAGACATAAAATAGTTAATGCATTTACATAAATCAATACAAATAGTACAAATTAGAAAAGGTTTGCCATAAACTGTTATAAACTTCTGTTGTGTCCACAAGTTTGATTCAGTTTGAGCCATTGTTTAACTTTTTGGACGGTGCCCCCAAATGTGGGCAAATGCTGCCGTCTATCATTCAGAGGCGCCAAGGCAAATACGAGAGGAAAGCAGCAGCTAAAAGACGAACTATGAAGGTAAGAACCACGCAAATGTTATGCTAACACCAGCTAAAGTTGCGGCTAAATGCTAATTCCCTTTTAGAACAGCGGTATGATGCTGGGAAATATTAAATCCGTATGACCAGCATGTTAATATTGAGGGCGGTCCTCTCTCTCGTTTGCCAATCAGAGACCAGCGTCTGCTCACATCACGTTAGTCTCGCTCTAGTGCGCTTTGGTCACAGCCTGAGGTCGGTCCCAAAACGTATACCTGGTCAGACCGGTTTAACCGCTATTAAAAGCTCGCCGAAGCGGGTTGACCAGGCACTGGGCTGTGTAGTGTCTGCAGTGGAAAAGCCCCTTCAGTGTGTCTTTTAGTGGTGACACAGACGTAATCCTATAAGCAGCACATTCAACTCTCATGCTTGACTGCAAAAAAGATCTAATTCTACCAATCAAAAAACCTTTATACGCATACTTAATCTTGGTTAGCAATGGCTAGAAACACTGAAATCCTTAGAGCCCTGGTGGACAAATATTTGACTATGTCCCTTGTTCACTGTATAAGCCCACGTCTGTTTGCAAAAATGCACTTGACGAGGGCCCTGGGAGTAAAAAAAAGGAGGGCCGTCTGAAGCACACTAGTCTTAAATAGCACTTTGAGCTCTCCCTGTGTATTCCCACACGCATTTGCATAAATTTCATAGTCTAACCCATGCACCGCGGCTGTAGTGTGTTATTAGCCTGCGTAGAGGTTGCTCGTACACTAGGGCTTGTTGTTATCTCATTCAAAGCACCCTGGTATTACTGCCGGCGGACAGAGGTAGGACCTAAGACCGTGGGATAACAGATACATATTAGAGCGTGTCTGTGAGGATGCGAGTCAAAGAAACAGGTGTTCAACTTCAAGTCTGTGGGAGAGAGAATGTGTGTGTGCTCTTTATGGGTCGGGGTGTTGGTGTGTTTGGGATGAGTCATGTACTGCAATGAAGAAAAAAAGCATGACTTACAAGAGCTCGTTTCTTTGAAGAAATCAATCTATAGACACAATAAGTATTCTTCATTAAATGGAACTTGTTACCGATCCCTATATTGTTTCCATTAGTTAACTAAATCATGAATGGAGCAAAACACATGAAAAGAAGTCTTACCCGGACCCACGATTTTAAAACCAGTGACATATGTGGTGGTGGTGTGTGTGTATGTTTGCATGACTTGTACACAGAGCAGTGGTGGGGGGTGTAAGTGTCATTGAGAAGTGCTCCCCTGTTCAACATGCTGGATTAGCACCAGCAGTTTCCCATGGACGGTCCCCCTCCCAGCCCCCTTCCCATTTGCATAAGGCGCAGACAGGCGGAGATGCCACAAACAAACCTGGCACATACAAACACAATACTGGCTGCCTCCACCACACCAACCCTTTTATGTTTCCCCCTCTTCAGAAAGAGCCCACCTGTGCACACTCTACTCTAAGAAGAAGTACGGCCATGGGAAATGTTCACTTCTCCAAGTCGTCAACGGACAAAAATGAGTCCTGATTAACCCAAATGTAAACGAGAGGCACAAATCAGGGACCGGAGAGAGGGACAAATCTAGACAATTAACGACGACAGGGCCAAAGCTGGAATGGGGTGAACTTCACCAGAACACCAAACCTAAACCAGGCTAAATCTATGATTAAGTAAAGGACTGTGTTTTAAATTCAGGGCTCAAAACAGGCAGGGATTCATGGACAAATAAAATGAAAACAGCTTGAAGAAACTTGACTTGAATACTCCCAGTGTATGTGCCCCGTATGTGAGAACTGTTAATAGAGGCTACAGATGCATACTGTATTTATTTTATATTGTAGCTGGTATGTTTGTTTATTCATTTGTCCCTCCTGATACAACTAGTCATACGTGGCAATGACGATGGCCAATGCCCACTATACCACTGTTGTCCTCATTAATTCATAGATTTATTATTTGCTCTAAATTTAAAGTTAAGGGGTTTTCTATCTTTTGAGAAACTCAGAAGCTTGTGTTATAATAGTACGAGATGTTTGTAACCTTTTTGCATTTGTTTTTCTTACACCACAATCTTTCAAAGGGTGAAAGCACTTGTCCTTTCCTGGGCGTCACTGTCCCATATACCGCTGGTGTCCTCTTCTGCACTCAGACTAGTAAAAGTTACATTTGGGTGCGTCGCCCCTGACTGACATTAGAGGAATTAATGATATAAGTGGGCCCTCCTCACCTGCTATTTTGTGATTATATTTCTCTCTATTGAAGTCATGATCCCCGCATTGTCCATATAAATTCCTCCCGTGGCCATAAACCAATCGGATCGGGGCCGTAATGACTTCCCGCTTAAGTGCATTAGACTTTGATGTCACGAGAGGATCAGATTAATTCATTACTTGATTCGTCCAGCACAAGATGAATATTATATCTGTCCCATAAAACTCGGGGATGTGACAGACTTCTTTGTGCTATCATTGGCTCGGGTCCAGCGCTGTAGCGCGGTCGGGATGGTGTGAGGGTGCGTGCTGCGCTGTTCCTGTAGCCACATTACATTGCAAAATCGCTGAGGTCTTCCATCCGACTGAGACTTACTCCTTTTCTGCTGACTCAGACTAAAACAAAAACACATAGTAACTTATTAAAATAGCAAAGGTTCCATTTTCGTCAGGATTTCCCTTTTTATTCTATTTTAGCCTTGGGGTTGCAATGTTGTTTTCTCATTAAAACTATATCTGTAGTTGTGTTGTGACCCACTCACGCTCTTTGGAGTAATCTTTGGATCTTCCCAGTGGCTATTCTTCGCACCGCGGCAGCTGCTCCCAAAATGTCCTGCTGTACCCAAGAAGCAACCCCTGTGGTCAGGAAATGTTTCTTTCAATCTTTAAACTAAGCTTAATCCTTTCATCTTGAAGTAAAAACTCATCACCGTAGCACAGTGGAAGCATCGTGCAACAGGAAACAAAAAAGGGACAAACGAGGAGGTATCCGGGCAAGACTCACAGGTAAGCCACACATGCCTTCTATCCTTACTAGTGTTCTGCCTAATGGACGTTCACTGGAGAGTAAAACTGCTAAGCTCTTCCCAGAAGATGGTGAATGACTTTTGTGGGGCGGAGGGAGCTGCGCAGGAGGAAGAGGAAGGAGGAGATGGAGGAGCTGACCAGTGCAGGACACCACGCTCTGAAACAGGGACAAACCCAGGAGGCGGTGCACCGTTTTAGGGGATCAGAGGAGCTCAGGACTAACGGTTGTACAATGACAAATAAAGCACTTACTTAGATTTCCCCCCCCCTTTTTTCTCTCTATTGAAACAGCTGTACAGTGAAGGGGAGCAAGCAGGAGGGGGTGGGAGGAGCATATGGTGAGATTGTGTGAAGATCAGGAAGTGAATCAACTGTACATTTTGCTTTAGCTGTTTTAGACCAATATTGCATTTTCAAACCAACAAAGTGTAAGAAAGTGATAAAGATGTGTATGAGATTATTACCAAATTGCTGCGATATTCAAAACAGTTATCGAATATCGCAATTTCGAATCTATTCTCTCTCAGTGTTTCCGGAGGACCACTAGGCGCCGCTTACTTCTTCAAAAAAATACGGACAAACACAAAGGCAATCAACAAATCTCCCATGCTTGAGCCCGGCGTAACATAATAGGACCAAATCATCGTCTATTTAGCTTCGTCAAATCACTGACAGCAGGGCTTGATAAAAGCGAGTGGAAAATATGTAGGGGTACAAGACGCTGCCAAGACCCTCACCGGCTCCTATTGAAGCCAGATGTTGACTCAACTGGCCAATTTTGATAAATGGCATAATGATTACCATTATAGATCGGGTAATTTTATATCAGCGGTGCCACATTGTTGGGCTTTTCTAATGATAGCCAAATGAAGTCTGGTTGTATGCCCTGGGCCAGGTGGGCCACAATAGGCCAAAGTGTAGAGCAAATGGTGCCCCCATCCACCTTCACACCGAGGTGGAGAGATGGGCCGAAGATGGCACCCAAGTGATGGTGTTACAACTACACGACAATAGGGTATTGTAGATGTTTATACAAAGGCAGTGCTTAAAGTGGACACAAATAAGTAATGAAAGCCCAGTCTTACCTTTAGAAGACAGACTGTTTTAGCTGAACTCTTACAGGTGGGTGTCTCTGAGGCTCTGTTGCAGATATGATTCCTACAGGCAACACTTCCATGTTCTGTGCTGTCATTGCAGTTTGTCAGGCTCCGTTCTGTCTGCAGTCCGCCTCATCTCAGTCCGCAGAAGTTTGTTTCAATCCATATTTACCGCTTTGTTTTGTTTTTTATCGCATCTACAAGGCCAAATGGGGCACATGGCTCTCGTGCTCGTCACCACCTGTGAGAACCTCAATGACCGCGGCACAGGTGGGGTCAGCCAACCTTGTTCTTTTACTACTCTGAAGCCAGGAGAGCATAAGTGTTCATTGTATTTTAACCGGGCAGCGATGGTTGCGTTTCACACACCCTCCCCGGGATCCGCTTGTTTCTGTGGACGAGCATCGCGTAAAGTTGTTTACAGAGGCTACAGCGACGCACCGCGCTTTTCACTCATACAACTCAAGGGTGTATGGGTAATGTAGTCTCTGCTCACGGTGGGACGAAGTAGGAAGCGTGCATGTGAAGGGCGCTCTGAAAAGCGGCGGAGCAGCCAAAGAATTAAAACAGATGTGCAAATGAACTTACCGGTACGCTAAAAGCACGTTCTTATCTTGGCGCACGGAGAGGTCGCGGTACGCTCAAGAGCTATTTTTGGAAGTGGCGGTACTGCGTACCGGTGCGTACCAGCCCACTTAAAGAGAGGTCGTCATCCGAGCAAGATTTAAAATAAATTAATATAATAAATTATGGCAACCCTGTATTATAACATCACAGCTCTAAAAACAACAATCATTTGTGTCCAACAGAAATAGTTTACAGTATGTAACATGAGCAAATGATTTGAAAAAGCTGAATGGACCTCTTTACTCCATACCTTACTGTCACTGTTACAAAGGTGTGCTCTGATTTTTTTTTCTAGTGGAACAAAATGTGTTCTGTCCTCCTTTAGTATATTGAAATACAGACATTTGTGGACATCTAATTAAAAAGCAAAAAAAAAAGAAAAAATCAGGTACAGGGTCTCTAACTGTACATTGAAACTTAAAGATGCACGATGTTAATTTTTATGTTAAAAAAAACAAACTTGATATTTGTGCGTATTTGACCTTTTAGTGACTCAGTGACTATATAGTTGCAGCATGGCACCTTTTACCTCCCCTCACAGTGGTTATGATGCCCCAGAATCAATTGTTTTGGGGTTTCTGGCAAATTCTGGTATGAACCTGATCCTGGAGCATCATAAAGTCCACTGGGAGGGAAAGCAAAGGTGCCAAGCTGCACCCATAACGCCACTGAGTCCCTAAAAGGTCAAATATGCACAAATGACAGATTTTTTTTTTTTTTTCACTTAAAAAGTTTCATAGTTTTAAAGCCCTTTGTTGCATGCAATTTAAGGCCTAGTTTATTGGCCTGTGGGGAACTTTGTCCCATCTTTCAATAACCTGCCTGACCAATCTCCAGATCTTAAGCCAGCACCTTGATTGTTGGAAGAGGGAACAGAAGCACCGATTTAAAACCAAACCAGACACATGAAGAATATGCCAATCCAACACGAAAAGACCCCTACAGTCTGTGAATCGAACCTGTGACCTGCACTGACCACTCTGCTCAGTCAGCCAAGTGAACGGGTGTAAGCTGCATACAGACTTATGTAGGCGTCACCAACTGTTACCTTGAACCCAATGGCTTTCTCCTAAGAACACTTAATTGTCTGATTACCCCTAACTTTTGCCTCTCCCGTGTTCTCAATCCCATTAGGAAAGCTTATTAGATGAGAGCTTGTTCATACGTGACACAGTGACCCACATGAATCTTACCTCGCTCGACCCGCTGTAGTCTGGGGTTTGAGGCTTGTCTCCCATTCCTGCGGGATTGAGGTATTACAGTAGATTAGCTGGCGAATTACCACAGAAGGCCCGTGGGTACATGAGGTCAAGGGATCGCTCTGGGACACCCAAACCTGACGTTAGCTTTTCGGGGAAGACTGCCACAGACACACTGCTGAGAATCAAAGAAATCCAATTAGTTTAATACGAAAGGTAAATGGCGCTCTGATCTGACAATGTCCTCGAACAACCCCACAGCAGCAAAGGCACTAACCTTGTTTTGCACTCTCAGGCACGTGACCCGAAAAAGTGCACGTACAGTACGCCCTCTGAGGAAGCTGAAACTTTACATCGCATTGTCTATAAAACTGTCTTGGAGACTGAAAGTAGGGGAACTGACAACACTGATTTGTCAAATAAAAGTATGTATGAGACCAGCATGTTCTAGAGATGGAAACGCTTTCACATGTAGTGTTATCAGGCGTGTTCCTCGGTATTGAAAGTTAGTCTACTCCACAGTTTTACAAGGAACAGCATTCCTTTCGCAGGATTAAGGAGAACAACATTTTAATTGGCTTAGTAAACGCACAATAGTACAGCCAAGAGAACCACTTTGACTTTGACTGTGACCTGCTGAGTATGAAAAGGTTGATTTGTCAGATTAAATGTATGACGCCAACATGTTTTAACTGGTTTAATGATATGTATTCTGGTTGTTTATGTTAAAGACCACACTGCGTAACATTTTGGATTATACTGTTGTCATTATGGGTGGGCCATATCGTATCGCATATCATTATCGTGATATAATTTTTTGATATCGTTGTATTTTTTGATATCGATGTGGGCACAATATAATTCATGTTACGCTCAGCTCCATCAGAGCCGCATAAACACTGACTAGACCACGGGGACAGGTGCTTATAAAGTTAAATGAAATGAAGGATGTAAATTGCTTGAGTAGATCATATTTGCGAGGAAATAAATATGCCGTAAAAAAAAGAAAATATCACTAAATTCATCTTTCCAATAGGTGTAAAGCTGGGATTTAATTGGGAAGTAATTTGTCCATTATCAATCACATTTTCAAATATCGTTATCATATTATTTTTTATATCGTGATGCCCCTAGAGGCCATAAGCGCAACTGCAGGTGTGTAGCAAGTTGCGATTTTTTCTACTTATTAATTGTCCGTGACAGTAAATACTACACTGACAGAAAAGGCGAAGGGAGAGAAGGATATTGTATATCCAATCACACTATGGGATTTTTTTTTTCAATCAAACTTGGCTGTAAATACTGTTTAAAGTGGCGCTAGCCCGCAGTTAGCTTTGCCCGTTAGCCTGCTAGCTTCTTCTTCATGACTCCATTAGTGTGTATTGGTGGCTCCGGTCCGGTGGCAGTCAAGTTGCAATTGTGGATTTCTGGCCAGAGACCCCAGGGGGAGATGAAAGACCCTCCAATCATCCCATTAACACTTGTATTACCCCCAGAGGGACTACGGAAACGATTTATCAAGGTAAACAAGTTACTTAGTACTGCTTTAAGGTTAGTGGCTCGGGCAGGATCAGGGTTAAGCTGATTGATATATCTATGACATTTCACTCTCATGACTTGTGATTGGTTGACGCACCAACTCACCAACAAACAAAAAATCGCACCCAGGGAACATAGGTATGCACCCACCCCCTTCTGCAACCCAAGTTGTGTTCTTGGATATTCTCTCACGGATGTCTAACTTTGTTTTAAGTCACCCTACTCTACACTTTTATTAGCAGCCACATTCCTTTCATCGGATTTCGTAAACAAGATTAGAAGCATTAGCTAAGTCAAGTAAACACGCTACAGCTAACTACTCTGAGTGCATTGACCTCCCCTGACTTGACAAAAAACATTACACAATATTAATTTACTATAATGGGCACATTCACTTAGCATAATGAAAATTCTTAAATCTGTAATTGCTCCATTTCAACCCAAACTATCCATTTGAAAACGTAAACAACCACATGACACATTTCTGTAGCATAGCTCATTTTATTGTTTAAACAGTTTTGCATAGGAAATATATCCACTTCCAGTAATTGACTGCAGTAAAAACAGCTGCTAGCAGTATAGGCTGGATATAACAGTAACAATCACAAAAAGTTGAGCCATTATTTACATTGACTTTAATCTTGTGGCAATTTTAGCCCCTGCACCAAATGTAACCAGCTTGGAGGCGCTTGCCCATGTTAGCTTGGCGTATCTAAAATCAATAAAAGAAGAAGGGATATCAAGGCCTTCACTATAGTACAGTTCACATTGGACACCTGCGGCTCCTAAACTGTAAATGATAAAGAGAAAAAACAAAAGAAAAACAAAAACGTTACCCAAAAAAGTCATCTAAAACGTACATTCAGATACATACATAGACCTTTGCACACATTGCAGTGTAACTACAATCACTACTGGAGACAGTTTACATATCGTTTCGTTGGTGCTGTTGTTGTTGTTGTCCATAATCCACCTTTGCATCATAAATACACGTGTGCGCAGAGGGAAGTAAAAGTGCCACAAGACCCCAAACGAAAAGTAAGTCAGCCCTGCAGAAAATAATGGTGACTTTTTCTATTTAAAAACAAAAAAACAAACATTATTTCCACCTTTCACTGCGCCGTTAGCGTTATCATGTAGCATCCACTCCAAATCCCCATGAACAGAAATACAATTATAAGCAAGCTTGATGTCGGGTATTGTGTGCGGACACTGTTGTTGTTGTTTTTTTTTATCCAAAGAAAATCACCAAAAAAAAAACCAAAAAAAATTAACAATAGCAAAAGCAATTTTCCAGATGCCACATTCGGTTCTGCGTGATGCCATTTTTCTTGTCACATATGAAAGTTTAATCATCACATTTTACAAGTATTTACAACAGACACTTGGACAGCTTGGACAGGCACTGCATTGCTATCTTTTTTGTCTTCTTTTGGTGAATGTTACATCCCGTAAAAATGCTGGTTTTCATGTTTTTATAGGAACAACCTGATGCCAAGTGACTAGCAGCTAGCCAAAGAAGTACATGGAACAAAGTGGGCGTATTGCTAGATGTACAAAGAAGATGAGAAACAAATAGAAAAGGAAAAAAAAAAAAGCAATTTAAAGTCTGCATGTAGACATTTTTTTCATACATATTGCATGAGTGCCACAGGTCCTCCTTGCATAAAGTCGTCCTGTTAGACATTATAATACTTTTTTTTTCATTTTTTTTTTTTCAAAACAAAATAAGGTTGCCATTGTGAATCGAGAGGCTCTAGAAAAGAAGCTGATTGGTGGAACACTGATTTAACATTTCCAGAGCCTCGTCCGACATTCACACCTGCGTAGCACATGCTTGACACGTTACTACCAGCTGGAAGGTACAGTACCCTTTTCCCAAGCACCTGCATCAAAGTGATCAAATTTACAGAAAGTGCAAAATCAGCATGTACTGATCATTCTGAGCGACATTTTTTCTTTTTCTTTTTAAAGATCAAATTGGGCTCATTGTTGGCGAGTCGGAAATTAGGCGTAGCACCGCATCAAGTTGCAATAGATTTGATAGAAAATTCAAAAAATCACCAAATAAAAAAAAGAAGGACATTTTAAGGACGTTTGTCACTGCAGTTCATTTTTACCCTGCTTCACGCATTTTTTTTTTCTCCCTCCAGGTGCAATCTGGGGCCTTTCTACTGGTCAAGTGACGTCACCTCCCAGCTGCTACAAGAACACACTCACACCACAAAAAAAAAAAAAAAAAGTCTTGTTGGACAAGAATTTCATCGTCACACCCATTTCCAAAATGAAAAAAAAAAAAAAAATTAAACAAAATGAGTAGATCACGTCACTCGCTATGGCCACACTAATGAAAGAACAACGATTCAAATACTTATGCTTCCCACATGGAAATATCTAAGCACTAGATTCAGAAATAATAATACCAATAATAATAAAAAAAGCCTTCATTGTTGCTGTTTATCCACGAATTTCTATAGATTTCCCCTCGTTTTTTCAACTTTACAAATACAACATAAACACTTTAGACTCTAGTTATTCATATTAAGGGAAATCTGGAGAGTTCTAACTCAAATCCAGCCTCTGAAAAAAAAGAACATAACATTTCCTAAAATGGAACTGACTCATTTTTTCCCCAAAAATTGAAGATTTACAAATAAGGGCTTATAAGAGACAAAGTTTTACAGTGTACAAACTCCTGTCTTTCGATATGGCAGGATATCATTATTATTTTTTTTATTTCAAATAGAAAGACCCTCATTTTTACTCGTTTCAATGTCAGAGGCACTCACTCGCTCAAGCTGCCACTACTACAACTGCGATCAAACCAGGATATTTACCCTTTATGTACAAGCTCCTATTCAAATACACAGTGACCCTGACAACGTTTTCACACGCACACACGCACTCGCTCACACACTCTCGGGGACAATGCACTTCAGTGGGGGGGGCGGGGGGCGGGGGGGTCTCCGATGGCCAATGGCTGCAAAGCACTTACACAAAGTTTTATCCACAAAAAAAAAAAAAAAAAAGAAATTTTCAAAAACAGTGCACATAGGACGGGGTGGCTTAATCTATCGTATTTCTGCACAAAGGGTGAAGACGGAGAGACTGGGCTTGACTTGAGGGAAATACTTTTACTTCCTGCTTCGTGTAAGTTAAGTAGTAGCCCTCTTGATAGCACTGGGAGAGCCGCCGCTAACTCTCCGAGGGGGGAGGGGGGGGGGGTTCTTTCACGATTGTAGGGAAAGAGTGCAAAATAGACGTCAAGAAATTATTTTTTTTTCACATTTGATTGGTACATAGGAAATAATGCCCTGCTGTAACGCCTGAGAGATTGGCGACACTTTAGAATGACTCGACACTATTGCGCGCTGATGAATCGTACGTGTGCGAGTTAGTGGGACAGTAGTGCAAACGGTTAAAGCGGTAATGAGTGACTTGTTTACCTTAATAAATACTTTCCGTAGTCCCTCTGGGGGTAATACAAGCGTTAATGGTGTCTCTGGCCAGAAAACACACAATAAACACTAATGGAATCACGAGGAGGCTAATGGGCAAAGCTAACTGCGGGCTAGCGCCACTTAAACAGTATTTACAGCCAAGTTGGAGGGAAAAATAATATCTCCATTGTCTAATTGGATGTACAATATCCCTCTCTCCCTTTATCTTTTCTGTCAGTGTAGTATTTACTCAAACTGACAATTAATTAGTAAAAAACTGCAGCATGCTACAACACCTGCAGTGGTGTTTATGGCCTCTAGGGGCATGAGTTACTTAGTACTGCTTTAAGAAGGTTCGATAGATCCATTCCAGATCTGTTCTATTGCATATTGTGGTTTCTAAGGGCAAAACTGCACCAACATTGCCTTCATGGGGGAAAACAATTAACATTACCTTTATAAATACTTAATAAACACACATTTACCTCAAGCATTACCTCTACAATCATGTGCAATAGGCTATAGGATCAAAAAATTGATAGTTAACGCTAACTAGAGGGGCTTATTCTCATTCCCACCATTGATGACCTATTACAATATAAGCCATCTGACATAAAAACCATCACACATACTCCGCACAGTAATGCGAGTTATTCCAAAGTGTAGCCACTTATTGTTGAGATACGGTTATAACTGGGGAAGATGATGATTGCCTATGTGCTATATTTAAGTGCTATGCTTTTTGATTCTACTGGGTTCTATTTAAGCATCTATCGGGCGCTCTTGCTGGGGGACAGGATTTGACATACAGTAATGTGCATATCGTATATACATTTATACAAATCTATCACTTATAAAATACTTCTCGTTTTTTTTTTTTTTTCTAAAGGCGTGCCGGAGCCTGTCTGTAGCTGATTCGGACAGCGCTCATGAGCAGTCGTCGGTATGTGATTGTTGCGCAGATCACAGGCCACTTCGCTGTAGTGTTTATAAGGCATCTACTTGGGAAAATTGCATTCGCGAAATTGAACGGCGATAGTCTTCCATCTGTATATATAGGGAACACAATGGGACTCTAAGAGAAAGAAGAAGAAGAAGAAAAAAAAAGGTGATTCTCAAAATGATTGTCGAACTCAAGTCAAGCCGTCTCTCCTGTGATAAAAAAAAATGAATCAATGTTGCGAGCTAGCACCCCAAGTGGAGAGTTAGAGGAAGTGTCACAGTAGACCAATCAGTAACTTTGCAGCCGTAGTAAGACCAAGGGTGGTTTTAAACAATCAGTTAACAATAATAATAATAATAATAATAAAGTTAAATTAAAAAATCCCTCCCAAATTCAAATACTCTGGTTTCGCCACATTCGTTGGGCTGATTTGTTGTAGAGAAAATCAAAAAGACCTTGTCATGCACTGCATAGAAAGCAGTCCCCACTTTGGTCGAGAAAAAGGAAAAAAAAAAAAAAAAATCACCCACGGCAACAACAACATCATCAACATCAACAACGACAATCAACAATATCAACAAAATAAATGCATTACAATATTGTCTATCTCCAAACTAGCCTCTAATAATGACGCATCTATAAGCACTACCTACATAGGCAAAACTTGGTATTGCATAATTTTCATAATTCTGAATCCACCCTCCACAATAGTAACTGGAAGATGAACAAAATGAGCATTGAAATAAAAGGAAAACAAAAAGATGACAGGTTATTAGAAAAACCACCAAAATACTGAAAATGCTGGTTGATTACAAACTTTCAAACGGCAACTATACACAGCCTTGATATGCAATGTAACTGTGAGATAGAGTAGTACATGAAGTTAAAAATCAACAATTTCATTCAGAGTACAAAACAATTCTTATCATAAAAATGTTAATTTTTCTATAATGATAAATGCAGCAAAAACAAGTGTAGTGATGTCTCTATATTCAAAGGCAAGGCACGTAATGTGGACTATATGTCATCGTGCAAATTAAGAGATATTGGAGAGATTTCCTGTATAAATACGTCAGGATCGAGAGGCAATGGCTGTGAACATGCCGTGCACAATTCTGGATTTCAGGGATTTGCCACCACCTGGTTCATGACGTCTCAGTTTCAGACCTCCTCCACTGTGGCTAACCTTGCACATAGCGCAGCTTTCACATAAGCTTACTGTACATTTGCATGAATTGTCCATGATTAATACTTTGCATTCCATATTATATTCTGTAAACATAAGCTTTAGAAGCTGATGGCCAAATGCATATGCTCTTGATCTTATCGTAGCATCAAAAGTGAAGTCATTTTTACACACTTTGTGTTTCAGTTCATTACTGTTTAGTCATTTTCCTCAAAAATAAATAAGAGTTCCCCATTCTGATGGGAAGCATTAGAAAGAAGTGCTGCTGAACAGGTAGCTTAGTGCCTGCCTTCGGCCTTGATGTTTTCTCTTTGAGCACACGGACAGGTGACTGAAATTTAATTTGTATGTTTTCATAAACATTTTACAGTTTAATAAGTATCCCCCTGCTTTAGAGTCTTAGGGCTGACAGACTGATAGCTTCCCTTCAAAAATTCAATTGCACTTGCCTCTATTCCTTATTTTTGCTTTTAAGTCCTTTTGAAAAGGAGAAATTCTTTTATGAGGGGTCCAATCTCAGGCCTAGCATTTAGTGTTTTTTGAAAACCGCATCAAGAGTTCTCAACTCTTTCCGTGTTTACATTAATTCTTGAAGTAAAGAATAAACAACACATTTGTCTGAACAAAGAGTCGTATCACAGTAAACAGAAATCAAACGGAAGAAGAACACTCTGAATTCACATGTTTGTTCCTATGGGTACACAGTGAGACACTGAGTCTCATCCACCAGCCAGAGGTTGTACCGCCCCCTTCACTTGTGTCAATGAACATCCCTCGACATGGAAAAGATTACCACTAAGAGACTAGAGTGTCATGCAATAAACATTAAGGCATCTATACATCACAGTATTTGAATGGGTTTGAAAGTCCTGCACACAACGACTGACTGGTGGCTGGTGGAAGTGTGGATGGTTGGGGCCAGGAGACATCAGACCTGAAGCTTCTGATTCTTCCTCCTCCTGCTTCAGCTCTGCTCTTCACGGCCCAATAACACGGGGAGTCTGGGGGTCAGGGTTCACCAAAGGAAAATACTAGAGGGGGAGTGGAGATTGTGCAGCGTGGATATACTGCTTGCTGGTTTCATCCATGGCTGAAGACATCTGCAGTGCTTGGGTAGCACCACCAAATGAAACACCCCCCCACACACAAACTCTCCACCATCCCGGGCCGACCAGTCCACCTTCTGAAGGGGGCGGAGGGGGGAGGAAGGAGGAGGGGGGGGGGGGTCCTAATCCAGCCTCGTGTGTGTTCAGTTCCCAGTTTCGGCCTGGACCAGTGGCTCACCAATGATGTTTATGCTGTAGTTCTGGTGGACATTTGTTGGCAGAATCGGAGTCCCGTTCGACACTTGGAATGGAACTAAGCTCGCCCAGGTACCAGGACTGCAGGGGCACAAGAGGAGAGACAAAACACATGAGAAAAGTCAATACAATTACAGGACATTACAGACATTATATCATCGTTACTTTATGTAATAATTAGGATCTAGTAAAGTGATCTGTTTGAGAGCCACATGCTGCCCTGGTGTTGCGGGTCTTTGGTATGTAGGATAAACAAGTATATTGTAATAAAACACAGCTCACTTGGTATGAACTGACTTTTTAAATTGACTTAAAATGAGACTATTGACTTTCCAATATAATTGTAATTTACTGAGCCACAGGTGTTCCTTTCGCTCGGATATAAAGATAATTTGACACAGATTAATGCATAGAAAAGCATGGAGAGTGGTGTTGACTGTAGATGAGGTGATGTTGGTGGTAGGGGGTTGCGATGGGTAAAAAAAAAAAAACAGAAAAAAAAAAAAACAGGGGAGGGGTTGTGGGATCGTGGCACTGACAAAGGGGTGGGGGGTGGGGGGGTTTAGAGCGGGGGGCACCCTCGCACAAAGCTGTCCCATCCCTATTCATCTCACGCTAATGGCAAAACAACACACTGATTGTTCCGGCGCTGCAACGGTGCTAACTGAAAACGCAAGTGGCGAACAAACGGCATGTTGTTCCCGTGGGGTGCGGGCAGAGCTACGTAGATGTCAGATAATTAGCCCACCCTCGCCCTCCCCACTCCCTACACCCCCCCCCCCCTTTTCACCGCTCCTATACCCGCCCGGTCCTGCGAAAGGCCCCCAGTGAGCACTCATCTGAGGGCTCCTGCAATGCCACCTACCACTGTGCCCTCTTCACAGCCAGTCGCTGCTGGGAATACCTGTCGCACTAGTGGAAGCCAATGAATCCAAATATAAAGCGTATTTTACATTGTGCTTTATGTTAATTAAATTGTATTTGTTTCTTTTGAAAGAGTGGTCTATTTATCATTTTTACAGTCTTAATAAGTGTTAATAAGGCTTTGGCAGACCATCATTTTTCCTTGCAAAGCCTGAAACTGAAACATTTTGTCATGAATTTCAAAACTGCTATTAGGTGTCGATGACTGGAGCCATTCCTACACTGTAAAATGTAAAGTAGTTTCAACTCAGAAAGCTAATTTCAAGGGCTGCCGAGGCATTTTATGCTGAACCAATAACAAATTTACAATGTAGTCCATTTAAAAATTGAGATTCATTTCTTTGGACAGTTCAGTTCAATTGCATTCTTAGGTTGACATAACTGTTTTCAGCTGTCTGAAGTGAAAAACGTCAGCTACAACTGAAAACAGTGAGTTTAGCTCAATGTGTTCAATGTTAATGGTTCAACATACAAATTCTTGGCAACCCTTGGAATACGTTTTTTGAGTTGAAACAATGTTACATTTTACAGTGTACCTATGGGCCATAAGCAGGGTCCTGAACAACAGATTTATTTTTATTTAAGGATTTTTTTTTTATCCATAAAACTAGTTTAAAAATGAAGTGCAAAGTACAAAAATGTTAAGCATAAAATTAGTTTCACCTGCACAACTGGGACTTGTGGTAATCAATAATTGTAGCTTAAGGTGAGTACTATATACTGGAAAATTTGTCGATTGAAATGCAAGCAAAAAACCCCTAAAATAAACGTTTTTTCTTCAGGCAAATCGGCATAACAATGCCTTGTGCCAAAAAAAAAAGGGAGCCAGAATACATTGCCCAAAATAACCTAAGACACACACACGGTAAAAGTTTGCTAACATTTTCAGTATATAAGGAGTTAACCTCCGGTCTAATCCGGAGCGTTTTCCTGCAGGGCCCATCCTCACACTGCTCTCCCTCCCGCCTCTCCCTCGCTGCTCTCGTCCTGCCAAAAATCATCGGACAGGAAACGGGAGATTAAGTTTTTCCTACCTTCCCCCTGAACAAAGAGAGCTCAGATCGGGACAGGGGCGGCACATTTCCCTTTGGCTTGTTCTTCCTCCTTTTTTTTTTTTTTTTTTTTTAACATCACTGTGTTTTATGAAAGCCTATACAGGTAATGGCTTATGTTTCGGGAGGTGGGGGGGGACCACACAGACACAAAAGCTGCACTCGCCGGGGCCTTTGTGACCGCCGCGGCCTGCACGATCGCTTTTAATCTTGTTAAGATCGATGGATGTCGCTCCGAATCTACGTCTTGTGACTTAAAGCAGTGGTCAGGGGGTTTCGGAAGCAAAGAAAAAGCCACAGCCCCCGAGGTTCAAGAATCACAAATGGTGCCATCAGTGGTAATTAGGATGTTGAAATAACAAGCTGTGACCACACGCGGGAGCTTCAGCTTCTTCAATACTTCTGTGTATACGTAATCTCACGTTTAATTTAATTCACCCTTTCCCTTTGTTTTTAATGAAAAGCAAATATGCCTGAGTCCATTTCCTGAATTAATATTAGTTGTCTACTTTAAATTGACTTGGCTATTTATACAGGAAATTTATAGAACAAGCTTTACAGAAATTAAAATTACTCTCTTTGGCCCTGGTTCTTTTTGAGGTAATTTAAAAGAGAATACAAATTTATGAATATTTAAAATACATTTGATAATATTTTCAATTAAATTTTACAGCAAAACTAAAAAAAAAAGCTAAATGATTTTGAATTCGGAGAGCATGATGTGAAAGGAAGTTTACGGGCTGCTATGCTTTTAAATAATAATAATAAAGTCAATAAAGATTTATTGGCACCTGAAATAAAGGCTTAATTTTTTTTGAGTACATAAAGTGCCTTTTTATTACAAGCTTTTACCAAAGAAAAATAAGCATTTGATCTCAACATGTGGAGCACTTTGCAATTTGTCTCAACTTTAGTCCTTAGTCTTTTATTCAGTTTACAAACAAACGTTTTACATCGATTTCCCTTCCGCTCAAACAGATCACTTGCGTTTCCTTTTGTCCTTAGGTGACGCCTCGCCCTCTCTCTCCGCTGTCCGCTCCACCGGGCACTTTTAGGACGTGACTGACAACATGACCTCCATCATGGGATTTCCTTAGGTAACCTTCCCAAGATGGCCGCCCCTCACCTCACCTCTCCCTCTCTCTCTCTCCCTCTCTCTCTCCCCTCTTGGCCTCCGCTGTCCCCGTCCGCCTCCACCAAAACCCCGGCTAATTCTGCCCCCTCTGCGAGCGCGCACCGCGGGCCGCAGCGTACAGCGCACTTGGTTTAAGGATTAGCTCCCTAAATTAGATTATCTGATGGCATCTTAATGGATTGCTGACCCATTTCCTGCACAATGGGCAACATGCAGGTCTGGCTGGAGTTTTAATTTTAAGGGGGCTAGCACCGAGGAGCGCTCCGGTAAAGGGCGGCCCAGATACAGGGGGACAAGGTCCAGCTGATCGGCTTGAACACACTCAATCATTTTACATGAGAGAAGAAGATAACATTTGGAAGAAGCAAAAACAATTACAGAAGGGAGTGTTTGCTAATTTGTCTGGATTATCCTTTTGAGAAGCTGTAACAAGAGAACTTAAAACTCTCTTCTCTAGCCACACAACTGAATCTACGCTTGTTGCCAGTTCCAAGTTTGAATGTGTGAATGTTTGGAGGCATGATTTGGATTTGGAAGTAGGGAATAGCCAAAAGGAATGAAGACTATATCGTTTACAAGACAAATAAGCTGAGCAAAACTGTCATAAACATTAAGAATGCGTATAGCGGTGAGTTATTACCGTATACTGTACTGTTTACTTGGGGAGAAGGGGGAGCCTCGGCCGCTTTAGGGGACATTTTCCTACCTCCACTGGCCTATTAAGAGGCCTGTTTAGGGGCTTGCTATGTGTGTTTTGCAAAGTCGCTCGCACAATCTCCCACACACGTCCGCACACACTTCCAGGGAAAGAGGAAGAGAGCGGGGACGTAACAGGAAAACGGCTTAGCTCAGCTCGCTTGCACGGCTGTGTGCGCCGCGGAGGTGAACCGGTTCAGGTTTTTCCTTTGCACAGAGGGATGAGAGAGGAAAGAAAGAGGATAAGGAGAAGGGAGCAGGGAGAGAGGGAGGGGAGGAGGGTGAGGAGGGGGGGGGGGGGAGTCTTATGTGAGTTTAAGTTAAGGAGAGTAAAGCGTGACTCCCACTCAGACAATACTGAGCTTGTTAAATTGTAGACTACATTCACGTGGCTTGAAAGCGCTGACCTGGGATGACTTCTTTTACCTACGCTGGTTCGAGCTCATGTCTTTTAATTACAGCGCTGCGCAAAGGCTTTTTTTTTTTTCAGGGAGGGAAAGATGTTGCCAAAATAAAACATTTACTACAGAGAGTCCTAGAGCGTTCACATCAAATTCCCAGTTAGAGTAATGCTAAAACAATACAGAAAATCCTGAATTTACAGTTCACGTAGAAGTGTTCTATTGTTACAGTTAAGTTCTTTAGTAGTTCAATACAATCCCAGACTTTATTCGTCATTTTAGGAGCTGGACCAAATTCACAGACTTCATTCACTAGAATAACTAAAGCTGGCCTTGCTCAGAGGAAAGAGAGTTTACAAGAGTTTTGGCAAATGCCTTTGGACTTAGGACTAGAAACTCTAAAGTAAATATATCTATCAAACCAGCTGGATTTTCTTGACCACCAAACATGCTGCTTTGACAGAGATTGTGGCGGAGGAAATGTCAAACACCTCTGCACTGTCACATCTTGCCATGTGTTCTGCATCTTGTGGGAGTCAGAGTCACCAACCAAGCTCTGGAGAAGCAACATGTTCTCAAGAAAATCCAGCTGGTTTGATAGTTATTTCACTTCAGAGACACAGGCACTGTCTCACAATGGTAAGGATAAAGTGTCAAAACCTAGACTTACATAATTCAGTTTTGGGAGGGCCAACCATTTTGGTGTAGATCCCTTTAGAGCACTTCTACTTCAGATATTTATTGATGCTTTGAATATTCTTTTTCAAGGTCAGCACCTCATTTGTACAGTACTAATCTACTAAGCCAGAGGTGTCATTTCTGAATAGTTAAGCACCAATACAACTGGCTAAAACTCTATCTACTCACATTAGCACCGCACAACACATCGACATGAACACGGTGGGATGGTTTAGGGACAATCAGACAGGATGTTTGGATGTACGTTGCATTATGACACAGAGAGGGCGTGAAAGAATGAGAATCGTTACCTTTGCCAAGTAATCCCCAAAGTGTCGTCTGTGGCACTGGGGCCATAATGCCTGCCGTTTTGAGTCACGCTCCAGTCACACTTCCTCAGCTGTCAATTGAAACCTAGCGGTCAGATCACTGGGCCAAGACAACTTCCACTTCAGATTACACCGCTACACAACTTCACAGTGGACACAGAGCATGCAGAGGGGTGGGGGGGGTGGGGAGCTACTGCACAGTGAGTGAATGGGGTTAAGAACATGGATGACAGTTTCAAAAGAAAAAAAAAAAAGGGCTATGAACACGGGAGTGACAGACAGGAAGAAGGGGCATGCGGTTAGTCGGAGGGGGCCAGAGGTGGAGGAAGTCGATCCATGAGAAATAATCAATTATATATTCTTGTTCTGAACTATTATGAAGTTAAGGAGATGTACATATACTGAATGTTTAGTGCTTAGACTTCATCATGACTATGAGATGCTGCAATAGCTACTACAACTACTACTGCTACATCTACATCTACAACTATTTGGGTGTAAAATGTCTATGTATGTATCTCGAAATGCACAATGCTTGGTTAAAGTAATGTTTCAGTAATCTGTCTCAACTGCAATCACTCCTATACGAGTGGAAATTGATTTATTCTTTCAAAAAATCATCATCTTCCTTCCTGAACCTGCGCTACTTTCCACCTCTGGTTACCTGGAAAGGGCAAGACTTGGTTAGTTAGTTAGAGAAGGTGAGTGCTTTTACTTTACAGTATGTTTTGGCAGGACATGTGTGAGTGCATTTCTGTTAGCCACTGAAGCCATGCAATCCGCTGGATGCATGCAGCCCGACATCGATAAACCGCCGCTTCTCTATAAGTGCACTTTTACATTCAGGACATATACCCTGGAGCATACCCCACTTCTTTTTTTCATTAGCTAACTGTTTTTTATTGATTAGGGGGGTCAAAGTACAATGAAGTTAAAGCATCCACGCACGCACACGCTCATACATTAAAGAAAAAACACGCTCTTAAGGAAAAGCTCCGGGATTACAAATGACTGCAACAAAAAAGCTATACAAACGGCGTCCTCCTTTACATGCATTATGCGGACGCACGTGTCGCCAATCCAGATGAGAGCGGCTCACCTAACCTTGCCCTATGAGCTACACATTCATTTAGTAATGCGCCTCGGCTAAAACTGCACTGTTAGCACTCTGCGCGGCGGCGGGGCGGGCGGGCGGACATTTCTCTTTTCTTTTTTTGGCTGAGGCTCTTAAGAGGGACTTAATCAGATATAGCTGAATATTCAACACCATTTGCGGCGGTCAAGACTGCGATTCTTTTAACTGCAAGCACCTGCAGGAGATGCACCGGGGAAACGGCGGTGGCTGCCTGCTTAAGCTGTACTTAAATTCAGGGATGTTGTTGGTAGAAACTGGACTGGAAAGGGGCATTTGCAGTGAGGTTTATTAGGCTTTTTAAGAGGTTCAATTCAAAGGGTTTGAGTGTTATTTTTTGGTGGAATTGAGGTATTCCTATAGCACAGTGTCAAAGTAGAAAGCCTTGGACGGAGGTTGGCAGCAACACCCTTCTCCAACCTGTCAAACTACTGTACTTTTAGAAAAAAGAAAAAATCTATAACTACTGCCAACCTAGTTTGATTTGGACCACTTTTTTGGGGTCACGGCACCAAGTTTGTGAACTGTGGGTAAAAAGGAAAAAGTTTGATTGGTGAAAGCACCTGGAGGTTTAGACCTCTGCCAAGACACAAGGTCAGAATGCTTTTCTTTTTTTTTTTTTTTTTTTACGAGTCAGTTTGGTATCTCATGCAAAAAATTCTCAATATCCTCAATATCTAAACCACATATTTTTTTCCCACGCCCAGCTACGTTCCCCCCCAAATAAAATTCTACCCATTTTTTTTTTTGTTCAAAGCACTGTATATTTACACAATACGCCCTTCAGATTCTGAGCCCTCTATTTATCAATCTTTACACTTGGCTAATAAAAGTGTATGGGAAACAATGCGCTCTGTAGTATCCTGCGTCTTTTTATTGCCGCATGACAAAAGCGCGGCCTGGGCCAGACGCTCCGTGCCACTGCTCCTCGAGGGCCCTGCCATCTGTCCGCTGGCATCAGAGTGGCACAGGCAGTGGGAAAAAAAAAAAAAAAGAAAGAGGTGGGGGGGGGGAAAGAAAAAAAAAAAAAATACAGGGAGCGTTGCTGGGAACGTTAGCAAACAGATGCGGGCAGATTGCGGATTAGGATTCTTCCTTAGATAATACCAAATGACATCTGATCATGGATCTCTCCCTGAGGAATGCTGGATGGTGGCATTCCCAGGAGGGGTTAACCAAGGAGAGGGTTTGAATGGTGGGTACATTGGGCTGCCTGGGAATGGCGGAGCAGGTGTGGAAGCGTGCGGCGGCGGCGGCAGTGGTGGTGGTGGTGGGTCGAGCCGGCTTACTCTGACTTGCGCGAGAGCGATCTATAGGGGATTTTCTATTTTAGAGGTGTGAGATTTTGAAATAAGTGATGCTCAAAGACGCGAGCGATTAGCGGGATGTTAGTTATTTTAATAGAGTGGGTGCTGTGGTGAAACGAGGACAGAGTGGTGGAAAAATTGACCGTTTTCCCGGAAAATTACAAAATCCGAGCATTTAAAAATGAGTAAATCAGATTTAAACAAGGACTTAACAAGTGATTAGTACTTAAGACAAGACTAAACCAGGATTTAACCAAACCAGGTCAAAACCAAGACCCACGAAGGACTAACAGAACAAAACCAATAAATAAAATCAGGACTCAACACGGACAAACTAATCCAGGTCTAACCATTATAAAACAGATCTCTATGGTACCAGCAGTGACCAATCCAAGCTTACTCTTTTCACTTTCCCAGCGTTAAACCGTACCACACTCAACCTAGACATTTTTGCATTGTGGACTGCATTCATCTCAGTAGGAGACCAGCACAGAGTCAATAAGCTTCTCATATTCCATACAGTAAACAGCTGCCATGGGGCCGGGGACAAAGACGGAGCGCTCAGTGTTTAGTCTCGAGGGGCTGGGCCAGATCTGACGGGGCTAAAATCATACCTCAGAAACCACGACGACCGCGACATACAGCGGCGTGATGGATCTGCGAGCGTCCACGCCGACTTACTTGAGCAAACAAGGGGCGTCTATTCACCGAGACACAGCACGGAGTGAAGATAAGTCAAGAAAATCCCCACGCCCTGAGGTGTTGATCCTTTAGCTGAAAGTGAACGCTTTGTTTTCAAGGTTATATAATGTGTCGTTCTCGCTAAGGCCTGCAGAGGGCGCTCCAAGGCCAATTCAAAATTCTGACCAGCCTTGTCTGTCACAGAAAATATCAATGCTGAGGTCCAAAATAATTGCTTTTGGGGTACTGGATTTTGTATGTAGTGTAACAAATAAAATTAAAAAGATAGATTAAATATAGTTTGGGGTTGAAGATAAGAGATCCCTGACCATGCCTTTCAGTTTGTGCTTTGAGCCCAAATCTACGAAAAATGGGCTTTTTAAATAACGAATAGTCCAAAAGAGCGTATAATATTCAGCTTTTGCTATTAATATCTGTATAATTTTGATTTTGAATGTGGAACAAAAAAGGCCTTGTGCTCCCAGAGGCATGTGTTGGAGGGAGATCTCTACAGGCCGCGGCTCTTGTGTAGTCACTTTGTGCCCCACTGAAAGAAGTTGCAGAGCCGCTATAAAATGTGCAAGACAAACTGCGGCCGCAGCCAAGAGAAGCCGGACTCTCCTCCACTCTATCAGCGCCTCCATCAGTGACATACTAAGTTATGTTTAGCGACAAAAGCGGCATTCTATCATTTGGTCTCCTAATATTCATCACGAAACTAGATGTTTTACGTGTCAAAAATGAATGAATAACACTCTATAACATATGCTTTGCTTGTCGACTGCTCGTATATTAGGTACATGTTTGTAGTAACTTGCCAAAAATGTGCTGATTTTTATGTTCTGGTCCAACGTTAATTCCCTCGTTTAAAATGCATAATGATCTGTTTAGCTTGTGGCACCTTCCCTTAGAAAATAGCCATTCTATTAACAAACACTAAAAGCACCGACACGCCAAACTCGCTCTCCCATTTCGGGGGACAAATGGGAAAAGAAAAGCCAAAACAGAATGAAATCAAGAAAAATTGAGAGAGAAAGAGGAGCGAGGAAAACAGAGGGCAGCTTTGTCATTTTTTACTAAGCATTAAAAAAAAGCCAGGAGACGCTGAGGAGAGACCCAGCCATAATTATGTAGCCGCGTGCAGATGCATTCAATTAGCTGTGGTTGGAGGAGCCTTGGCCTGGGACCAGCGCTTTCAATAAGGAGGGGAGGGGCGCACTTTCTCCCCCGTCCCACAACACCGCAACCCTGCTAACCTCACGAGCACACAGGCATCCCTACATAAACTACAGCGATAGGTTGGGGTCACGGATTTGAAGATGTCGAAATCTGGAGATATTTGAAAGAAAATATCACAACTGTTATCCCCCCTGGTCTACAAAGTTGGAATAAGAAACGTGTGCCCTTTAAAATTTGCAACAATCGCCCCTGATTGACTGTATAAGGCGACCACTTTTCATTGAGAAAAATCAATTCAGTGATTTCACATCAACTTTGTGCCAGCTTTTGTTTTCTGTGATGTGGATTATCGTCGTGGCAATATTAAGTGACGTTACATCCATATCTCAAGAAGCCACAATCTATCTCAAAACCTCAGAGGTCTTCCGTCTGACTGAGACTTTGTTCATACCGTGCAGCCTCAGTAAAAGGGCAATATCTCTCATAGGGCTCTTAGCCGCCCTCCTTCTCAGAACGAAACAACATAGGCTCTTTAGACTGCTATGACAACGCATGAATGCAACCAATAACAAGAAAAACACTTAATCTGTAACAACTGCTTATGTCCAAATATCAGTTCCTCAAGACAACAGCCGAACTCAAAGTAAAGCGTGCGTATGTGTGAAACTATGAGTCAGTTCAGATGAAAAGGAAAAAAAGACTTGAGCACATTGCGCAGTTAAAGACGCCCACATGTCCCATTCGTCTTATTAGCTGTGGACGCATAACAATAATGTGCTTCCTCACACCTCCGTTCCTTACTTCGGCTTGACCTTGACACTGAGTTACGTTGTAAAAAAAAAAAAACTCGGGACACTGATGGAAAACTCCTCGTACAAACATGCAGTTCGTTTTGATTTGGCATCGGTTTGCTGTCAGATGGGAATGTGCGGAAAGTTTAGTGCTAATAAGTGCTAATTGTAACCTATACATGTTGTTGCTTTGGGGCTGGGGGGGCGGGGAGGGGGCTGTGTTGGGGTTTGATATGGAGGAAAGACAGAAATGAAAAGAGGAGAGGTGAGAGTCGGGGGGGGGGGGGGGGGGTGGGTGGGTGGGGAGAACAGAGTATTTGCTGGGGGGCTCACCTGCTGCTGGTGGAGGAAGGCAGGGTCCCGAGGGCTCAAGCCCACAAAGCGGTTCGCCGTCGGGGTGCCAGGGGCTGAGTAGCCTGTGGAGCAAAGGAGGATATCAATTTCAATGCCAAATAGATCTTTCTTCCCTGCTTTGGTAGTTTGCGGAGAGATGCTGTATGTGTTCAAATATATTTTAAAGCAAGAAAAGCCAAGATTTGCCTTTTTTTTTTAAGTTACTGCAGGCTGATTTGAAAAGAATGAGTGTCTTACCTTCTGTGGATGTGGGGATTGGAGGCTTGGTGTCGGGCATTGAGAGGGAGACGGGTCGGACAGCGCCGTGGTGAGGGGAGGGGGCCAGCACTGGGGTGAAGTGTCCCGGGACCTTTCCAACCACCTGACCACTGCTGTTCGGCTGTGAGAGGGGAACAAATACATTAGCATGAAGCAGAAACAAAAGGTATGTACGCCACGGCTTCTCTTTTTGTACAGGTTTAAGTTAAACGCCACATTGATGTCCATTTTTGAGCCAGAATGGTCAAGATCTAATTGTATTTTAAGATTTAAGGGACCTGAAAGCTAGAAATTAAAAAAACAAATCAAAACAGTTGTGTCTGGTTTAGTCTGCTGCCAAAATGTACCGTCTCATAGGAACAACAATGTCCAAGAGTCTAATGTTTACAAGCTTGTAAAAATCCAATCAGGCAAATCTCAATAAACTACTACAAGCATGCAGCAAACCTGACTCCTCTATGATGATTTACACCGGACACTTTTAAGTGGAATAAAACCACACTGCTTACACCAATTGAGTTGCTAAAAGCATTGAGATAATTCATCACAAAACGTGCGTTTATCACACAATGAAGTGGACATTATAAACTGTTATTACACGTGGAGTTATTACTAAATGCGGTTTAACAAGGCTCAGCACTTTCCTTTCTATTTTGCTTTTCCCCTCTTCAAAAGAGCAACAAAAGGTGAGTGGACAGCTTACAGTGAATAAAGGATTGTTAGTGGCCCGACTCTGTCACAGTTATTACTTAAACCCGAGGGGGGCCGGGGGCAACAATGGATTTCCTACATGATTTTAGACAATGATTTTAATGTCGGCCATAAAGGGAATTTAAGAGGAGCCGGGCCGTGAAAAGAAAAAGTGCTGGCGAGTACAATGGGGTGAATGTGAGAGAGTGCAGATCCGGCGGAGGCAATGGGACTTTATATATGGACTGAGAAATAAAGAAAAGCTAGTGGGGGCTAACTCTCTCGGGCGGCTGGGCTCTGGCTGGGGCGTCCATTTTCAAGTTCAAAACTCAAACAGGCCTTTTTTGCCGAGGGGGAGAATTGTGTCCGCAGGGTTCCCGCCGATGTGAATAGAATGTTTAATTAGAGTGTAATATAATCTGGGTTAAAGCAAGCATAAAAACATCCTGGCACTCGTCCACCGGATTATTAAGCACCAAGTTATTTGCCGCCGATCCCCCCTTTTTCCTTCCTCGCTCCCTCACTGGTCTCTTCGCCGTGTTAGAATAGGCGCGGCTTCGCGAGCAGCAAAGGGCCGGTCAGATCTCTATAATGGCTTAGACCAGAGACTATAGGAGTGGGTTGCCATGTTGGGTTTGCGCTCATAAACTTCCAGCAGGCATTTTTTTGCTAATTCAGTCAGATATGCAGCTGTAGAGGCAGAGTTTTGATCAATAAATGTGCAGAATCTTCCTGGTTTTGCTTTACAACAGTTTGACAGGCTAAACTATGACTAAACAAGGACTTCACAAGGACTAAATCAGGATTAAAAAATGCTAAACAAGAGCTGATACTAAACCAGGATAAAGCACTTCTAACTCGGGCTAAACCAGAACAGAAACAGTTGCAAACCTGGCCCGAATCACGACCTAAAACTCTGCCAAGCCACAACTACAGGCAGTAAACTGGGACACAACCGGTTAATTCTGCACGAGAGCCGAGACCCGGCTTTAATCATTCCCCGCGGAGAACCAGCGCTACCCCCTTCCTCTCCCCGGTCTCTTACCCGCACCCCGAGCTCCCCGCGCTGGGTAAGAAAAACCGTCTACGAGCCCCTTTGTTTACAGTGAGAACAGTGGGGATATAAAACGCACATAAATATAACAGCGCGCTCTCATCTATGCAGACTGCACTAGCGCTGCCTCTCCGCCCGGGCCCAGATTGTGTTTTAAAATAAGCTCCCGGCGGCATGATTTACTACAATGTCTCCATACAGTACGACCGTTCACGTGTGACCGCAAGAGCAATACTTCTTCAGGGAGTCAATGGGTTGTTGACTGCAAATGCAAGCCTGGGAATGAAGCATAACCCTTGCCATGAGCATTTTATAAGAGCAAATATACAGTTCTTCAGTGTCACAAGGAGAGGCTTAAAAAGTCAAATGAACTGCACTGTACTTTAAACGAAAGAGACTTTTTTATTGACTATTAATGTAGGTGCATGGGGCCTTGTGTACGAATGAATAGAGAGGTTGAAGACAGGTTGGGCATCTGATGTAAAACTGATCATATGTGTATTATTTTGACATGCAAATCAGTGCTGCAAATCAGTTTTTATGCATTTCTTCCCAACTAATCAGTGTGGCGTGTCTTGGTAATTCAAAGGTGAGAACTACAGCATGGTACATGTTAAAGTGATAGTCTGTAAGTTTACAAAGTGAGGAGAGACAGAGTGAAATTTGAAATTAAACAATCAAATCGCTCCCCTCTTTAACCACAAAGCCCTTCTTAGTTTACAAAATGAGGAGAGCAGGAACAGAAATGTCCAAAGTAAAGGATGAAGCTCCTCCCCCTCCCTCAGAATTGGACCTGACAGGCTGATTCGCAGGAAAAGCTCGTCTCATTGGTCAACGCGGGAGGATACTGGAATCTGATCAGTCGCTGAGGTCCGGGAAGGAGGAACTTTACAGCCAAATAAATATCATATATATATTTATATTTATTATTACTTACTTTACATCAAAATGAAACACCAGGTGGTAGATTTTTTTAAATTTGTGAAACATTTATCTTCCAGACTATCACTTTAAGTTGACTTAGGTTTAAGCATCTCACACTCATAATCATTTTCAATCTTGATTCAACACAAAATAAAAAAAAATAAAAAAACTGTTTCTATAAGAATTTGGGAACAAAAGAACCAATCATTAAGCAAAGTGTAAAGTGATTTGGTGTCAGTGAGACGTCAGTGTGAAACGCTTCAACTATATGACTTAATAATGATGACGCTCTAATTATAGGTCGGCCTTGCTATTATCTACTACTTACAATGTCATATGAAATCATAGTCCACAGAATCTTGTGCCAAAAATGTTTGAGGGTGATATTTTTAACCTGATTCTTTGTTATGATTCCAGTCTAGTTTTTTCCCACTTGACTGCACATGAGGAAATGCTGTGAAAAATTCCTAAATCAAGATGATCCGGTTTTGTTTATGTTATTTGAAACATTACAGAAAGTGAGATAAGGTCACATCCCTGACACACAAAGAGGAAATGTGTCTTGGGAGTGTGATTCTGCGTCATTCACAGCATTCATAACATCATTTATTTATAACAGAGAGTCAACACTTAAAAGTTTATAGAGACTAAACACATGATTGATGAGTGCTGCACGAACAAGCATTTTTGCTTTAAATTTACCTGTAAAAACTACGAGTCACAGACCACAATGTAAAATTTATGCAAAAGTCTTGAGAGAAAGTTTGATGGAAAAGCGCTGCAAGTTTTTTTTATAGAGTTATTTTGGCTACAGACACCGCGATGCTCCTTGCCAAGAGTGCCTTCATCGGGAGCCAACCGGTACATTAAACACGCTCATTTCCTTTTTTAAAACCACTTAGGCGTGACACCTGCTTTTGTTTTGTAAGCCATTCAAGTTAATATATTTTTATAACTTAAAAATTGCACGCCGAGCTTCCTACTCTTCATGCCTCCATTATATAATTTGGCAGAGCGTTAAATAAAAAGCTATTTGCAGTCGGGGCTATAATAAGAGATGTGACCAGGAGCCGAAAGCAAAAGAGGATAGGCGGTTGCCTGTGAACGCAACACAACAAATAAATGAAAAACACATGCCGTAATTTATCTAATCTCGAATCTCTTGAGGTCAGATGGGAGCAGAGCCCAACTAGATAACAGTGAACTTACTGCGGGCCATAGAAGTCGTGCCAAATTCAGCCGCTTAAGTTGCGGGCGGGCTGGCTCATGCATACTCTACCAGTGGTGGAAGAGAAATACTTTGATTCAAGCGCATTATTGTAAATCAAGTATTTCCTAGTAATTAAGAAGACACAGCAGGTGAAAAGGGATTTTTTTTAAGTGATTTGAAACATTTGCTGTAAGTATTCTTTGTATTCCTTGTGTCTTATCCCTTTAAGGAGAGGATGTGGAGGTGATAATAATAGTATTGAACAGAAGATAGCAAGAGACAGGGCTAGTACTTTGGACTTAACACATAAAGAAAACATAATGTCTGGGATTTTCAAGGATATACAGTAGATCAGGGCCGATACTGAAAAAATACAATATCAGGCATCGGCAACAAATATCTGATACTGAACCGATACCGGTTTTGGCTCTGAACGCCTTAAAAACACAACTTTCACCATCTAAATCTAAGCGAACATGGACATGCTGTTCAATCATCGCCCAAAATGCTAACCGCGTCAGTGTGCTAAAACTAGCGGGTGCATGCTAATGCTAACGAAAACTAGTCAAGGCTGGGACAGAAACTGTGATAGAAATACCTAAAGTAGCCTAATAAAATAAAATAACCACTGCTGAAGCCAAGTGTTTGTATTTTAGTTGAAGAAATAACTGATCTAACATATTTGTAATGATCAGATCACTTTATGTGAGCTGTTTATATTATTGTAACCTAAAGCCTGTCATTTACCCAAGGATATTTAGTGTAGAAAAGTCCAGTGATCCTTGTTAAATGTTTATCCAAGAGTTTATCAATAGACATAAATTATCTGTGACATCATGGCAGTACAATATGACTTTACTGATCTGAAAATGGAGAAAACTAAATTTTTCACTTAGAAAAAGCCACTTTTAAGAAAGTGTCTTTGTATCGGTAAATATCGGATTTCGGCAGCTACTCAAACCCCAGTATCGGTATTGGTGCATCTCTAATATACAGTATATATAGAATTGTAAAAGAGAGGATGGACCCCTGGACGAACCTGGCTGCTCTGGGGGCTGGAGGGGTCGTACGACGGGACATAGCTCTTGAGGGGGTCCCCTGGGTTGAGGTGGGGCGGGTAGCGGATCGTGGGGTGCGAGAAATACGGTGACGGCGCCGGGGGCAAGATGGTGGAGGCCGAGAACTGCAGCGGCGAGTGCGGCGGCGGGCTCCTCGTCGATATAACTGCAACAGAGAGAGAGAGAGAGGGAGAGAGAGTTTAAGTAAAGACGTCACTATTGATCTGTGAGGGGGAATCGGGGAATTGAGATAGATTCCTTCAAGTGCTTAGCTAAGGGAAAGTCTGTTGGCATTTATTGGCTCAAACTGGGTCAGGAGTAGTAGTTGAAATGATATAAAAAGAATCACGTAGCAGAAGTATGTAAAACAACCTACTTAAGATGACTACCTAGTGAAAACTTCAGATACATGGGATGAACCAGAACCCAAACTGGAACCAAGGGCTATACTGGGACCAAACCATGACACAATGCACTGCGGGACAAGGAGGAGCGATAGAACCAGGCAGCGTTAAGTAAAGACCTCACTATCGATCGGTGCGGCTAAATGGAGTATTGAGATGGATTTCCTCAAGTGCTTAGCTCAGGAGAAGTGGGTCCGTGGCTCTAAGTGGGCGGATGGAGATTGCGTGTGCTGCGTGCGCGCCTTTGTGGTGGCCGTGTGTGTGTGTGCGTGAGTGTGTCTACGGCCGGGATACTCACCACTGTGTCCTACACCTGTTAGTCCGGGGTGATGGCTCTGAGGGAAAGTGCTGAGTCGTGGCGAAGTGTCCTGCGGAGAGGTGGGGCTGAACAGCTTCTCCGGCTTCTTCATGGTGGGGGAGGACATGTCTGCTGGGGAGGAACACAGCGCAAGGTCAGGGAGGGGACGGCGGGGTGCGCAGGCAGACAAGTGCAAGCACAAACTACATCTTTGCTGCGTGGAAAGTCGTCTGGCATTGTACGTCTGAATTACGTTGTGATCTTACATTTTCAAAAGAGTTCTTTATGTAGGGTTGATAAGTCAATCTGGAAAAAATACCAGGCTGACTTTTAGCTCAACCTTTACGCATCACACTTTGGGGGCCCGGAGCTCTTGTAAAATCAAACTATATTGCAATACTGTATTACAGGAATATAGGAGGAAACACTTTGTTTGATCAAATATAACCCAGGCTTGCTTTTGTTTATTATTCGGTTTAGCTTAGCTTAGTGTAAAACCATCCATGAACATAAACTGCTAGGAATGGACAGTTCGTTGCCATAGTACTGTATATAAACAGCCAAAGGTGAAAGGTCACAGGTAATACCTTTTTAGTGCAAGTCTATGACAACTTTTGAATGAAAAATATAGATGTATATGATGGATGATTACATTTCAGTGTGTAAAAACTAGGGCTGGGACAAAACATCGGATCGGATTTGGATATTGCAATACTTTGTGCTGCAATACCAAGTATCGCAATACTTCAATACTTATGTTTGGGGGCATTTTTATCCTGCACTCCTTTGTTTTCCAGTAACAGCTCATTTTATGTTAATGCACTTTTCTATCTTAAAGGGACTATATGGAGTTTCAAAATGTTAAAATTAAGGATTTTCATCCCCCTACATGTTCCAGCCATGTCCTAATGTGTATGAGCCCAGACCTGTTCACCACAACTGCCTCTAAAATCCTGCACTTTCACTCTAAAAGGTGTTAATTCTGGTCCGAAGTGCCGTCATGCACGAGCTTAATATAAAACCTGCAGTTACGCGTAAGACCAGAGGTGGCAGTAGTGAGCGTAAAATGACCAACTTGCATCTAGTCCCTTAACACTTCAAAAACTGTCAAATGGCATTGGGTTTCTAAACTTTGGACACATGACTGTTTTCACAATACGCATCAGATCAGTCCTTGAGTATCGTAATAATATGTATCGGATCGTGACAAAAGTGGACCGTCCCAGCCCTAGTAAAAACAAATTCATTATTTTTAAAGAGTGATTCTCTGATGAACTCAACTGCAGCAGCCTCTCATACAAAACTGGAAAGTTCAAATAAATGGCAACATAATGTAAAGAGCTTAGCAGCAACACATTGGTTTAAGGTTCACACTGACTTAAACTTTTGTATACAATATCTGGAGTAGTCGGTGCCAAAAACTAATTATTGCATTAGTCCCAATTCTATCTGCCTGGGATTAGTGTTATCCAGGGACTTGTGTCTTCAGGAGGAGCTGCAAACAATGACAAATGCACTTCACAAATTACCAGACAAATGAACTGCGATGTCAAAATCAATGATGATCTGTGGAATTACCACAAATCACTGAACATCGCCAGTCAGGCGGCTACGGGAACCGCAACTTTTTCCCGCACAATAAAACCCAGTGAACTAATGCTGGCCCTCCAAATAGGATTTAGGAATCTGAAGACCCTCACGTAATCTTAAATTGAATTTTACAGTGTGGCATCTGCTCGCCGCGGCCTGACAAGCAACTGTAATTCCCCATGAATAATCCCGAAGGCTCAGCTCGAACATGAAATATGTTGACTAAATTCGACTTTATAAACTCAAAAAAAAAAAAAACTATGCCAACAAGTTGCTCATTATCGGCGCTCTACATTTTCCTGAGCTATGTTCCGCTGTCATGGCTGTGTGCTTTTCAATTTTCCCCGGTTGGACGCGGTGTCTGAAGGCGGCGTGATAACAAATAGACGTGGAATGCAATGGCCTGTGTTTCTTTCTTAGACGACATTCATCAAGTGCGTTTCTGGTCTGCCACGAATCCCTGAGGTCCAGAAAGTTCAAATTCATTCATCTTGTCTTTGTAAATAAATATGGACATCATGACGGCATTTTTAAATGATTTTTTTTAACTTTTACTCTTTATGTTTAGTATACATTTTGAGTATCTGATGTAAAACTTTTCCATTTACGCCAATTTAGTTTGGCACAAATAATTCCGCACAGAGCTAGAAACAGAATGCAGTTGAGCGTAAGGGTGTTCTTCAGTCTCGGCAGAGCCTGCTGGGTGACAAAGTTGATAAGAAGTTGAGGATTTCTCTGTTTTTAAGTTATGAGAGGATGCAGGCTTAAACTCTTCAACGTTTGCATCAGAGGGCGACATGATGCAGCTCTATTGATATTATTGTAAAATGTTTCCATGTGAATAGCAGCGTTTTCTGCCGCTAATTAAGTCCTCCAGAGACCGGACTGCCTCGGGAAATTAAACCGGACAATTAATTACAAGTATTTAAGCACTGTTCAAAAAGTCGACTTGTATTACAGTGCACACAGCGTTAAAACACACACATGGCCTTTTCTTTCTTTCTCTTTTTTTTTAGGTCAAGCAAGACATTATGACCATTGATGGATGAGGAGAACAGACGATTACATCAACATTCTGGCTTGCTGTTAGCGTTAGTATATTAGGAATTATTTTCAAGATATTTTCAGCGAAGTGGGAAACATTGCTTCATGTAACGATTAAGTTTAAACAGATAAACAGAAAAGCAGAGTGAGTCAGGGCGGGTAAGGGGATGGGCGGGACTGTTGGGTTAATACTGGTTCACACATAGTTTGTTTCCTACTAACAAAAGCCACATGATCTCACTGTTTTGCCACACCATTGCTTGTTCTGAAGTCATGTTTTAGATTAGCCGTGCACAATGCCAAAAAGCCACTGCTGCACAATTGCAATAGCCGCTTGTTTCCCCCGAGCGGCTTTTCTCTCCCTACGTCGTGAGGTTACACCGAATGACAACCATGTGCTAGAATTGACCACTTGGCACTTAACGCGGCCTCATATGGGTTCAATATCACCCCACTTTTTCATTTATTCTCCTCTGACAGAGTAATGGCCGTCTTTGGAGAGTTTTCCTGCCCACCGCGGCTCGCCCTGAGTGTCTGGGTTTATGCGGAACAATGCGCCCGGGCCGAGTGTGTGCGCTGGGACTTGGGCCGGAGTCGGAGAGCGCACGCCTGCTGTGGTCTGTGGTTATCCACCCATCCACCATCCTCCCACTGCTGCTGCCGCTGTCGAGGCTCATCTGCTGGTTCACCCCCCTTCAGTCATGGGGCTTATTACCGTCAAATTAAAAGCATATATATCGAAGGGAATCTGCTGTTGAAAAGGTGGTATTTCCAGTGGTTTATGGTTTATGACTGAGCCGCGCAACGTTTTATGTCGGTCCAATTTGCGGACGTGAAAATGAACACAGCCTCTCCTTGTGTGCTATTTGAAATTTCGCTTGTGGCTGAAACTTTAATATTCAATTTCCCTTGAGACTTATAATAAACAACAAATCTGCAGTGTTTTCCTTCAATATACAAGCAGACCTGGATCTACCATCTCGCAATGCATTTTATACAGATCTGATCAAAACCCTGAAACTAAATCAAGATCTTGTATCTATAATCAACTGAGCAGGAATCGATGTGTCAAAAGTAAAAGTAAAAAAAATGACACTACTGTGTTTATGTAATCATGATAAAACTATGGATGGTGAGAGAGACAATTTCATCATATAGGACTACGTCAAAGAACCAAATGTTAACTTTAACCTGTTGACCCACAACTTTACTGAGCACATTTCCCCCCAGTCCGGCTTTACCCAAATTTAGAAGCTTTTTGGGCAAAAAAGTCAAAATGTGACAAAAAAGAGCAACAAAACAAAACAAAAAAGAGCAAAAAAATAATGCAATTATCTTGGCCAAAATAATTAACGATATTATCACGATATTTGCCTATGGTTTTAAAAAAAATAACTGAAACTGCAGAAACGATGGGGATTGGGCAATGATTAAATATTCCTCTTCATTGTCTGCTGTAAATGTCACATTGAGTGAGACATAAAGTATTTAAAGGCACACTGTGTAACATTTTGGACTATACTGTTGTCATCAATACAAAAACATGCTGATAATGAGCAGCTCGAAATAGAAAATGCTCTTTCTGCAGTGGGTAATCAAAGAATGGATTTGGATGAGGAGCTAACCTACTGAAATCTGAAATACTTCTGACTTTAGTCACATCTTCATGGAGACGTACACACTCCCGGTTAAGTTACCGGCATTGTTTGTCTGATGGATTTAGCCATCGATTATTTGACGCATTTTTTAGCGCGGTTAACGATATTATTGTTTATCCCCATTCCTAGTTAAGAGAACAAAAGGGGTTCAAAAATGTTAATCTATTCAGTTTTATCCCTGTAATTGAAATTTAGTTTGAAAGTTTAACATTGTGACAACACTACTGATATAATCAATCGTATCTCTGTCCATTTCTCTGCTCTGTTTAATTTGTATCCGGCATAAATACTCCAAATGACCCCATGCAGTGATGTGTGCCGCACTCTGGACACCTCTGGCCAATAGTGATCATCTGCGCCTGTGGATCTGAGCGACTGGCCCGGGCGCTGTAGTGTGCAGAGAAGTCAATAGAGAGCGAGAATGATCCGGAAACACGGGACACTGAGGCATTAATTAAAAAGCCGGCGACTCTGCTACTTCGCTCTGCACCAGGAGACAACATAATGAGACATGCAAGCTATTCTGACCTTGCCTTTTCCCTTGACCATTTACAGCCTATATAAGCGGGGCAGTAAGGTGAGCTTTAAGAGGTTTAATTCACATCGTAGAAGAGCTTGTAGTTTAATAACCAGGCGAAGGAGAGAAACTGTAGAAATGCAGGTGTTGGTTTATGGATAGTTTCCCGTAAAAGTGGTACATTAGGAATCAAACAATTTGTTCTTTGTCTGACCAAAACACCATCGAAGGCAAACTCCATGAACCGCACTGTGACACCGCTTCTCAACCAAACACGGCAACAGTTGATGAAAAACAACTGGAAGGATGGGATTTTTCAGAGAGTAATCCCCAGGTGCTGCAGCTAGAACACTGTGTACTTGTCATAACTCTTCAGTGAACAGTCCGGTGTCTCCTTCGCGCGCGTGTGACAGGTGTGAGAGAGAAGAGAACTCCCGATTTGCATTCAAAAAAAAAAGAAAAACTCCGGTTCAAAAGTGCTCGAACATCCGTACAAGTGGAGTGACGCCAGCGGCTATCTCTGTCATGGTATGTATTTTAACAGGGTTGAGCAGGTTCACGAGCGCGGAAACCAGATGCACTTTACATGCGGGGAGACGGGGCAGGGGCGCTTGAGCACACGCTAATCGGGCCACAATACTTCTCGATTTGAGGAATTAGCATTGTCAAATATAGAGCAGCTTGCATGATGGTTTTGACAGCTGGCAAGATAATTACGCACATGAACTGTCCAGGTGTGAATAAGAAACTTGAAGTGTATTGGGTAAACGCACATACGATTTGCATTAAATAAGGGCCAAGGCCAGGTTTGTGAATTTGAATGTTAGACTCGGAGACAAGCAGTAACAAGTATGTGCTGACTGAGCAAGTTGCATAAAGTAGTTCCTTTGCATTCATTAGTTAAAGCTGCACTGCGGAACATCACAGGTTATATCTTGCTGTGTCGTGAACAAACAAGCGAACCGAAAACGTCTGAGAAGAAGCGAGCCCACTCACAATACACGTGTGATGAAATAGTTGCTTGCTTTTTTTAGTGTATGGCTTTGCAATATCTGATCGAAATGTCTGCAATCTACCACTTATTTGATAACAACACTCAGACGGACACGCATAGCGGAAGACTCAATAAACACGTAGGCTTGCTTTGCCAAACCACAACGTTTTCAAATGCAACCGCGCAGAACGGACCTCCCCCCCGCAGATATAGCAGGAAGTCGGACATAAAAACAGCTAACTCACCTCCGTCCCGGTCGTGCCAGTTAGCCCGGCTGCTGGCAGGTGAGCTCGGAGAGGAGTAGAAGTCTGGACCGGTCGGGCTCGTGTCCATGTTCTCATCCATGTTCACCGTTTTGGGCCTTTTACTGGAAAATGAGTATCATGATTATTCTGTGACACTGAATTACACCGTGTGAGCAAGACATTTTGTTGTATCAGTGTTTTATGTTTGGTCAGTTTCACATCCTTTGACCAGGTTGGCTACAGCTTTGCATTTTTTCATGAATTGCATTTCATTATGGCTTGGAGTTGTACTTTCTCATTATTATGTAACTGATGGTGTATCTTGTACTATCTCAGTGAGGACACTCATAGACATAATGTGTTACACAGTCCCTGACCCCTAACCCTAAGCCTCTAACCCTTACCTTAATCCTAACCCTTACCCTAATCTTAACCCAATTCTAACCCTAACCCTAACCCTAACCCTAAAACCACATCTTGGCCCTCCAACAGTCCTTCAAATAAGTGAGGACCACCCAAAATGTCCTCACTTTCCAAGTGTCGTAAGTACAAGAACACATACGCACACACAAACACAATCTTGTACTTCTATCTAAGGGAGGACATGCATAGACATAATGTATTATACAGACCCTAATCCCTCACCCTAAGCCCCTAACCCTTACCTCTAATCTTAACCCAATACTAACCCTAAACCTAAAACCACACCTTGAACCTCAAACAGTCCTTCAAATAAGTGAGGACCACCCAAACTGTCCTCACTTTCCAAAAATGTCCTCACTTTAGTTAAAAACTCAAACTGGTCCTCACAATGTCGTAAGTTCAAGAACACACACACACACACCGCATTCATAAACAGAATAAGTGGCTGAGGTGCCTCTATTGCCCAATTATCTCAGTATCCACTCTATTCTAGCATTTCTATTGGACCTCTTGAAAAAAAAAAAAAAATCCACACTCCAAACAAGGTTGCCCTTGATATCACATTACCAACTTCGTCAACCAACAAGATACTGCTGTGCGAGGTTGCAGAGACTTAACCTTCCTTTATTTTCTGCTGGATTTGCTTATTTGCAGTTTTGGAAGTTGCACCGACCTGCCGGGAGGGGAGGAGAGGGAGCGATGCAGCCCCACGCTGGAGTTCAGATCGTGGTAGTAGGGCTGGCTGGGCATGTCCGCCATGGAGAAGTTTACCGCTGCTCCGTGGGTGATGGGCACTGCGGAGGACACATAAAAGACACTGCTTTAATCACCGTGAGAGACGCGAGTTACAAGTCAGCACTATAAGATTGAACAAGGAGCAATGGGATGCGCAATTAATCGTAAGGCAAAGCCTGAGCGACTGTTATTGACGCTTTGAGTTTAGAGGCTTACGGGCCCCGTGTATCGAATCAAGCGCTCCCAATTCACAGGTTAACTGCCCCGACCGCCCAACTATATCTGCTGATTAACAAGCCACTGAAGCCCGAAGAGCTATAGGGGAGCCACGGGCGACAAAACTTTTACCTGAGAGTGCATTTACTGTCTTTTATTATCTCAAGTGCACAACAAATCCAATTGTCTAAGTGAGTCGCCCCTAAAGTTCTGCGTAATCAATATTGTTAGCAGCAAAGCAAGGAAAGTCAGACAGATAAAATCCATGAATCTCCTTGAAGGCTCCTTTAGTGAGATTAAAAACAAGCGCGGGGCTGTTGTGCAGAGTTTTACCAAAGGCTAAAAAAATGCTGTGTAATGGTCCAAAACTGCTGACTTGTTTCCCCTGCTTTTCCTGAACAACTCAGGGAGAAGTGATCGCTGCGAGTGATTAGTAGATCCTGTAGTTGATCACATTACATTTGATTATACAGCTAAAACTGCGGGGCAAACAAGAGGAGTTTTAGCTTAACATTGAGACCGATTTGACGAAGAAAATGAAGTAACTTCCAATAAGAATGCTGTAAATCTGTTTTCTTATTGTACTGTAGGCAAATTACATCCACCTTCTCCACCAGTTGCCATCACACCCTGTCTTCTATTATGATTTACTGCTCAAATGAAGGTGTTATTTTCCTCATTGCGGTCCAGCTCGGGGATATTGTTTCAAGCTTAAAGGCTCCCTCTCTCCTTCTCTCTCTCTCTCTTCTCGCTGCTTGGACTTGATGAGAGCACAGAGTGTGTGGCTCTGTCTGTTGTGGTCTGAGGTTCACCACTGGCACGATCCACGAACCAAAAGCCTCCTCCGACCAGAAACCCTGGCAAACCCCAAACTCCAGGCCTTGGCAGCGCCCCCTACCCCACGACCCACCACAGCGCGCCGCGAGTGGAGGAATGCGTGCGCGCCGGCCCCTTCTCAATACAAACCATTGTTATTGTTTTCATTCATGTCTGCGAGCAGCCCCACAAATATCCTTCGCACTGCATTTTCCCTTTTGGCTAGACACCATGTTTATGATGCCACTTGGCCACTGCGCCCAGTTTGACTTGTACACACTGTGATGCAGGGAGACGACTGTCTAATGTTACGAGCTCAGGTTTTTACGACTAACAAGAGATTAGAACGAAGTGGGTTTTTTGCCACGACCACCTGAATGGATTTTAGGTTGAGAAAACTTTCATTCTGACAAGATCGTTACTTTTTATTCGTGGTTGTGGAGGTGTTGAAATTAATCTTTTTATTTGGACCGCGACTTGTTTTGAAAGGTTGAGCGAGGTCTCAAAGCTAATCAATCAGCTGAGAACCACTGCACCAGACTATTTCCATTCTGTACTTCATGACCTTAAAAGTTGCAGTGCACGGTTGTACTGCAGTAGTAACAGGTGGGTGATGTCTTATGATACACATATTGCACATATTGTGACACCGAAGTTGCGACTTGTACTGTATCACCTGTTTCTTGCCAGTGCACGTCCACTCTAAATTCTATGGCCACTGCTCAACCGTTTCCTTTGCCCCCTCAGGCCCACTCAGTGTTGACATAATACTTTTGACCACGCAGCCCAGCTCTCTGCTCTTGCATTAATGAGCGGCCTGCTCCGAATGCTGGTCAGCCTTGAACCTTGAGCGTGCCTGCCTTTGATGGACTTCAAAGACTGTCTCACCCGAGCACGGAGTCAAAGAGGGGAGATGGGGAGAGAGAGGTGGCGATGGACGCACCAGCCCGATCACATATCTGCCCAGGGAGTGACCAGACGACTGACTGACAACTCTAGAGCCTTTCGTGACCTTTTTAAAATTCCAGCCTTCCGAAAACTTCAGTCGCGTTTAGAGCCACGGGCCCCGGACACGGGAGACCCTCGCACCAGTGCCATCTGCTTAGGGGGCAGAGCTAAACACCAAACAAAAACAACACCATTTCAAAGGGTTCGAGAGGATGTCAAATGTCTTTCATAAATGCTTCAGAGATCAGACATGGGATGTGCAGGGACTTGACTAACTTTCTTGTTTTAATATGCTGATAAATGTACGCGAGTGTCGGTGGTTATGGCCCTGACTCCTCAAGCATGTGGCCCACTAATAAAAGCTAAAGAAGTGCACCAACTCCTAACACTGTCGTCAATGATGTTCGGACCCTGTATTTTATGTCGGCAAAACACCAGGCATGCCGCTCGTGTCAAAACGTAAAAGTCTCAATGTGACTCCATTACTCCATTATTTTCCACACTATAAGTCGCTCTGGAGTATAAGTCGCACCAGCCTTGGTAACTACCTGGGCACTACCGTTAACAAGCCTCTCCCGGCATCACGTTGTTCAAGCTCCCATTTGCAAACTCGTTCCTCTAGTAGTGGCCATCTAGCTTTTTGCCCGCGAATAGCTCTTTTTGTTTTCTTCATTGCGGTATAGTGTGACATACGCTTTTCGCCCAATCCACACTTTTTTCCTGCCACTTGATAACCGTTTTTTAAATCCGCAGTAGTAGGAGTAGCAGATACTGGTACACAAGCCAAACATGTGAAATTATATGTTTTGATATATAAGTCGCACCCCCGGGCAAACTATGAAAAAAAGTGCGACTTATAGTATATGGTGTTCCTATTAACCTCCGAACTGAAAAAAAAAAACATCTTGTAAAATCTCCTTGATAAATGTCGATTGTTGCTTCACATTCCACAGCTGTCTCCCTGAATGGGCCCATTGTGCATGCCAGTCTTGTATAATGCAATAATGTACAAGGCATCACAGGTAAACGGTGCCTGGGGCTGCCCTCCGAGAACAACCTTAAACGGCTTAGATTCAGCGACATGTCTAAACAGGGAGCTTCGGTTCCTGCACAGGTGAACGCTTCATGTTATTGCAAACCTCCAAACCCGCTAAACTGGATCTGCTACAGTACAACCAGACGGGGGCAAGGTTACAGTTGAGCCGAGAGCTTCTTGGAAACAGAACGTTGAAAGTAAATAGTCTCTGTCACTGTACGTACATCTGATGCTTCAGAGAGAGAGAGGGAGAGGTGAGGCGAGGACGTGACCCCGTAATATCGCAACAGACAAAGAAGGCTGAGACAATGATCAGCGCAAAAGTTAAAAAGTAGCCGCCGCCGTGACTCACTTCTGGACACCCGCACCAGCTCGGAAACACTGAAGACGCCGGATTTGATGAAGCTGTCCTCCAAGTACACTGCAGAGACACAGAGAACAGAAACGTGTTACTCAACATTGGGACGATATGTAAGGAATGTATTTGGTAATAGGAGTAAATCTGTCAAATCTACTACCTTAAGCTACTTCCTCAATATCTCACGATAACAGACATGGACATGAAGTTCCTCATTTTGATTTACCGATTTTCTCTTCAATTATATTTTTCACATTAAAACACATCAACAACTTTTGCTAATATGGATAGAATATGAAGCACGCACATTAGATAGACTTAATGAACAGGCCTCAGTTTATGCAAAATATGAATGGCGTCCACTCTAGTGCCATTAAACTACTAAAATGACAATTTTATTCTCTCAAAGTAAGAAACAGGTGAAGTTATTGCATCAAAATTGGCTGTAGACCTGGCAATTCAAAAGTCAAGAGCCGAATATCGTAAACAATTTGATTAAAACTTCTTAACCCCCACCTGAACCGAGAACATCTTCTAGTTTGGCATTACCCAAATCGAAAAGCTTCAAAATAGCGACAAAAACGAGAAGAAACCCAGGATGAAAATGCAACAGATAAGCCACAAAAAAGCCACAAAAGAGTGACAAAAATGTGCCAAAAAAGTCGATGAAAGTGCCACACAAAATTGACAAAAACGCGATAAAAAGGCAACGCAAGAGCCATAAAGAAGAGACAGAAACTTGTAATAAAAAAAAAAGCAATGAAAAAGATGTGAAAGAAGTGACACACACAGCAACAACACAAGGAAAAAGATCAGTTTTGTAGGTCTTAGTTTTCAAATTAAGCTCAAGTAAGCTCCAGTCGAGACACTTTTAGATTTGGGTAAAGCTGAACTGGAGAAAATGCACTCGGTTCAGAGGTTAAAATTCGATGTGATGCACTGTGTTGTTTCGACATGTGCATTGTTCCATATAGAAATTAAAATCGGAGGGAGAACTGAAACAAAATAGAAGTTAAAATGGAACAATGGCACAAACAATTACAGCATTAAAATAGGTGTGGTCAATCAAGGAAGTTTTTGGTTTATTTTGGGACATCTCATAACAAGCTCTCGTATATAAATCCACCGTCCGAAGAATGTATAGCGCGTCGGGGTAATCAAAAGCCGTCCGTCAGCTAAAACTCCCAGACAAGTTCCTGACACCCAAATGACTCTTGCTCTTTGATGCCATGCCAATGCCACAGAAAGCCTGCCAAGAGAGATCAGCGGCTCGATTGGCACCTACAAAAGTCAGTCTCCCGCCTCCAGTGCGCTCGCGGCCTCAGCGAAAAAGGGGAGGGGGGGGGGGACCGGTGCCTACTCTCGAGGTCTTAGTCATTGGCTCGCTGGCGTGTTTTTCTTGGCATGCGATTTTTTTGGCGTAACCTGCTCTTGAGGTAGAAAAAAAAAAGTAATCATGCCTCTCGCCAGCTATTTTCATTCCTGTATTGTGACGACACCGCGCAGGTCAGTCCGGGGGAACAACAGGGCTGTCAGGGAGGATGATGGTTCGCTGGATCCAGGCGAAATCTGAGGCAATTTATTCACTCGGAGTTTACGGTCGTGGAGTGCATTTTGAAAAGTTTGACCAGGAGAATTTTGAAACTTCATCATATAACAAAGAAAGAAAGAAAGAAAAAGTAAATTCTCTAATAAGTGTGTGTCATGTGGGTGCAATTTGTAATTTGGCTGCACGTCACCATTGCCCACACAATTTCTTTTTTAGAATATCATTTCGTATTTTCTGATTATTCTACATTTATGACAAGCCTTATACCAAGAGTAGAGTTTGTATAATCAAGTAAATTAATAAATTAACATCAAAATTCTATATCATTATTATTTTATCCAAATCAATATATGGTGAATGAAATGTTTTCAAATGATTCAATAAAAAAATGTTTTGCTTTTCTAATTATTAATGTTTATTCTTAATACATTTTAGAAGTATAATATTTTCTATTTATCTTTTGTCTTGTTGATTTTTACGGCAAAGCTAGAAATTTTGATGCATTTCTATTGTACGTTCATACAGGCAGTGTTGTAACTGAATACATGTATTTAGAATATTCATTTTGTATTCAGGTAAAGTTACTCTCTCATTTGAGGGTATTTAGAATATAGTTACTTTACTAGTATCAAAGGGATACTAGTAAATTATGCAAATTACATTCCAGCTAATGAATAATTACATAGATACAAGTATATTCATAACTCTATGTTCTTTGGGGCTGTGGGTATTTGCAAAGTGCTTTCATGCATTTTGAGTTAGTGGCAAATAAGTTTATAACAGGCGGTGTAACACGTGTAGCCACTTGTTTTTAACCATACGCCCCTTATATGCATGATCATAATGCAAAGCAACGTGAAAGTATTCTAAGTATTCAGAATACAGTACTCTGATTGGACAAAGTAACGCAATACATTACTAAATACATTTTAAGGAAAGTATTCAGTATTCTGCAACTAAACACAATTTCAAAGTATCCTCTCCAACACTGCATACAGGCAGGAAGCTGATTAATAATTGACAGTAAATAGAAATCAGTGTTATGCCACGTCTCCACATAACACATAAACTATGCCCCAGATTTCTTGACAACCAGTTTCACATGAGCCGAGTAGGGAAGTGCAGTCAAAAAACATACTCGAGCAAAAGTGAAAAATAGGAAAAAGGCACCGGGTGAAAATACAACTGGAGCACAGCGAGTATTGAGAGCTGTTTGAAAAATAATAATGATAAAGCATTGGTTTTACACTTTTTTAAAGGTAAAAGACAGAGTTACGTTTCAGTGTAAAATATAAATAATGCAAAATGATGATGTGCAGAGACAATTCTTACGAAAAGGGTACAAGAAAGTTAACTAAAGTTTGCAAGTGACCAAGGAAGAGAACTGTTACTTCAAAATATGAACCAAGTCGAAGTAAAAGGTGAAAAAGTTGCTCAAGTGAAAGACCTGTCTGTTCTTTTAATATCCAAGTCCTTCGCTGCAGTAGCTATAGGCTGCCGTGTTCAAAGGCATTGTAACGCTACAGTGCAACCAGGTATGTTTGCGACGCGCATAGCTTGGACTGTATGTGAACAATAGGGCGATGACAGCCCGAGATGATGAGTGACACAGTGCATACCTGGAAGAGGGTTCTTGCCTGGCTCATTGTTACTGGGACTTCCTGACTGCTGCGAGTCTGCAAACACACACACAGGAGGAGAGATAAGACCGGGTTGAGGACTGTACAGTCATGGAAAAAAAAAAGTAGGCCAGAGCAACAGAACGAGTGCACAGGGCAAGGAGAGAGGCTTGGATAGGTCAAAGTTGAGTCAATGTTGAAATAAATGGTCTTTGTAATAGTCATTTTGTCATAATTACTCCTTGAGTAGCATTTATTTGAAGTAACAATCCTTTTCAAGTTAAGTCCAACTTCAAGCATGACAACCCACACCCTTGTCTATTTAGTTAGCGTGTAATGCACTTTTTGAGTGTGTTGATCTTTGCACCTATTTTTTTCAGTACTGCTACTGCTTTTACTACAAAAACTATTACTTTAACTGCTTCTGCTCCAACTAATACTGTTTCTGACTTACAATTGCTTTTCTAATATTATAAATGAAACTATACTGAAATTGATTACGCATCCACTTTCTATTTATTGTACTATTACTACAACTCCTGCAACTGCTAAACAACTGCAAACAATTGTGTCAACGTGCAAGTTATTACTTTAAAATGATTGATTTTAAAGTTTACTTAGGGATTTAAAAAAAGAATACAGTATATAGAGGTAATAAGCCTATGCACAGACTACAACTTTGCTCACACGCAGTTGGATAGCAGCCTTTTATCTTCAATTAAACAGCTCTCGCCTGACGTCCTAATGTTTTTCTTATCTGTTTACCCACCATTATCATGAATAGGAGGACAAACATTGTGAAAGGTGTGGCGGCATAAACGTTTCTTCCTTTTCCCAGCGCTTACAAGTGCTATACGGTATGAGCCAGGGGCATCCAGAGGGGGGAATGTGTCCAGGTCGTGCCGCGCAAGGTACAAGCTCAGCGCAGAACAAAAAAGAAAAAAAAAAAAAGTGAGGAGAGGACAGAGGACAAGAGGGGCGGGGAGCGACAAGGAAACATGAGTGGAATTCTTTCCACCGACTTTGGTCCAGGAGGGTTTTGGTATGAGGCAACCGGAGCTGACGTGTGCTGTACCTCTCTGGGGACGCAAATCTGTCGTCTCCCAAAAGGAAAGGATCATCAGAATGAATCCTCGCAGGAAAAGGGCATGATATATGAATGAAAAATTGTCTATACTGTCAATACACACAACCCTATCCTTGCCTTTCGACACGCCTCCCTGAAAACCTGTGCACACTGCTGTACTGTAAATCAAGTCATGGCTGTTTGGGAGAAAAATCCTTCAGAAAAAACCATACAAGGCGTTCGAACGTGGACCTCTGGATTGATTGAAACCAGTCCGAGCCACACACATGCCCTCAGACAAGCAGCCCCCAATGAGAACCAGCAGTCCCGATTATCATCTCCGCCTTAAAACACAGACAAGAGGCAATAGACAGTGAACTTAGATACCCTCCACTCGCAACAACCGCCTGTTTTTTCCCCCTGCCCCGTTGATGTGTTACGGCGGTTGGATGGAGAGAAAAAAAATAACAGGGGGTTTGAAAAGTAAAAAAAAAAAAAAAAGAGATTTATCTTTTTCTTGTTCCCTTGCTGTGTCTCTCTTGCCTGTTTCCCCCCCTGCTCCTAAATTTGACTATTAAACAGTGCTGCAAAAACAGAATGTTCTTGGCCGCAGCTCAACGATGACAAAGTAGGGAGGGAGCAGGACCATACGTTAAGAAAAGAGGCAAAAAAAAAAAAAAAAATCCCCCTTGTTTTGTAAGTGAATAGGCCTAAAACGAAGATATATGCGCGGCTTATAATGTATGTGGGTCCCGCTTCCGGATAGCATAAAAACATAGCTCAAGTTTTAGTAGGCTGCCGTGGAAAAAAAAAAGATTTAAAATTATTTATGTGCGTCTATTCATTTGTATGGTCTCAGCAAAAACAGTTCCCACTGCTTTGCTTGCAGTTAGGAGCGTGTTCCTTCTACGCACACACACACACACGCACACACACACACACTAACACACACACACACACACACACACACACACTGGTGTTGTAAAGCGGCTTTTGTGGCCGAGGCAGAGTTTTGTGTAGACTTGGCACAGTACATGTCTATAAAGTGATTGCGGGGAGCTCGGGCGGCCTTGTCTCTTCGTCTCCCCCCCCAACCCCCCACCCTCACACTCCCCCCCCCCATGCCACTTTCAGAGTCATCCATCAGTCTCGTTACCACTGCCAACTCCACGCCCGCCGCAAAAGACACAGAGAAAAGGAGAGAGAGAGAGAGAGAGAGAGAGAGCGAGGGGAGGAAGAGGAAGGTGAATGTAGCGAGAAGAGGAGGGCTACAGTATACAGGGGAAGGAGGGGGGGTGGGGGGGGTGGGGTGAGTGGCTTTAAGTCCGATCAGAGTTTGTGTTTTTGTTTTGCGTTTTTTTTTTCCCCCCGACTTCAAGGGCTGAACAGGCAACCATGACAAAAAGAGCAGATGGTCGTGGCAATTAGAGATCCCAGGCAGCATCCTCCAGCATGAGGCCCCGCTGTAGCACCAGGAGAGACCACCTGGACGACTCAAGGTGGATCCAGCATATGGCACATCTGCCAAGGCTGCGCCCGAGAGCCGTACACCTCCCCTATTGCATTACATTTTACCTTTGACCCAGGAAGGGCAGCGCTTCTATACCTCCTCCAGGCAAATACAGTGTGTGCTAAATTTAGCCGTTTTAAGGTTGGACACAGTGTAACATTATAACTTTTTAGAGTAAATTGCAGGAACTGTTCTGTGAATCAACAGGTCTTTTAAATACTACTATGTAAGTTTACATTACTATGGAAAATAAGGGGAGAATAGGGCCTACAGGGCAGGAGACCTCGGCCTGTGTCTGAAAGGTGTTCTGTGCAGAAGCCGGGCCAATCCGATAGAGTTCAAATAAACAGTGAAGGAAGCTGTAAATAAACAGTTGTGGTGGAGGAGGCTCTGCCCTGGGAGCTTGGCAGGGCTGGAGGAGTCTGACACACACACGCCACACGCACACTCACCGTCCGCTCCAAAAACAACATTTCTTGGCACCCTCTGTCCCTGCCACTTGTTTAAATAAACAAACCGTTTCATGAAGGAAGCACGTATGAATCAGATTATCTTCTGTTACTCAGCAGAAAGGAAAAAACAGCACAGGCGGCTGGTGGCTATTGGATGTGTCCATGAGTTCTTACACCTTCTTGTCCGCCGGGATACTTATCATACCACTGTAACCATTAGGGCAATTAGGGGTAATGGCAACAGAAATCTGGCTCCGCAAAAAAGTTTCTCAGTTCTTGTGAGGTTTCTCCACGCCCATGTGCTACCCGCATGGATTTTATAATCACTAAAACACTCGCTCACTCCACTAACCCACCCCGCACATTTTTGGCATGATACCCGCTCAGGTCCCACTAAACAGTAGATTACACATGCACATACACAACGCTGTGTGGATCAAATTAGCCTCATAGTTTGGGAAACTATAGTTTTCATGTTGATTGTGCACGGTTCTTACCCACAAACACTTGCAGACACATACCGATATCCCCCACAAAATAAGAGTGCGCACGCGCGCCACGCACAGCCTGCAGATGCATACCGCTGTCGACATTTCAGGAGGAGAAGCCTGTCTGGCAGCCATTTTATGCCGAGCAGGGTTCTGTGCACATGTATAGCACTCTGGCTGCCAGAGGCATGGGTCCTGAGCCAAGACGCATTTCAGCAGCCCGGGGAGGCAGGAGGGAGGGAGACTCCGGGAGAAGTAGGAACAGAGAGGGGCAGAAAATATCGACCTCATTACAACACAGCTCCGATGCGTAATGTTTCGACAATACAGCTGCTCCTGAGTAAATATTTGATGTGGCCATGCAGACTTTTTGCTCAGTGTCCTCCTCCTTTTCTCGATGTCGGCCGCGGGAGCTTCATGGAAACCAAATCTAAGAGTGTTTGTTTGGAGGCCATGACAGTGCAGCACATGAGCCTGTATGCACAATGTGTGTGTGTGTGTCCTCCTCTGCTCCTGGTTTCTATCATTGGCAGTTTGCAGATGACCTCACATCGCTCGGGCTGCCTTCCAACCGCCGCCAGAACCTGCTCTATTCTCCAAATCTCTTTCTTTTTTCTGCTCACTATCTGTCTATCTTTGTCCCGTTGCCTGACACACTATCCTGACTCCATTGTACCTTTCCATACTGTCTGTGTGTATATGTGTTATTGGGTATCTCTGACAATATCGCCTTATACAGTTAAACTATGTCTTTTGGGCCTCCTTGTTCCCATATGTCTCCATTCACTCCTTTGCGGCACCTCTCCATCTGCGATCTCCTTTTTGCCGCCTTTTTAACCAGCTCTCTCTCTGCTGTCCTACCTCTTTGTCTCTCTATCTCACCCTCCCTCGCGCTTTGTTGTCTAAACAAAGTGGCCTTTATCAGGATGAGCCGCAACCCAAACAAGCCAAACAAAAGATATCGGCGAGGAAATGTGCCCGCTGCTGAGGGGAGGATCTTTCGGTGCCAACCATTGTGTGCCAGCCTGCCAACTGGCGATGCCCCCCCGCCGCAAGCCCCGCCGCAGCCCCTCCCTACGAGCTCGCAGACACCGCATTTTGGCATCGAACCCCCCCCGGCCCGACTTATGCGTGGTATCCCGCTAGAGGTTGGCACCCGGCTTGGACCGCATGACACTGATATGAATGGTGAGGGTCAGCGGGAGACAGGGGGCAGCCATCTTGGACTGGGAAGATGAGAGCGCGTAGCCAGTTTGAATGAGGAAAAAAATAAAAATAATTCTTCGCCAATATTTTATCAAATGTGTAAGAAGTGCTCCAAAAATATATACTTAAAAGCTAGGAAATAGTCCTGGAAAATGTACTTCATTAACAGACTGGACTGGTTCAGAAGTATCCCGTTACTGCCCACCTCTACCTCAAATCCCCTCGTCTAAGTCCCCCCGGTTCTGTCTATTCCCCGGGTGACACTGTAATGATTATCTCATAATTGGAACAAGGCGAGTATTTCTTATTGGCTTGGAGGAGCACCTGGTAATCCGGATAGCCTTCCCTATCGAATGTCGGGCCGGTGACGGGACGGGACGGGTGGGGGGGGGGGGGGATGCAGGTATATAGTGAGGATGGGTTACCAAAGCACAGACGCACAGACGCACACACACACACAGCTAGAACAAAAAAGGAAAAAAAAAAAAAAAGGAGGCAAAAGGCCAGGAGAAAGTGAGAGGGCCAAAGTTGAAACGTCTGAGAGAACAATAGCGTTTTGGCTGGTTTTGTGAAAGACAGACACCACAGACGTATTCAGGACGAGGAGGGAACGTTCACGCACTGTAAGGTATTGTTCTGGGGCCTGGGCTCTGATCCCACTGCATCCATAAGTCTCCGATCCAGACGGCATCCTGGTACACACTGTGTCCCAAGTGGGTAGTCGTGAGTTATATGAGGTCCATTACCCAGAGCAGGACTATACTTAAAGAGCAGCTTTAACGCAATGGGCTGAAATGTTTATATTTCTGTGTCTTTGTACGCAGATATTTTTTGGTGTGTACGTTTAATTTGAGTGAAAAGGGGTAAAGAGTGGTGCGATACTGAAGTGTTGCAGTCTGGTGAGCTTAATACATAGCTACAGCTGCCCTGGGGTAGGCTGATGGAAGAGCCGTTTCCAATCATTGGCCCATCAAGGCAAGGTGGGTGAAGTGTCTTTCCCAAGGACACCACGACAGTCTGCACCAGTCAGATCTGACCTTTGGATTCAAGGACAAAAGTTCTAACCGCCATCATGGTCAATGTACTGTAATATTGTGCACTTGTTTTGCAACTTTCTAACAAAGCACTGAAGAAACGAATCTCTACTGCAAAAGCATGTGACCCTCCTCCTTCCTATGATTTTCCGTCAACTGTGCTGTCCAGGAAAAAAAAAAAAAGTATGATTTCTAAATACAAATTATTTCAGACTTAGTTGGCAGGAATCCCGAGTCACAACAATTTACCAAAACAACTTGCTCGCTTTGTAACGGTTCCAAAAAAAAAAAAAAAAAAAACTTTCCCGCAGCATGCACAAGAGCAGCTCCGGGTGCGAGTCCCCAGGATCCGCACACGCTGACACGCAGAGCGCAGACAAACATGGGCACCGGCCCAGCGTCCCGCGGCGAGCTGATCTGTGCTGTACATGTGTGGCGGAGTCGTCGGGCCGCGCGGCAGACAAACTACACGACACGGAGCGACACAGTGCCTCATCTGTCCCATGAAAAATGAGCAGGAGGGCCCCAGTCAGCACTCAGCACATACCCCCCGAATCCACCACTGTACTTCCTGATTTGTTCTGTTCTCACTGCAATTGGGCATTGGTTTCCAAAATCGTGCATCCTCAGAACTTGCCTTAACTCCACAACGTGTCCAGGGTACCATCCCAATTCCCCAAAATAGATAAATGCACTTAGGATGTGAGGGAGAAGAGTCAGTAACAACCAATTTAATCCAGCTAAATGGAAGACTGAGCCAAATCAAAATGTTTTGAATGACTGCACACTCAAAAGCATACAATTTACTGTGGTGAAAAAGAAGTTGGCATGTAGCAAATGATGTGCTAAATCCTGAAGCGTTTTCAAAATTGATTATTGTCTAAAATGGTCAATAACCAATTCTATGCAGAACGGTTTTTAATTTGAGTTTGAGAAGTTGTCAACATGTGAGGATTTGCAGATTTTATCGATTCGTATTTTTGGAAAGCCGTCGCTGGATTCCGGCAAAACAACGAGGTCGCGGACAAGACGAAGAAGAAGTTTCTGAGTTGTCACGGACTGTTACTGGAAGAAAAAAAAGAAAGTAGTCATATACGAACCTAGCCCGCTTGAATGGGAGAAAAGCGTCTCACTAGATGAAACGCCAACATTGTTTACACTTATAAAAGCAGCGCGGATTAGCTGATTTTGTCAAAGTGTGGTCTCATCATTCACGAGTTTAATCAGCGTCAAGTCTCGTCTGTGAGAAAAAAGCGAGTTTGCATCTGCGCTGAAACAATGGCACCCCCCCACCCGCCCCATCATCAATGGCCCCGAGCTCGGCATCTTTTTCGGGGTATGCACCAAACAAACAATTAGCTTTGTTTTGGCGTAATTGACTGGCAGGACCGGGTGGCATTCACATTCGCCCGCTGTTGCCACCCCGCCATTCGGAGGGCCCTGCAGAAGAAAGAGGAGGTTCATACCAGGGGTGGAAGGTTGGCCACATCTCGCTAGTTTGAAGACACTGCTTTTTTTTTTTTTTTTTTTTTTCTTCTTCACACAGTGGCAAACTTCCAAGCATTTTTTTTTTTTTTTTTTTTTTTCCTTTATAGCGGAGGAAAGAGCGGCTGCAGTAAGGACGAGACTATAGACTTAATTATGCATGCGTGTTTTCCCATTCATTGTAGTGGTGGGAAGGGGAGAGAGGCTAAGGGTGTTTGGTGGGAGGGTTTTGGAGTGAGGGAGGGGGGGCGCAATGACATTCCGTTGTTGTATTCCTCCCACACAAACACACACACACACACACACACCAGGAGCAGTCTGGGAGCGCGCCTCTATAGGCTAATGAGGTGACACTCAGCGTCTGGAGACTAGCCAAAACAGTCCATTAACTCCTAGCCAGTAGTTAAGAGGAGAAGAAGGAGAAAGGTGGCTGCAGAAGGGGGCGAGGGAGGGGCCAGCCGGGTTTGTGGGCGGAGCTTGCCAGAGTGGCCCGGAGAGTTTTGAGTCTTTCAGGATGTGAGGGTGGGGGGTACACTTTTTTCTTTTTTTTTTCTTTCCTCGCAGTTTTGTACTTGTGAATGAACCAGCGGGGGGGCTCGTACATAAGAACGGGGGTGGGGGGTGTGGGGTGTGGGAGGGGCGAGTCCACGAGCGCTCACCGTCGGGCGATTACGCTCTTGAGGAACAGTCAGGAGAGTGTGCGCGTGAAGTGGCGGCGAGACGCGCGCGAGCAACAAGAGGGAGGTGGGATGGGGCGGGCGGGCGGGGGGGACCGGAGGAGAAAGATCCAAAACCCCCCAGCCAGGCAGACAGACCTTTGACAGAGCAGCACTGTGATTCGCCCCTTTCATCTTCACAACCCCCCCGTCCACTCGGATAATTATGAGACAAATGCGGCGGACCCCTGCTGCTTGAGTGGCAATGGGCATGGGAGGCCAGTAACAGAGAGGAGGGCTCTCAGACCTGCGCGTCTCGACTGGTCCACGGACAGGGAGAGAGGAGAGAGATTGAAGGAGGGTGAGGGTGGGAGGGGGGGGGGGGAATGAGAGATGCCGGGGCGTTCAGGGCTCTGGGAAATTCCCCTCTCTCCCCAGAGATGAGAGTTGGCCCACAGATCATAGTTCAGGGACAGCTTGGTAGCGATACTCGCGGAGCTCAACTGCTTTTAGCCTCCGACTTCCCTTTGAACCCCATCACACAAGCGCTCTCTGTTCAGCCGTGGCATTGTTGTGAAATCAAACACACCTTTTTCGGCTAAAAAAAAAAAAATCTAACGAACTCTTGCTTTCGCAGCTTGCATAGTTCGAAGAGTTCGCGAAATGTTAAATTATGAGCGTGGGCTCTGGTTGCAGCTGATAAGGAGGCAGGCTTACAAACTCGCAGTCTTACCTACATGTTTATCTCACACCAAGCACGCGAACGCCCCAAGAGCCCTCGCCCCCGAGCGAAACGCATAAAATCAGTTGTGTTTGCCTTCAAACTCGCGGAAATCAATTTGGAAATCACTGAAATTTAAAACGCATTCATGATCAAGTAAAAAAAAGTTCCAAAAGTTAACTGTATGATGTTGAGAAGGGCTGGTAATGAATCATTTTCTTTTTGCTTTTATTGCTTTGACTTTTATATTTGACCTAGTGCATTAGTATGAAGAAATAAAAGCCTATAGCAATTTCTGATACTCCTAGATTGACAGAAAGGAGAGAAAATGTTTGACTTTTTTGCTTTTTTATCAATCATTTTATTTCTACTAATATCATTTGTCTCTTTTCTGGGCAGTTTTTTGTCCACCTGTCCTACAATGATCCGTTTGGTCACCTCTGCTTTTGCAAGTCACAGTATTTTGACTGCAGTGCTCTGTGTGCGTCCTCTGCCAGTGATGTGTCAGTGATTGTCAGCACTTGTGGCGGCAGCGTCGGGCCACAGCCAAAAGGAGATCCCGCTGGCAAGAGCTTCTGCCCAGACCACGCAACGCGGCGAGGCCGACCCACTGGGTGCTGCTGCCTCCACAGGGCGAAATGGCACCCCTCCAGCTCGGCTAAGGGCCACCTATAGGCCACTGTCTGCGCTCTTTCGCCTACCCTGCCAAACGCGCACCCACACACTGCACCTAAAATTTAACAAACAAACAACAACAACAACAAAAAAAAGAGAAAAGGACTGCGGGAAAAGGGAATTATCCGATCATAGAATGCCACCACATCCAAAAGACCCAGATCTTGGCCCAAAACAGACAAAGAAAACAAGGCGCACAGTCATTCCCAAAGATTTCCCTGGCAGGGAGAGAGAGCTACTGGAATGGGACATAGGGTTTTAGGAAGGAGGGAGGGAGAAGCGAACCACAGAGTTTAATGTGTCATTACAAGCATAAAAACAGACTACTGACATTGCCAACAGATGTGGAGCCAGTTTATTTTTACCATTACAACCTCGGTCGGGAACGGCGTGGCAGGTGCAAAATGAGTGGCTTTCGTCTTTACTGATCCTTGAGGTTGTGCTGCGTCATCATTTTTGGACCGATCTGTTGCGCGGAGTTGCATCATGTTTTAGCGATTTGGGTCATTGCGATGTGTATTTTTAGGCTACGAAAACAAAGACTTTTCACACAGTTGGAAAAAAGCAAGTGATGTTTTCTTCGGTCGCAAGGAAATGCCATAATATTTACTCAGATGTCCCGGTACTTGACTTCTCCAATATGCACTTGCAGGAGAACAATTTCTGCAAACTATTTTATTAGTTTTTGAAATATAATTTGCACATCAGTTTAGATATCTACATTAATCACTGTGTTATGTGTACAATAGGGTATTTTACATTAACAAATGTGACAATTTAGAAAGATAATTACTATATCGACTTATCGTTCAATGAATAACAGATAAATACATATAGATATATTTTTGGGCTCGATATTTATCGTGTATACATTTATTAGCATTTCCCCCCTATTTTTTCTTTGTAAAACTTCATCTCTAACTGAAATCACATAGAGTTACATTATATTTCATGTTTATTGCAGCTTGTATGTTATTTTAGGGTGTGATTATGCACTTTTTGAACCAAGATTTACTGTCATTTTTAGTATCTAGTATCATTAGAGTCAATATTATCGTGTATCGCGATAGATACAGACGGCATCACGTAATAGAAGGGGGGCGTGGCCTCGCCGAGGGGGAAAACTGAATCTTTTGGGAAACACAATTTTTCACAATTTTATTTTCTGCCGGAATATAAACTTATTTATCACATACAAATGAAGCCAAGTCTAAATCGGGTCAATATGAATGTTTATTCACAGCAGATTGTTCAGCAGAAGCGAAAAAACAGCAGTCGTAGCTAGCGTTAGCATTAGCACATGAAGCATCATGGTTAGCATTCTCCGTTTTTTATGTATTTATGGGTTGTTGAACCACTTTGCTCCTCTCCATGTCTTTGTATCTTTATTTAGTAGAAAACTACATTCATAATTCAGCGTGTGTTAAAGTAGTTTATGAATAATAAGAGAAAGTTTAGATTTTTCTCCAATTTGTTTTCCCCCTTAACTGTTTTCAAACATGACCATATATGGCCGATTCCAGAGATGCCGTCTGTATCTATACTTTCCTACTCAATACATCGAACTTCAAATTTGTTACTGTGACAGGCTGAAGTGGCTATTCTACCCACGACTGGTCACAAGGGCAGTCCGTCAAGATGTCGAGCCGTGTTAAAGAACCTAATCGCGCTAATCAAACCCCCTCACTGCCCTCTAAACAGCGTCATAAAGTAACTCAGGTGAGACACTTGTGTGCTGCGTGTTGGTCCCGGGGCGGTGGGCTGAGGCGCTGGTTGGTGGTTAAAAGCCCAGTGCTTTGCCGCGTGGCCAGTAAAACCCTTACTCCTGTTAATGAGGCGGCAGAGAGCTGGAGCCCATCAAAGCATGTGGGGGGGTGGGGGGGGGGGCGGCGTGAGAGTTTAGGGACCCAAAATACTAACACTACGAAAAAATACTCAACATACTATACAGTCAGGAGTGATAACGGAAACTAGTGTAAGGCATACGACTAAATACTACATCAGTTGCAAGTGACATAGATAAAGGTAAAAAGGTCCATAGCAGTTTGACCCATTTCCGATTGACTTAACATGGTTGGCACGGCAACAGCTTAAAATTGTTAGCCTCTATTTATGTCACTTCCTGTCGGAGTCCAATAAGGAAGTGACACTATAAACAAAAACTAAAGAAAGCTCAATCTTTGGCAAAATCTTAAATATAATTGTGTTAACTATGTTTGAGCAAAAATCGTGTCTAATGTGTCACATGCCCTTTAAGTCTCATCAAGGAGGCTAGACTAAGGCGCCGAAAACTGAACTAAACCAGCTTTAAACCCGGACTAAATAGAGCTAGATCATAGCACAAGTGGACAGGACTCAAACAACAATCCCATAACATTATTGCAATACATCTAATTCCTTGGCATCCAGATCCAGATCCTATAAATTTCCATAATATTGTACAGTAGTGACTGTGGCCAGGGTGCCTCTCTTGGCATAAGTCCAGCGCTGAAAGCTTTAACAAAGGAAACCAGCGAGGCAATTGCATAAACCCCCCAAATAAGGAAGCGACTCTATGGTGGGCTTTCGTATTCTCATGCAGAGCAGTGTATTAAAAAAAATAACAGGATCATAAAACTGATTCTCACATAATTCAAAGAGGGAGTGACAACGTCTGTGCCCACCGCAAGGTCAGAGAGCTGGCACGGATCCAAATATAGCTCCTCTTTCTCTCAAGGGCCCTCCAAAAGCGTCCTGAGATAGCCGCTATAACATCAGCTGAGGTGCGCCCGTCGTCTTTTTTTTTTTCTTCCCCCTCTATGCTGCGGTCCCGCATGCTCCGCTCCAACATAAACAGAGGAGCGCTTAATACAGTCAACAGTGCGTCGCCCGCCACAACAAAGCACCGTGTAATCGCCGGGCGAAATATCTCTTGGAGGGGATCAGAACGCGACGCTAATCTAAGGCTTAAGTGCCGTTCCCATCGCCTTACCGCAGCCACGGGGTTTGTGAAGGGTACACGAAGATAGAGAAAGAAGAGGACAGAATTAGGAGTAGACGTGGGCAAAACCAGGTCTACACAAGGACTAAAGTGTAGGATTCATGCCATTCCTTAACCAGTACCTGCTCACTTATCTAGGCGCTTCTTTAAGTGAATATGCACAACCAGAGCGAAAGAGAGCGGCTAAAGTCTGTTGCACATTCCTGGCAAAAACACAAGGAGCAAATGTGTTCTGTGCTACTAAGGCCTGCTGGGGCAGCCCCCTCTGCCACTGCAGCAATAACAACATGTGGTTTGGCTGCGCAGCGCCAGTTTACAGTGGGGAAGACGACAGGCGCTAAATTAATTTCAGATTGTGTTGTGTGAGCCGCCATAAACAATGTACGGGCTAAGTTTGTCATTCAGAACAAGGCCTGGGCACACTATTTGAATGCTCTTATAACTTAGGGACGCTTTTTGTAGGTGTAGATATCAGGTAAGAGTTGAGTTTTGTTGCAGGAAGAGACAGTAGAAAATTTCACAGGATTCCTTGCTATTTTCCTGCATGCTAGCTTGCCTATAACGCTGCCCGGTAGTTTTCTTTACATGATTTTTGAAGGGGATAAAATATCAAGCGGCTTACTACAGTGGGAGAGCACACACAATTAAGATGAGTCATCCCAGAGTGTGGTTATATAAAAGCCAGGAATGCAACAGAGGTGTGCTCCTGCGCTGCGTGCCGCTTTCCTCGGGCACGGCAAGCCCGATCCTCTCGCCATCGCTTTTGTTTTTTTTCCCTGATTATTACTGGATAAACGGCAGTCGCGGAGGATGACACTTCGAGCAAAAGCGGACACCGGAGCCTCACCTGAGCTTTTTTTTTTCCCTTCCACAATTACGTATTTGCTTAAATTCGGAGGGGCAAATCGTTTAAGTCGTCTTGTCCTCGCTGAGCCGCCGCTTCAAGCCTTTTCCCACGAGGCTTCCCGAATCGTAATCTCTCGAAATATTTGCACAGATGACGCCAATGCTCGGCTGTTCTGACATGGAACGGTATGAACAGTTAAAAAAAAAAAAAAAATGGAGCAGTCACTTTTTCCACCACTTGGTTTTTTCGGGAGAGACAGGAATTCCCCCCATTTTGTTTTCTTTCTTGTTCATGCCTCTATATTCCTTATAATCCACCCACACTCTGAACTCCCACCAGCCCGACCAACCCTCCCAGCGCTGCTTCCTCGTTCGCTTGCTTCCTCTACTTCCTCGCCCTGATAGGATTTGTCCACTCAAAAAGACACACACACACACACACCCCTCCCAGCAAACTAGACTACCCACTACCCTTTCCAGCCCACCCGAGCATGCTGTTTTCTCTCTACCGGTGGGTGCCAAAAGATCATTTGCGGAGATCATGGGGGCAGGTGAGAGGGCACACAAGGCGGGGGTAAATATTGGCCCAGGGTAGCTGCAGCTTTTTGGTTCAGGGGCGGGCAGGAGCGGGACGAGCTGTTTTATTTATGTAGAACGCTGCTGGCGCCGAAAGCTTCGAGCAACAGTACACAATTCCCATTTGGTTTCGCGAAAGCTTTGAGTTAACTGCATCCACGTCCAACGAGCGGCGCGGAGTTTCATGAAAGCGGCCTATACATAACTGTTTACTTACACGAGGCGTCGAATGTTAACAGAAATATGCGAGCGCCTGTCAAAATGCATCGTTAGTTTCGCCTCGGGGAGATGTTCCATTGTCAAACACTTATTGTAAAATCTTCCTACTCATGTCCAAATGCAGGGAATATAAGGGTATGGTATAATTGGTTTCCGGAGAGGGTTTAGAGTAAACAATTGAGATTTGTGATCGATTTCTTTATCGGTAGATTATAAATTTGTGACAGCACTGGTGGAGGGGAGGTGAAAACTTGAAATGAAAAATCAATAAAAATGCAGAAAAACTTTGTGAAAGTTTCATGGTTCGCTTGAGCATCCAGATTCTGCTGATTGGTACTGGTTTTGTTTTGCGATCCCAGGTAATACAATCTAATATTTTGGTTCCATTACTGTAATATGACACTGTTTTAAAAGATCAGACTCCAGTGTTGCACCATGGGAACTGCTACAGCTATCCAAAGGCCATCACTTTACTGTAACGCCTTCAGTATCTACGCATACGTCTCCTCGCAGATATGCCAGACCCCGGGGCCTGTTCCCGCCGTATGTTACGGACACTATGGAACATCACGATGTAACTCTTCACTGCAGACTTGGAGCAGGCGGTTGGCAGCTCCGCTCAAAACACTTCCCATTTGTGGTGTAAGCGCTCGGTCCAAGCCACTTGAACTTGGCACAGCTTTTACCTGGAAGAGCCCTACCGTAGGACAGCCACAGACACAGCTCAGTCGAGAGAGGAGGCCCGGGTATGTGTAAGGCATAATTATTATTATGATAAAAGGAGGACATGTCATGTTCAAAACCGGTTGAGCAGCTTGTGCTACAGTTATTCAAAGTAAAGTTATTAATTATTTACGCTCGGGGTTTTTTGGCAGATTCTTCATTGCATTGCACAATTGGTAAAAGGTTGTCTGAGTTCAGTACATCGAGTGCCCAGACCATAAGTACCTCCACAAAGGCAGAATTGTGCATGCAAGGTGACTTTTTCTTTTTTTTTTATCAATTGTGAGAGAATTACGCAGATCGTATGACACCATATGGAATTCTTTTTACACATAATGTATTTCCTTTGCTAGTGCAGTGAAAGGCGAGGCGTACAGGGAGTCCTCTTTAGGAGAAAGGGGGGAGAGGCGAGGAGAGGGAAAAAAGGCGCTGTATGTACTGTATGTATGTATGGCCGGGAGTGGGACGAAGGGGGAGTGTGAGGAGGAGGAGGAGGAGGGGGTCTGGGGGGTGGGGGTCGAGGGGTTTAAGCGGGGCGGTCCAAGCACGCTCAGCGAAAATATGCCTCATGCACTCGTTGAACTTGGGGCCTGCGCAGGCTTCTCTCAAGGTTACAGGAGAGGCCTATATAAGTGAGCGGAGAAGGGGAGACAGACCATGCAACAGCAGGCATGGAAGTTAAGGGCTTGCTCAGGGTTCTTGCTAGCAAAAACTCAACTTTATATACACCTTTCCACCTATTCACCCGATTCATTACGAGCCGAGCAGTTCCCAAGTCCACAGTTGTGAGGACTAGTTGCTCGGATAACACAAGCCCCAAGTGATCGCCTTTGACTGAAGGCTTCCTTCCCTCGTCGAAGCTTGCCATGTATCCGCTGCCGCACCCCAGACTTCTCCAACACACAAAGGTAGGAAGCAGGGAACATTGTGACACTAAATCACCACTTGTTTGATCAACCATTAGTTTATTGTATGTCACTGACAAGCCTTTAGTCCAATGCAAATACTAACAGTAAACTGATGAATGGGGTAGAGTTTGTCGCGCCTGTAGGCAGACGTGTTCTCTGTATTTGACCCATCCTTCAGTGCTACTGAGGTTAGCTGTCAGGAGCTGTGGGCAATCGCGGCGAAGCACTGCTTTACCCTCATCAAAAACATATCTGGAGGGTTTCTTTCATGCATGTTTCCGCAAACCAGCATTTTGACTTTGTGTCCATCTATCACACTCAAAACACAAGCCCACACTTATACATCAATGAATCATAAGTACAACTCAGAAAGCTTGATAACAATAACTCTTTTCTAACCTATTACCGATGCCAGATGCCAGATGCCAGAAAATGCGCTACAATAAGAAAAAAAAAAAAAGTGTATCTATATT